>NC_091335.1:14706744-14969244 GCF_038502225.1 Cherax quadricarinatus | reverse complement strand
GCAGGCCTGTTGGCCCATACTCATTTGCAAGTCCCAAATGAGTGGATAGAGTTATCAGAGCTTATTTCTTGGGTAGCATTGAGGACTGGGTTGGGAAAATGTTTCGTTAGTGGGATGAATTGTAGAGGACCTGCCGAGCATGGGCCAAGAGGCCTGCTGCAGTGATCCTCCTTTCTTATGTTCATCAACTAACTTTGTATTTTTCTACAAACTTTTTCATAAATTATGTGTTTCTCACATTCTTTACCAAAGGGCTGGCACTAGAAGCTTTCTTTGGTGGTAGTGATGGTGGTAGAAGGTAGTAGTGATGGTGGTAGAGGGTTCCTTCTTTAGTGATTCTACCAACTCCTCCAATGTTGTTGGAGTTATATAGGGCTACAAAAACCACCGCCGCCTCAGCTGCTGTTTCACCACCATTATGGACGGCTTACACTCAGTGGCCCTTATATACCCAGCAACAACACAACACAACACCTCTCGTGACATACGTAATGACTTATTTTATTCATTCTAGAGTATATTCCATGTTTCTATGTTATTAATATTGTTTATTAGGTCATATTAGTTGAATTGTGATAGATAAATAAGCCATAGAGTTGATTTTTTTTATTATTTTATTATCACACTGGCCGATTCCCACCAACGCAGGGTGGCCCGAAAAAGAAAAACTTTCACCATCATTCACTCCATCACTGTCTTGCCAGAAGGGTGCTTTACACTACAGTTTTTAAACTGCAACATTAACACCCCTCCTTCAGAGTGCAGGCACTGTACTTCCCATCTCCAGGACTCAAGTCCGGCCTGCCGGTTTCCCTGAATCCCTTCATAAATGTTACTTTGCTCACACTCCAACAGCACGTCAAGTATTAAAAACCATTTGTCTCCATTCACTCCTATCAAACACGCTCATGCATGCCTGCTGGAAGTCCAAGCCCCTCGCACACAAAACCTCCTTTACCCCCTCCCTCCAACCTTTCCTAGGCCGACCCCTACCCCGCCTTCCTTCCACTACAGACTGATATTAGTGATATTTGATATTAGTGTCATATTCTCCAACAATAAACTTGCCATCCTTCCTTCACACAAACAAATAGCCAATAAGAACATAACAATGGAAGTACACTGCATGTCTACTGGCCCATACAAGGCAGGTCCTTATCAAAATGACCTCCACCCAAAGCTGCCCAAGAATTTACTCCCGTACCCAATGACACAAATCAAACTCAGCTCCTCCAACTCGTATATTTGTCCAATCTCTTCTTAAAGCTACCCAAGGTCCTAGCCTCGATCACCCTACTGGTAAGTGTGATGTTAAATAAGAACTTAAGAAAGTAGGAACACTGGAACAGGCCTGCTGGCCCATACTAGGCCAGTCCTTCACAAATCCAACCCACTAACAGAACAAATGCTACCCAAGCAATAAACTCAGGTGCAAGTCCGGCTCAAATCCAACCCCTCTCACTCGTGTATTTATCCAACCTAAATTTGAAACTACCCAATATTTTAGCTTCGATCACCCTACTAGGCAGACCGTTCCACTCATCAACTACCCCTATTACCAATGTTCATTTATACATTTTATTAGTGCCCTAGAGTCCTTATGGAGGGGGAGTCCCCTTCCAAATAACCTCTCTTCCCTCTCTCCTCCTCCCTGTCTTCCATTCATCAACAACAGCTTTCAATAAAGGTAACTGTCATGTTGAATGTTCATTCTTTTGTGCATGTAAATCTATCTTTCAGGTAAAAAAAAAATTGTTGTTGATACTTCTGGGTGTCTGGAATGAATTAATTGGATTACATTATTTCTTATGGGGAAAACTGATTCGAAAATCGTCCATTTCGATAATAGTCCCACTTCCAGGAACGGATTATGGACGATTATTGAGGGACCACTGTATTGCTTCAGTTTTCGTACAATCCGGTTTTCGTCAGAATTTCTGGAACGAATTAACCTCGAAATAAACCGAGGTTCCACTTATAGTATTGGTGTCTGTTTAGATACAAGTCATTTATTTACTTTAAATATAAGATAGAAGAGTGCCTGGACTTGCAAATTCATTGTGAGACTTAACCTTAAAGCACAGGAGAATGATATTCCTATAGTGTATCCACTGCAATTAGTATTGGCAAATATTATCTTCAGCTGGCCAACAATGGACATAGTACAGCATTTCCTCCACGAGCTGCTTCAATATTGGCCACTAATTAATTACAAATTTCAGCGCCTTAAAGAATGGGGGATTTGTATCCACTGCAATGATTGGAAAATGTTGTTTAATGTTTGCTAACAGATTTTTTTGGCATAAAAAATCAGCATCACCCAAAAAGTTTGTAGTGTAAATATTGCACACTCAAGTAAAAAAGTTGGAAATCTTATCCATATAAAATATGGTTTTGCAGTATAACTTTTACAAATTTATGAGCGAGAAGAGACGAGTTTGAAAAGGACGTACCTAGTATGAGCTGCAGAAATAAGACACGTGCACACAAACAAGGCACTTGCTAAAGTATATTTCACATATGGCTTCTTCAATTTTTATGTTAAAAGTTTTTTTTTTTAAAAAATAAAAACCTCTAGTAACAAAATATCTCCTTCAATAAATGACCTAATGTGTATGTGTGTTTTATTCCCATAGGACATGCCTAGCATGGGCCAGTAGGCCTACTGAACTGATCCTTAATTCTTATGTGCAAATTAAGAATGTTTTAAGCAATGGGAAGGTCAAAGACAACAAATAAGTGTTTACAATACTGGACCTGAATTTGACATGCTGGCTTCAAATTTGTTTTTCAAAAATAAAAGATATTTGTTTCCTGTTTTATGAGATTAGCTTTTAGTAAAAATGTGGAACTTATCCACTCTGAAGTGTTCAGTTCAGGATAGTGAATTTTCAGGTTAACAAAGGTCATATCAACAGGATTCATCTGAACAAGCACGTTTAACAAAATGATTGATCCAACTAAATAATTCTGTTATAACAGTATGTAAAAAGTGTAAAAAAACCAAGAGGGTAATCCAAGGTACCATGACAGACAATAAAAAAAAAACTTCAGCTTCCTGGTCAATGGGTCCCAGCACATAAATATAGAAGAAATATAGGCAAAAACTCTAGTCTCAGGATTCAGAGAGATCTGGTGCAAATGATGAGCATGGAAGAGAGGTGGCCCAGAGTGTACTGTTGGCTATTATAAAATTATTTTCATTACTGGACAGAATATAAAAGTTCATTTTTATATTTTCAATCATTGTGGCAATTCTTCATTAGAATAATATACAACAGATGTATCAATAAGTACAACTGACTAACTGGACCTCCAAAACTTAAAAAAATAACACTGGAGAGCAAGATACAGTACAATTACGCAAATTACTTAATGATAAGAAATTAATACAATGCCATCTTCCTTGTTCTCTCACTCACACCAAAGCTTTCAAGTTCCATGTACATACAGACGTACTACCTCAAGCGGAGAATTACAGAGGAACCTCTTAAACTGTGGTTCAGAGCACTTGCTTGGAGTGTCTCCATGGATCTTAATCTGGTACATTTCATAAACTTGATGAGCCATCTTGAACGTGTGCTGAAATTCGGCACTGCTTGGTTGTGAGCGAACTAATTTAACCTGGGTGTTTAACACAATATTAATTTATTTATTCATATTTTTTACAGTTTCCCACATTTAAAGTAGGGTAGCACACTCAACAATTAAAAAAAAAAAAACAGGTAACTGTCCATCTCAGATCTCCCGAATGTAAAAGATACGGTATGCTATACACAGATGGTATTGTTTTCATTTCCTGGACTAAAATTCATTCTTTATTGGATGGTTGGCCTCTTCTGTAATACTGAACAGTACTTGCATAATGGAATAGGAAAGAACAAAAGTCGTTAGAAGAACCTACATGTTAAATTTAATTACAGTACATTATGAACAGCAATATAAATAACTGCATTTCTGCTATTGAATATTACTAATTAGAATTTTTACAATGGATAAATATTTTATAGGTAGTAGGTTGGTAGACAGCAACCATTTGGGGAGGTACTACTGTCCTACCGAGTGTAAAAAGGAAGCCTGTACAGTGGTAGCCCGAGTTTCGAACTTTCTTCGTTCCAGAAGGCTGTTCGAGTGCTGTTACCGAACGAATTTCTTCCGATAAAGAATACGTAATGTAAATTAGATTAGTCCGTTTCAGACCCCCAAAAATACACTTACAAAAGCACTTACAATAATACACTTACATAACTGGTTGAAATGGGAGCAGTTCGAAACTCGGGGTACCACTGTATTTGTTTTAAATGACGGCAGGATTGGTGGTGTCTTTTTTCTGTCTCATAAACATGCAAGATTTCAGATACGTCTTGCTACTTCTACTTACACTTAGGTTACACTACACATACATGTACACGTTTATGTTCTGCGAGTGTGTGGGGAGTTTTGAACCAAGTGTGAGAGTACCTGCGGTCAGGGATTTCAATGCTAAAGTGGGTAAAAATATGGAGGGAGTAGTAGGTAAATTTGGGGTGTCAGGGGTAAATGAAAATGGGGAGCCTTTAATTGAGCTATGTGTAGAAAGAGATTTGGTAATAAGTAATATATATTTTATGAAAAAGAGGATAAATAAATATAAAAGGTATGACATAGCATGTAATGAAAGTAGCTTATTAGATTATGTATTGGTGTATAAAAAGTTGATGGGTAGGCTCCAGGATGTACACATTTACAGAGGGGCAACTGATATATCGGATCATCATTTAGTTGTAGTTACAGTTAGAGTAAGAGGTAGATGGGACAAGAGGAAAATGACAACAACAAGCAAGAGAGAGGTGAAAGTGTATAAACTAAGGGAGGAAGAAGTTCGGGTGAGATATAAGCAACTATTGGCAGAAAGGTGGGCTAGTGCAAGTATGTGTAGTGGGGGGGTTGAAGAGGGTTAGAATAGTTTTAAAAATGCAGTACATATTAGAATGTGGGGCAGAAGTTTGTGGTTATAGGAGGGTAGGTGCAGGAGGAAAGTAGAATGATTGGTAGAATGATGAAGTAAAGGGTGTGATAAAAGAAAAAAAGGTAGCGTATGAGAGGTTTTCACAAAGCAGAAGTGTTATAAGAAGAACAGAGTATATGGAGAGTAAAAGAAAGGTGAAGAGAGTGGTGAGGGAGTGCAAAAGGAAAGCAGATGATAGAGTGGGAGAGGCAATGTCAAGAAAGTTAGAGGAAAATAAGAAAAAAATTTGGAGTGAGATAAACAAGTTAAGAAAGCCTAGGGAATGAATGGATTTTTCAGTTAAAAACAGAGTAGGAGAGTTAGTAGATGAGGAGCTGGACATATTAGGTAGATGGCAGGAATATTTTGAGGAACTTTTAAATGTCGATGAAGGGAGAGGGTAATTTCATGCACTGGCCAGGGAGGTATCACATCTTTTAGGAGTGAAGACGAGCAGGATGCGAGTGTGGGGGAGGTGCATGAGGAATTACAGAGAATGAAAGGGGGGTAAAGCAGCTGGAACTGACAGGATCATGACAGAAATGTTAAAAGCAGGAGGGGGGATATATTGTTGGAGTGGTTGGTATTTTTTGTTTAATAAATGTATGAAAGAGGAGAAGGTTCCTAGGGATTGGCAGAGAGCATGTATAGTTCCTTTATATAAAGGGAAGAGAGACAAAAGAGATTGTAAATATTATAGGGGAATAAGGGTGTGATAAAAAAGAAAAAGGTAGCTTATGAGAGGTTTTTACAAAGCAGAAGTGTTATAAGAAGAGCAGAGTATATGGAGAGTAAAAGAAAGGTAAAGAGAGTGGTGAGAGAGGCAAAAGGAGAGCAGATGATAGAGTGGGAGAGGCACTGTCAAGAAATTTTAATGAAAATAAGAAAAAATTTTGGAGTGAGTTAAACAAGTTAAGAAAGCCTAGGGAAAGTATGGATTTGTCAGTTAAAAACAGAGTAGGGGAGTTAGTAGATGGGGAGATGGAGGTATTAGGTAGATGGCGAGAATATTTTGAGGAACTTTTAAATGTTAAGGAAGAAACAGAGGCAGTAATTTCATGCACTGGTCAGGGAGGTATACCATACATAAAATGAAAGGGGGTAAAGCACCTGGAACTGATGGGATCATGACAGAAATGTTAAAAGCAGGGGGGGATATAGTGTTGGAGTGGTTGGTACTTTTGTTTAATAAATGTATGAAAGAGGGGAAGGTATCTAGGGATTGGCAGAGAGCATGTATAGTCCCTTTATATAAAGGGAAAGGGGACAAAAGAGACTGCAAAAATTATAGAGGAATAAGTTTACTGAGTATACCAGGAAAAGTGTACGGTAGGGTTATAACTGAAAGAATTAGAGGTAAGACAGAATGTAGGATTGCGGATGAGCAAGGAGGTTTCAGATTGGGTAGGGGATGTGTAGATCAAGTGTTTACATTGAAGCATATATGTGAACAGTATTTAGATAAAGGTAGGGAAGTTTTTATTGCATTTATGGATTTAGAAAAGGCATATGAGAGAGTGGATAGAGGAGCAATGTGGCAGATGTTGCAAGTATATGGAATAGGTGGTAAGTTATTAAATGCTGTAAAGAGTTTTTATGAGGATAGTGAGGCTCAGGTTAGGGTGTGTAGAAGAGAGGGAGACTACTTCCCGGTAAAAGTAGGCCTCAGACAGGGATGTGTAATGTCACTATGGTTGTTTAATATATTTATAGATGGGGTTGTAAAGGAAGTAAATGCTAGGGTGTTCGGGAGAGGGGTGGAATTAATATTTGGGGAATCAAATTCAAAATGGGAATTGACACAGTTACTTTTTGCTGATGATACTGTGCTTATGGGAGATTCTAAAGAAAAATTGCAAAGGTTAGTGGATGAGTTTGGGAGTGTGTGTAAAGGTAGAATGTTGAAAGTGAACATAGAAAAGAGTAAGGTGATGAGGGTGTCAAATGATTTAGATAAAGAAAAATTGGATATCAAATTGGGGAGGAGGAGTATGGAAGAAGTGAATGTTTTCAGATACTTGGGAGTTGACGTGTCGGCGGATGGATTTATGAAGGATGAGGTTAATCATAGAATTGATGAGGGAAAAAAGGTGAGTGGTGTGTTGATGTATATGTGGAGTCAAAAAACGTTATCTATGGAGGCAAAGAAGGGAATCTATGAAAGTATAGTAGTACCAACACTCTTATATGGGTGTGAAGCTTGGGTGGTAAATGCAGCAGCGAGGAGACGGTTGGAGGCAGTGGAGATGTCCTGTTTAAGGGCAATGTGTGGTGTAAATATTATGCAGAAAATTCGGAGTGTGGAAATTAGGAAAAGGTGTGGAGTTAATAAAAGTATTAGTCAGAGGGCAGAAGAGGGGTTGTTGAGGTGGTTTGGTCATTTAGAGAGAATGGATCAAAGTAGAATGACATGGAAAGCATATAAATCTATAGGGGAAGGAAGGCGGGGTAGGGGTCGTCCTCGAAAGGGTTGGAAGGAAGGGGTAAGGGAGGTTTTGTGGGCAAGGGGCTTGGACTTCCAGCAAGCGTGCGTGAGCGTGTTAGATAGGAGTGAATGGAGACGAATGGTACTTGGGACCTGACAATCTGTTGGAGTGTGAGCAGGGTAATATTTAGTGAAGGGATTCAGGGAAACCGGTTATTTTCATATAGTCGGACTTGAGTCCTGGAAATGGGAAGTACAATGCCTGCACTTTAAAGGAGGGGTTTGGGATATTGGAAGTCTGGAGGGATATGTTGTGTATCTTCATATGTGTATGCTTCTAAACTGTTGTATTCTGAGCACCTCTGCAAAAACAGTGATAATGTGCAAGTGTGGTGAAAGTGTTGAAAGATGATGAAAGTATTTTCTTTTTGGGGATTTTCTTTCTTTTTTGGGTCACCCTGCCTCGGTGGGAGACGGCCGACTTGTTAAAAAAAAAAAAAAAAAAAAGTTTGGAGTGTTCTAGGTAGTAGGCTGGTAAACAGCAACCGCCCAGGGAGGTACTACCGTCCTGCCAAGTGAGTGTACAACGAAAGCCTGTAATTGTTTTACATGATGGTAGGATTGCTGGTGTCTTTTGTCTGTCTCATAAACATGCAAGATTTCAGGTATGTCTTGCTACTTCTACTTGCATTTAGGTCACACTACACATACATGTACAAGCATATATATACACACACACACCCCTCTGGGTTTTCTTCTATTTTCTTTCTAGTTCTTGTTCTTGTTTATTTCCTCTTACCTCCATGGGGAAGTGGAACAGAATTCTTCCTCCATAAGTCATGCGTGTTGTAAGAGGCGACTAAAATGCCGGGAGCAAGGGGCTAGTAACCCCTTCTCCTGTATATATTAATAAATTTAAAAAGAGAAACTTCAGTTTTTTCTTTTGGCCCACCCCACCTCAGTGGGATACGGCTGGTACGTTGAAAGAAGAAAAGTTTAGAGTATGAGCAGGGTAATATTTAGTGAAGGGATTCAGGGAAATTGGTTATTTTTATATAGCCAGACTTGAATACTGGAAATGGGAAGTACAATGCCTGCACTTTAACCCTTTCAGGGTCGCCAGGCCCTCTCCCAGACTTGTTCTCAGGGTCGCCAAATTTAAAAAAAAAAAAAAAAATATTTTTTCTTGTGAAAAGATAGAGAATCTTTTCCTGATCACAATGACACCAAAAGTATGAAATTTAATGGAAAACTTACGGAATTATGCTCTTGCGAAGTTAGCGGTCTCGACGATGTTTACGCTTCGGCGATTCTGCCTACTTTGAGCCCTATTTTCGGCCAATTCCAGTGTAATTGTCGACAAAAATCATAACTACATCGCTAGAACTCCATTTTTTCTATCGAATGAGTACAAGAAACCACCCATTTACCGATTTCAACTATCCAATAAAATGGTCAGAATTTAGCAATTTTGCAAATTCCTGGCACTAAAATAACATTTTCTCTGTTCATTAGTCACATCCCCATGCCCCTCTTACATTCTTTTGCTTTCCACTTTGAATTTTTATTTTTATTTATTATCAAACTGGCCGATTCCCACCAAGGCAGGGTGGCCTGAAAAAGAAAAACTTTCACCATCATTCACTCCATCACTGTCTTGCCAGAAGGGTGCTTTACATTACAGTATTTAAACTGCAACATTAACACCCCTCCTTCAGAGTGCAGGCACTGTACTTCCCATCTCCAAGACTCAAGTCCGGCCTGCAAATGTTACTTTGCTCACACTCCAACAGCACATCAAGTACAGTGGACCCCCGCATAGCGACCTTAATCCGTGCAAGAGGGCTGGCTGTTATGCGAAATGTTCGGTATGCGAATGAATTTTCCCCATAAGAAATAATGGAAATCAAATTAATCCGTGCAAGACACCCAAAAGTATGAAAAAAATTTTTTTACCACATGAAATATACATTTTCCTACACACAAAGAGAAGGATACATGCACAATAGTAGAGTAGTACATGCACAATATATATTGTGCATGTACTACTCTACTAAATGAAGAATAAATGACACTTACCTTTATTGAAGATGCAGCAATGACTGATGAGACACTGTGTCCTGGGAGTGCCTTTTCCTCCTGAGTACTGTAGGTCCTGTTTGGTATTTTCTTCCAGAACAGGCCTTATCACACTGTGTATGTCACTACGATTCTTAAATCTCTCAAACCAACCTTTGCTGGCTCTAAATTCACCAATATGAGCACTAGTTCCAGGCATTTTCCCTGTTCACCTGGGTGTTAGTCGACTGGTGTGGGTTGCATCCTGGGAGACAAGATTAAGGACCCCAATGGAAATAAGTTAGACAGTCTTCGATGACGCACTGACTTTTTTGAGTTATCCTGGGTGGCAAATCCTCTGGGGTTAATTGTTTCTTGGTATTCTCAATAAGCCACACCAACAACGGTGCTACAGCAGCAGCAGCAGCTGACGGTGGTACAGCAGCAACAGACGATGCTACAGCAGCAACAGACGATGCTACAGCAGCAGCAGACGATGCTACAGCAGCAACTGATGATGTTACAGCAGCAACAGACGATGCTACAGCAGCAGCAGCAGCTGACGGTGGTACAGCAGCAACAGACGATGCTACAGCAGCAACAGACGATGCTACAGCAGCAGCAGACGATGCTACAGCAGCAACTGATGATGTTACAGCAGCAGCAGACGATGCTACAGCAGCAGCAGCAGCTGACGGTGGTACAGCAGCAACAGACGATGCTACAGCAGCAACAGACGATGCTACAGCAGCAGCAGACGATGCTACAGCAGCAACTGATGATGTTACAGCAGCAGCAGACGATGCTACAGCAGCAGCAGCAGCAGACGATGCTACAGCAGCAGCAGCAGCTGACGGTGGTACAGCAGCAACAGACGATGCTACAGCAGCAACAGACGATGCTACAGCAGCAGCAGACGATGCTACAGCAGCAGCAGACGATGCTACAGCAGCAGCAGACGATGCTACAGCAGCAGCAGACGATGCTACAGCAGCAGCAGACGGTACTACAGCAGCAGGAGCAGCTGACGGTGGTACAGCAGCAGCAGCTGACAGTGCAGCAGCAGCTGACAGTGCAGCAGCAGCTGACAGTGCAGCAGCAGCTGACAGTGCAGCAGCAGCTGACGGTGGTACAGCAGCAGCATCAGCTGTACCACCAATAGTAGCGATGGTTGATTGGGGTTTATTATACAACCTGGCCAGCTCGGAGACACGCACTCCACTTTCATACTTATCAATGATCTTTTTCTTCATCTCCATAGTAATTCTCACCCTTATTGCTGTAGGGTTGGCACTAGAAGCTTTCTTGGGGCCCATGGTCACTTATTTTCCAGAAAAAAATCACCAAAAACACTGTAATAATACGAAATGTTCCGATTGTATGCTTGGATGTTACCGCGGAGGCTGGCTGGTAAACAATGCCACCGGCGGAACATGTGAGCGTGGCTCAGACCGCACATTGGACGCGTCTCGGACGAAGGGCGCTGAGCGGGTTTTTGGGCGGTATGCGAGGCAAAATTTTAGTGATCAAAGCGTCCGGTATGCGGATTGTCCGTTATGCAAGGCGTCCGGTATGCGGGGGTCCACTGTATTAAAAACCATTTGTCTCCATTCACTCCTATCAAACACGCTCAGGCATGCCTGCTGGAAGTCCAAGCCCCTCGCACACAAAACCTCCTTTACCCCCTCCCTCCAACCTTTCATAGGCCGACCCCTACCCCGCCTTCCTTCCACTACAGACTGATATACACTGTTGAAGTCATTCTGTTTCGCTCCATTCTCTCTACATGTCCGAACCACCTCAACAACCCTTCCTCAGCCCTCTGGACAACAGTTTTGGTAATCCTGCACCTCCTCCTAACTTCCAAACAACGAATTCTCTGCAATATATTCACACCACACATTGCCCTCAGACATGACATCTCCACTGCCTCCAGCCTTCTCCTCGCTGCAACATTCATCACCAATGCTTCACACCCATATAATAGCATTGGTAAAGCTATACTCTCATACATTCCCTTCTTTGCCTCCAAGGTCAAAGTAGTACTTTGTCTCCACAGACTCCTAAGTGCACCACTCACCCTTTTCCCCTCATAAATTCTATGATTCACCTCATCTTTCATAGACCCATCCGCTGACACGTCCACTCCCAAATATCTGAATACATTCACCTCCTCCATACTCTCTCCCTCCAATCTGATATCCAATCTTTCATCACCTAATCTTTTTGTTATCCTCATAACATTACTCTTTCCTACATTCACTTTTAATTTTCTTCTTTTGCACACCCTACCAAATTCATCCACCAATCTCTGCAACTTCTCTTCAGAATCTCCCAAGAGCACAGTGTCATCAGCAAAGAGCAACTGTGACAACTCCCACTTTATGTGTGATTCTTTATCTTTTAACTCCACGCCTCTTGCCAAGACCCTCGCATTTACTTCTCTTACAACCCCATCTATAAATATATTAAACAACCACGGTGACATCACACATACTTGTCTAAGGCCTACTTTTACTGGGAAATAATTTCCCTCTTTCCTACATACTCTAACTTGAGCCTCACTATCCTCATAAAAACTCTTCACTGCTTTCAGTAACTTACCTCCTACACCATACACCTGCAACATCTGCCACATTGCCCCCCTATCCACCCTGTCATATGCCTTTTCCAAATCCATAAATGCCACAAAGACCTCTTTAGCCTAATCTAAATACTGTTCACTTATATGTTTCACTGTAAACACCTGGTCCACACACCCCCTACCTTTCCTAAAGCCTCCTTGTTCATCTGCTATCCTATTCTCTGTCTTACTCTTAATTCTTTCAATAATAACTCTACCATACACTTCACCAGGTATACTCAACAGACTTATCCCCCTATAATTTTTGCACTCTCTTTTGTCCCCTTTGCCTTTATACAAAGGAACCATGCATGCTCTCTGCCAATCCCCAGGTACTTTACCCTCTTCCATACATTTATTAAATAATTGCACCAACCACTCCAAAACTATATCCCCACCTGCTTTTAACATTTCTATCTTTATCCCATCAATCCCAGCTGCCTTACCCCCTTTCATTTTACCTACTGCCTCACGAACTTCCCCCACACTCACAACTGGCTCTTCCTCACTCCTACAAGATGTTATTCCTCCTTGCCCTATACACGAAATCACAGCTTCCCTATCTTCATCAACATTTAACAATTCCTCAAAATATTCCCTCCATCTTCCCAATACCTCTAACTCTCCATTTAATAACTCTCCTCTCCTATTTTTAACTGACAAATCCATTTGTTCCCTAGGCTTCCTTAACTTGTTAATCTCACTCCAAAACTTTTTCTTATTTTCAACAAAATTTGTTGATAACATCTCACCCACTCTCTCATTTGCTCTCTTTTTACATTGCTTCACCACTCTCTTAACCTCTCTCTTTTTCTCCATATACTCTTCCCTCCTTGCATCACTTCTACTTTGTAAAAACTTCTCATATGCTAACTTTTTCTCCCTTATTACTCTCTTTACATCATCATTCCACCAATCGCTCCTCTTCCCTCCCGCACCCACTTTCCTGTAACCACAAACTTCTGCTGAACACTCTAACACTACATTTTTAAACCTACCCGATACCTCTTCGGCCCCATTGCCTATGCTCTCATTAGCCCATCTATCCTCCAATAGCTGTTTATATCTTACCCTAACTGCCTCCTCTTTTAGTTTATAAACCTTCACCTCTCTCTTCCCTGATGCTTCTATTCTCCTTGTATCCCATCTACCTTTTACTCTCAGTGTAGCTACAACTAGAAAGTGATCTGATATATCTGTGGCCCCTCTACAAACATGTATATCCTGAAGTCTACTCAACAGTCTTTTATCTACCAATACATAATCCAACAAACTACTTTCATTTCGCCCTACATCATATCTTGTATACTTATTTATCCTCTTTTTCTTAAAATATGTATTACCTATAACTAAACCCCTTTCTATACAAAGTTCAATCATAGGGCTCCCATTATCATTTACACCTGGCACCCCAAACTTACCTACCACACCCTCTCTAAAACTTTCTGCTACTTTAGCATTCAGGTCCCCTACCACAATTACTCTCTCACTTGGTTCAAAGGCTCCTATACATTCACTTAACATCTCCCAAAATCTCTCTCTCTCCTCTACATTCCTCTCTTCTCCAGGTGCATACACGCTTATTATGACCCACTTTTCGCATCCAACCTTTACTTTAATCCACATAATTCTTGAATTTACACATTCATATTTTCTTTTCTCCTTCCATAACTGATCCTTCAACATTACTGCTACCCCTTCCTTTGCTCTAACTCTCTCAGATACTCCAGATTTAATCCCATTTATTTCCCCCCACCGAAACTCCCCTACCCCCTTCAGCTTTGTTTCGCTTAGGGCCAGGACATCTAACTTCTTTTCATTCATAACATCAGCAATCATCTGTTTCTTGTCATCTGCACTACATCCACGCACATTCAAGCATCCCAGTTTTATAAAGTTTTTCTTCTTCTCTTTTTTAGTAAATGTCTACACGAGAAGGGGTTACTAGCCCACTGCTCCCGGCATTTTAGTTGCCTCGTACGACACGCATGGCTTACAGAGGAAAGATTCTTTTCCACTTCCCCATGGATAATAGAAGAAATAAAGAAGAACAAGAGCTATTTAGAAAAAGGAGAAAAATCTAGATGTATGTATACATATATGCATGTGCGTGTCTGTGAAGTGTGACCAAAGTGTAAGTAGGAGTAGCAAGATATCCCTGTTATCTAGCGTGTTTATGAGACAGAAAAAGAAACCAGCAATCCTACCATCATGCAAAACAGTTACAGGTTTCTGTTTCACAGTCATCTGGCAGGACGGTAGTACTTCCGTGGGTGGTTGCTGTCTACCAACCTACTACCATGAATTTTTATTCTCACAAAAAATAGGAGATTTACTGTTATGCAGACTACTGCATTAGCGTAGAAATGGTATAAATAATATCAGCGCACTTGTGAAAAAATATTAGACTCACCAGTTGACGTGTATTGGACGCATAGCATGATTTGTTTACTTTTGAACTTTCATAAAAATCGAACATTTCTGCTACTTTGAGCTCAATTTCAAGGTACTTTTCATTGTAAAACCAGTCAAAAATCATCTCAATTTCTGTAATATGTCTTCCATTCTATAAAATGAGACCAGGAAAACTAGAATACAATAATAAATACCATATGAAAATACAGCGCAAAGTTGCTGTTTTAATCCAAAAACACGATCAGTTTTTTTTCTCATTACACACTGTGTGCTGCAGGATTTTTTTTATACTGCGCACACTGACCACATAGACCCATTCTTTCATATGTAGGCCTACCAGCTTTCTCTCACTAGATTTGAGGGCGGTAGAATTTAGGTGTACTAGTACGTCAAAAACCCTGGTGTGTAAGCCATACTAACTAGTACGTCCGAAACCCTGAAAGGGTTAACCCTTTGACTGTTTCCGACGTATAAATACGTCTTACGAGCCAATGTTTCTGACGTATTTATACGCATAAATTCTAGCAGCTTCAAATCAAGCAGGAGAAAGCTGGTAGGCCCACATGTGAGAGAATGGGTCTCCATGGTCAGTGTGCACCATATAAAAAAAATCGGGGAGCCAGTGGTGCATTGTGGGAATGCCATTTCAGTTGTCATTTTTCAGCATGTCTAGCGGTAAGAAATATGTGATTCCCCAGCAAATCTGGGACTCTTCTCTTCCCAAGTGATGCTCTAACACAGATGGAAGTGTCAGTGAAGATCAATTTCATGATTTGGAGGAGTTTGAGACCAAAAGCAATGGAGGAGGAGGAGGGGGAGGAGGGGAGGAAGAGGAGGAGGAGGAGGAGGAGGAGGAGGGAAGGAAGAGGAGGAGGAGGAGGAGGAGGAGGAGGAGGAGGAAGAGGAAGAGGAGGAAGAGGAAGAGGAAGAAGAAGAAGAATTGTTTGTTTGTTTTTGTAAACAAGTTTTGTAAACAATATATTGATAATTATGTTTGTGTGCTTGTTGTGTTGTATACAACGAGTGTATATATATACATTGCACCTTACTTTGGTCTCATAGGCCACATAAGTTATGTGAAAAAATAAAATAGTGAAAAAAACAAAAAACCTTCAATTACAAGTAAACTAAAGTTTACCGGGTGAGCGGCAGTCGCCGCTGTTGCCATACGCGGCTCATTTTCTGCAAACTTCATGGCTCTATATCTCGGTAAGTACCGATGGCAAAAATTTTTTTTTTGGACTAAAACACTCAGAAAAATAATCTTAACATTTTCATAAGAAAAAATAATTTTTTTTTTTTTTGAATATTTGGCGACATAGAATGACAGTTTCAGAGAGGGACCTGAAACAGTCAAAGGGTTAAAGGAGGGGTTTGGGATATTGGCAGTTTGGAGGGATATGTTATATATCTTTATATATACTTCTAAACTGTTGTATCTGAGCACATCTGCAAAGACAGTGATTATGTAAGAGTGAGGTGAAAGTGTTGAATGATGATGAAAGTACTTTCTTTTTGGGGATTTGGCCTTTTTTTTTTTTTGTCACCCTGCCTCTGTGGGAGATGGCACTTGAGGAAAAAAAAAAAAGTTTACTGAGCATACCAAGTAAAGTGTATGGTAGGGTCATTATTGAAAGAATTAGAGGCAAGACAGAGAGTAGGATTGTAGATGACCAATGAGGCTTTAGAGTGGGTAGGGGATGTGTAGATCAAGTGTTTACATTGAAGCATATATGTGAACAGTATTTAGATAAAGGTAGAGAAGTTTTCATTGCATTTATAGATTTAGAAAAGGCATATGATAGAGTGGATAGGGGAGCAATGTGGCAGATGTTACAAGTGTTTGAATATATGAATACAGCAGACCCTCGACCAACGATACTAATCCGTTCCCGAGAGCTCATCGTTAATCGAAATTATCATTAGTCAAGTTAATTTTCCCCATAAGAAATAACGGAAATCAAATTAATCCGTGCAAGACACCCAAAAGTATTGAAAAAAAAAAAATTTTACCACATGAAATATTAATTTTAATACACACAAACTGAAGAAGACATGTACAATTACATGACACTTACCTTTATTGAAGATCTGGTGATGATTGATGGGATGGGAGGAGGGGAGACTGTGGATGGTGTTAGTGTTTAGAAGGGGAATCCCCTTCCATTAGGACTTGAGGTGTCAAGTCCTTTTCCGGGGTTACTTCCCTTCTTCTTTTAATGCCACTAGGACCAGCTTTAGAGTCACTGGACCTCTGTCGCACAACATATCTGTCCACAGAGGCCTGTACCTCCCGTTCCTTTATGACATTCCTGAAGTGTTTCACAACATTGTCAGTGTCACAATTAAACACTTGTTCAGGTTTCAATTCTTCACTGTCTATGTACTCCTTGAATTCCTGCACATATTTTTCAGCTGCTTTTTGGTCCAAACTGGCAGCCTTGCCATGCCTTATCACACTATGTATGCCACTACGATTCATAAATCTCTCAATCCAACCTTTGCTGGCCTTAAATTCACTCACATCACCACTAGTTGCAGGCATTTTTCTAATTAAATCCTCATGCAACTTCCTAGCCTTTTCACATATGATCGCTTGAGAGCTGCTATCTCCTGCTATCTGTTTTTCGTTTATCCACTCCAATAACAGTCTCTCAACATCTTCTATCACTTGCGATCTCAGTTTCGAAAACATAGTTGCACCTTTGGCAAGAACAGCTTCCTTGATTGCCGTTTTCTTGGCCACAATAGTAGCGATGGTTGATTGGGGTTTTGTGTACAACCTGGTCAGCTCGGAGACACACATTCCACTTTCATACTTAGCAATGATCTCTTTCTTCATATCCATAGTAATTCTCACCCTTTTTGCTGCAGGGTTGGCACTAGAAGCTTTCTTGGGGCCCATGGTGACTTATTTTGCAGGTGCAATCACTAAAAACGCTGTGATAATATGAAATGTTCTGATTGTATGTTTGGATGTGATAATATGAAATGTTCTGATTGTATGTTTGGATGGGACCGCGGTGGCTGGCTGGTTTGTAAACACTGGCCACAAGTGGACGCGTCTCAGACGGAACGAATCGTGTTGGTCGAGTTTTTTAGTGCTAGTCGAGGCAAAATTTTTGCGTTAAAATGTATTGCTAGTCGGATTTAACGTTAGACGATGCCATCGTTGGTCGAGGGTCCACTGTATATGCTTTGTCTTATATAAATTAGATTCACTTATAATTAATAATCTACTGTACAACTATGATATAATTAATATTCTACTGTACAACTATGACATAATTCTTAGTGTTAAGTAGTCTGTAAGCCAATAATGTTAAGTCGGCCCATAATGCCCATGAGGCTCTCTTTGCATTGCAACCCATTATTGTAAATACAAAATCTCAATGTACTATTTGCAAAGACATAAATAAATAAATAAATAAATAAAATAAATAAATAAATAGGTAGTAAATTACTAAATGCTGTAAAGAGTTTTTATGAGGATAGTGGGGCTCAGGTTAGGGTGTGTAGGAGAGAGGGAGATTACTTCCAGGTAAAAGTATGTCTTAGACAGGGATGTGTAATGTCACCATGGTTGTTTAATATATTTATAGATGGGGTTGTGAAAGAAGTAAATGCTAGGTTGTTGGGGAGAGGGGTGGGATTAAATTATGGGTAATCAAGAACAAAATGGGAGATGACACAGTTACTTTTTGCTGATGATACTATGCTTATGGGAGATTCTAAAAGTTGCAAAAGTTAGTGGACGAGTTTAAGAGGGTGTGTAAAGGTAGAAAGTTGAAAGTGAACATAGATAAGAATAAGGTGATGAGGGTATCAAACGATATAGATAAAATAAATTTGGATATCGCATTGGAGAGAGGGAGTATGGAGAAGTGAATGTCTTCAGGTATTTGGGAGTTGACGTGCCAGCGGATGGGTTTATGAAGGATGAGGTTAGTCATAAAATTGATGAAGGAAAAAAGGAGAGTGGTGCATTGAGGTATTTGTGGAGACAAAAAACATTATCCATGGAGGCAAAAAAGGAAATGTATGAAAGTACAGTGGTACCAACACTCTTCTATGGGTATGAAGCTTGGATTGTAAATGCTGCAGCCAGGAGATGGCTGGAAACAGTGGAGATGTCCTGTCTAAGGGCAATGTGTGGTGTAAATATTATTCAGAGAATTTGGAGTGTGAAAATTAGGAGGTGGTGTGGAGTTAATATAAGTATTAGTCAGAGGGCTGAAGAGGGGTTGTTGAGGTGGTTTGGTTATTCAGAGAAAATGGATCAAAGTAGAATGACTTGGAGAGCGTATAAATCTGTAGGGGAAGAAAGGTGGGGTAGAGGTCGTTCTTAAAAAGGTTGGAGGGAAGGGTAAAGGAGATTTTGTGGGTGAGGGGCTTGGACTTCCAGCAAGCATCCATGAGCATGTTAGATAAGAGTGAATAGAGAAGAATGGTTTTTGGGACCTGACGAGCTGTTGGAGTGTGAGCAGGGTAATATTTAGTGAAGGGATTCAGGGAAACCAGTTATTTTTATATAGCCAGACTTGAGTACTGGAAATGGGAAGTACAATGCCTGAACTTTAAAAGAGGGGTTTGGGATATTGGCAGTTTGGAGGGATATGTTATATATCTTTACAAATGCTTGTAAACTGTTGTATCTGGGTGCCCCTACAAAGATAGTGATTATGTGTGAGCGAGATGAAAGTGTTGAATGATAATGAAAATATTTTCTTTTTGGGGATTTTCCTTCTTTTTGGGCCACTCTGCCTCAGTGGGAGACAGCCAACTTGTTGAAAAAAACAAACAAAAAAATAAATATTTGTATATTGTATTAAGAATTTTAAAACAATGTAAAACACAAAACTAAATATCTAATCAGAATACAATTATAATATATAACCAAGCTATGAAACCGGTTATCAATTTCTTTTTTGCCTTGTCAGCCGTCTCCCACCAAGTGTGACCCAATAAAAGAAATACATTTACATCGCTCGTTCAGTCGCTACCTTGCAAGAAGTGTGCAAACAGTACAATTTAGATGACCCCCTGACTGCATCATCCCCATACCTCCTTCAGAGTAAGGGTATGTCAAAGATTTGTTATCACTGATGTACAATCACCTAATTTTCATGGTATTGGCCTAAAGTGGAGCATCGGTACCAACAAAAAATTTAATATCATCCCATCATTATTTCAGAGTGTAGGCACTGTACTTCCCACTACCAGGGCTCAAGTCCTGTTAACTGGTTTCTCCAAGTCCCTGCATAAATATCACTTTGCTTCAAGATTATCTCAAACCATTAAAACCATTTTACTCCACTCAATCTGATCATCTAACACACTTAACCCTTTGACTGTTTCGGCCATATATATACATTTTATGAGCCAGTATTTCAGACGTATATATACAGTGGACCCCCGCTTAACGATCACCTCCAAATGCGACCAATTATGTAAGTGTATTTATGTAAGTGCGTTTGTACATGTATGTTTGGGGGTCTGAAATGGACTAATCTACTTCACAATATTCCTTATGGGAAAAAATTCGGTCAGTGCTGGCACCTGAACATACTACTGGAATGAAAAAAGTTCGTTAACCGGGGGTCTACTGTACTCAATAATTCTAGTGGCTTC
The DNA here is from genome assembly GCF_038502225.1 of Cherax quadricarinatus. Taxonomy (NCBI): domain Eukaryota; kingdom Metazoa; phylum Arthropoda; class Malacostraca; order Decapoda; family Parastacidae; genus Cherax; species Cherax quadricarinatus. The sequence goes on along the minus strand of NC_091335.1, from coordinate 14,949,105 downwards.
AAATCAAGCAGGAGAAAGCTGGTAGGCCCACATGTGAGAGAATGGGTCTGTGTGGTCAGTGTGCACCATATAAAAAAAATCCTGCAGCATGCAATGCAGAATGAGAAAAAAAAAAAAAATTTTTAATTAAAATGCCGACTTTGTGGTCTATTTTCGTATAGTATTTATGGTTGTATTCTCATTTTCTTGGTCTCTTTGATAGAATGGAAAACATATTATAGAAATAGAGGTGATTTTGATTGGTTTTACTATGAAAAGAACCTTGAAATGGAGCTCAAAGTAGGGGAAATGTTTGATTTTTGCCAATGTTCAAAAGTAAACAAATGATGTCATTGTCCAATAAATGTCCAACTAGCCATTCTAATATGCAGTCATGAATGGGTTGACATTATTTATACAATTATTACAATATTGCAGTAGTCTGCATAACAGTAAATCTTTTATTTTTTGTTTGAATAAAAATTCAAAATAGAAAGCAAGAGTAATATCAGAGGGGCCTGGAAATGTGATTGATGAACAAAGAAAATGTTATTTTAGAGCCAGGAATGTCTGCATTGTTCATTCTGGACCCTATTTTGAAATTGTCATATTTTTTAATTTTCGTGAAATTGGCCAAATTGCAACTTTCTGACAACGTTATTAGGTAGTTGAAATCGGTAAATGGGCAGTTTCCTGTACTCAATCTATAGAACAAGTGGAGTTCTAAAGAAATAGTTATGAGTCTGGTCGACTGGAACAATGAAATTAACCAAAAATAGGGTTCAAAGTGGGCGAAATCGCCGATTAGTAAACATCACAAAGGTTGCTAACTTCGCGAGAGCATAATTCCACCAGTTTTCCATCAAATTTCGTTTTTTTTGGTGTCGTTACAATCGGGAAAAGATTCTCTATCATTTCATAAGATTTTTTTTTTTTTTTTAGAAATTTCGCTACACCAGGAGACACCTCAGGATTTGGGGTTGCGACAGTCAAGGGGTTAAACCAGCCTGCTTGATACTCAAGCCCTCTACAAACAAATATAAAATGTATCATCCATGAACAAAGCAAAAAAATAAAAAATAATTTCTACAAAATTATTATGCAATTTGATGATATTTAGACTACTATATTGGGCCTCATTAGATACTATTTTACACATTCACCGTCTCTCATGTAGATAGATCTATGTCACTGATGCCAGAATCACTCAAAGATTTTCACTTTGAGCTCAGCTCCCTCAAATATGGTGCAAGCAGTAAATTTTGACCCGAACATCAAAGAATGGGTCTGTGGAGTGTGTCCAGTTTAAAAAAATCCTGCTCCCCAGTGCTTAATGGGCAAAGAAAATATCTGACTTGGTGTTTTATATAAAATAATGACTTTGAGGCATTTTCCAGGGTGATTTGACAGGTGTATTGGTGGTTTCTTGGTATGAATTGATAGCATGGAAGACATACTAGAGAAACAAAGATGACTTTGGTTGGTTTCAGGCCAAAATTACGAAGAAATAGAGCTCACTGTGAAGATATTCGATTTTGGGCAATTTTCCTGAGGATGGTAGGGACCCAACTGGTCTGTGGTAGGTTTTTCCTAGGTCTGCTTCAATTACTGAGACAGTTTAAACCATGATCAATCATTCTTGATTATATTTTATTAACCCTTAAACGGTCCAAACAGATTGACGTTCAAATTCGTAGTGCTACAAAAGTAGATCTACTTTTTTTTACATATTTTCAAATGTAACAAAAAAAATGTAGATAAAAGTTTTTTTACGCGTTTTCAAATGTAAAACAAAAAAGATCTACATTTTTTTACATACTTTCAGATGTTTTAAAAACGTATATATACGTTTGGACCATTTAAGGGTTAATCCCAGAAACAGGGTAAAACTTCGATTTTTTTTTGTGTGATGATGGATTCAAAATGGAAGGCAAGTGTTATATAGGAGAAGCCTGGAAAGGTGATTAACGAACTAAGAAAAGGAGGTTGCTTTAGTGGCTGGAATGTCTACAGTGTTTATTTTGCACTCCACTTTTAACCCTTTCAGGGTCCAAGGCCCAAATCTGGAGTCACGCACCAGTGTCCAAGAATTTTCAAAAAAAAAATTTGTTATTTTTTCTTATGAAATCGTAGAGAATCTTTTTGTGAAGGTAATAAAACAAAAAGTACGAAATTTGGTGGAAAATTGACGAAATTATGCTCTCGCGAATTTTGATGTGTCAGCGATATTTACGAATCGGCGATTTTGCCGACTTTGACTCCCATTTTAGGCCAATTACATTATTCCAATCAACCAAATTCTTAGCTATTTCACTAGTATTACTTCTATTCTATCGATTGAGCACAAGAAATCGCCAAGTCAACTGTTTCAACTACAAAATAAAGTGATTGGAAATTGTTAATTTGGCCAATTTAACACAAAGTTCAAAATATTCCAATTTCAAAATAGGGTCCAGAATAAACAATGTAGGCATTCCTGGCACTAAACTATCATTTCCTCTGTTCATTAGTTATGTTTTGAGGCTTTACAAATAAATTCCATTTTGATTTTTTATTCACATAATGAATTTTTATTCACACCAAAAAATAGAAGATTTGCTGTTATGCAATACTGTAATAATTGTATAAATATCATCACCATATTTGTGAATGTATATTAGACCCACCAGCTGACGTGTATTAGACGTGTGAGGTCGTTTGTTTACTCTTGAATATCGGCAAAAATTTAACATTTCCGCTACTTTGAGCTCAGTTTCAAGCCATTTCCAGTGCCAAAACCAATCAAAATCATCTCTATTTCTGTAATATATCTTCCATTCTATCAAATGAGACCAAGAAATCGCAAATACAACTATAAAAAACATACGAAAAAACACTGCAAAGTTGCTGTTTTAATCGAAAAATCATGATTTCAGTTTTTTCTCTCATTATACACAGTGTGCTGCAGGATCTGTTTTATGTGGTGCACACATACCACATAGATGTATTCTTTCATATCTAGGCCCAAATGTACCACTCACAGTTTATCAGAGTGAGCTGAGCTCATGGCATAGATCTACGGTTTGGACACTCACCGTAAAGCCGTAGATCTACGGGACGGACCCTGAAAGGGTTAATCCGTTCCAGACAGCCAAAAGTATTAAAAAAAATAATTTTTTTCTACAGGAAATGTACATTTCCCTACACAGAAAACAACGAGACATGCCCAATACATACATAAATTAATACTAGAATGACACTTAACTTTATTGAAGACTACTGTTGAGTGATGAGACATTGTTTTTCTTGAACACACTGGGATTTTCAGAGTGATACATGAGTAAAGGCAATCCCCACTAGCATTACAACAAAACATGAGAGTTAACCTGTCTTTCATAGGCTTGTGTCCTGGGAATGCCTTTTCCTCCTGAGCAATGAGTAATGTAGGTCCTTGTTGGCATTTTCTTCCAGAACGTGCTTGTTTCGTCACAGTTGAACACTTGTTGGGGTTGGAATTTTTCAGCTTTGCCATGCCTTATCACACTGTGTATGCCACTATAATTCTTAAATCTCTCAAACCAACCTTTGCTGGCCTTAAATTCACCAATATAAGCACTTGTTCACCTGGGTGTTAGTCGACTAGTGTGGGTCGCATCCTGGGGGACAAGATTAAGGACCCCAATAGAAATAAGTTAGACAGTCCTCGATGACTCACTGACTTTCTTGGGTTATCCTGGGTGGCTAACCCTCTGGGGTTAATTGTTTCTTGGTATTCTTGATCAGCCACACCAACAACAGTCTCTCCACATCTTCAAGTAGTACAGCTGACCGTGGTGCAGAGGCAGCTGACGGTGGTGCAGCAACAGCTGACGGTGGTGTGGCAACAGCTGACGGTGGTGCGGCAGCAGCTGACCGTGGTACGATAGTACAGTGGACCCCCGGTTTACGATATTATTTCATTCCAGAAGTACGTTCAGGTGCCAGTACTGAACGAATTTGTTCCCATAAGGAATATTGTGAATTAGATTAGTCCATTTCAGACCCCCAAACATTAATGTACAAACGCACTTACATAAATACACTTACATAATTGGTCGCATTGGGAGGTGATCGTAAAGCGGGGGTCCACTGTATTTCAATAGTATTTCTCACCCCTTTTTACCAAAGGGTTAGCACTAGAATCTTTCTTGGGGTCCATGGTGGCTTATTTAGCACTAAAAACACTGGAATAATACAAAATATATCGCAGGTACATGTGGAATTGACCGAAACGGCTTGTAAACATTGGCACACTGAGTCTTGGAGTGGCTGGGCCCACTCAGGCCGCGCTCCAGCCGCATGGACACATTCGGGACGAAAGCCCTTAGATGAGTTTTTCGCCATTGGTAGAGCCAATATTTTTATGCCAAAGAGCGCCGTTAGACAAATTTGGCATTAGTTGATGCCGCCGTTGGTCGGGGATCCACTGTATTAGAAAGGGGGAAAATAATGTGCTTATAATACTTATATGATGGTGGTAATACTGCAGTTCTGAAAAGAGCACTTTGGATGTCATGATGATTTGCATTAAGGAAGTGGTTTCATATAGTGGAAGTGTGTGTTTATATAGTGAATATGAGTTTTATACCATATGTAGTACAACATATAAATCTTAAATAACGATTAAGTGCTTGAGTAATGACACTATGTTTAGATCCTGTTTTTAACCTCATTTCAAGAAATTTGTGGTTGTATTTTCATTAATGATTATAAGATTAATTTTCCTTCCAAGCTTTATTTCATCATTAACCTCTTTCACTGTCATGACCCCCAAAATTAAAAGTACTGACAATGTTGTGATTTTTCAAAAAAGGAAACTTTGTATTCTGCAATGGTAGAGAATCTTTTTTCTGAAGGTAATGACACCAAAAATGCAAAATTTGATAGAAAAGTTACAGAATTATGGAAGCATAAAGTTGGCAGTCTAGGCACAATTTATGCATTGGTGATTATGCTGAATTTTAACCTTGTTTTAATTTGACTCAATTTCTATCTGTTTCATTAGTATGCCTTCTGTTCTATTGATTGAGCACAAGAAACTGCCCCTTCAGTTATCAGAACTACCCTATAATGTCCACAGAAGTTGGTAATTTGGCCAGTTTTATGCAAAATTATAAAAATTGCAATTTAAATAAGGATGTGTGATGTTACCATGGTTGATCAATATATTTATAGATGGGGCTATAAGTGAAGTGAATGCTCAGGTGTTGGCAAGAGGTGTGGAGTTAAAAGATAAAGAATTTAACAAAGTGGGAGTTGTCACAGTTGCTCTTTGCTGATGACACTGTGCTTTTGGGAAATTCTGAAGAGAAGTTGCAGAGGTTGGTGGATGAGTTTGGTAGGGTATGTAAAAGAAGGAAATTCAAAGTGAATATAAGAAAGAGTAAGGTGATGAGGATAAAAAAAATTAGGTAATGAAAGATTGGATATCAGATTGGAAGGAGAGAGTATGAAGGAGGTGAATGTATTCAGATATTTAGGAGTGGACGTGTCAGCGGATGGGTCTATGAAAGATAAGGTGAATCATAGAATTGACGCGGGGAAAATTGTGAGTGGTGCATTGAGGAGTCTGTGGAGACAAAAAAAAACTTTGTCCATGGAAGCAAAGAAGGGATTGTATGATAGTATAGTTATACCAATGCTCTTATATGGGTGTAAAGCATGGGTGGTGAATGTTGCAACAAGGAGAAGGCTGGAGGCAGAGTAGATGTTGTGTCTGAAGGCAATGTGTGGTGTGAATATAATGCAGAGAGTTCATAGTTTGGAAATTAGGAGGAGGTTCAAGATTACCAAAACTATTATCCAGAGAGTCGAGGAGGGGTTGATGAGGTGGTTCGGATGTGTAGAGAGGATGGAACAAAGTAAAACAACTTCAAGAATGTATAAATCTGTAGTGAAGGGAAGATGGGGTAGAGGTCAGCTTAGGAAAGGTTGGAGGGAGGGAGTAAAGGAGGTTTAGTGTGCGAGGGGCGTGGACTTCCAGCAAGCATGCGTGAATGTGTTAGATAAGAGCAAATGGAGACAAATGGTGTTTAGGACTTTACGTTCTGTTGGAGTGTGTGCAGGGTAATATTTATGAAGGGATTCGGGGAAACAGGGCAGGCTGGACTTGAGTCCTGGAGATGGGAAGTACAGTGCCTGACTTCTAAAGGAAGGGTGTTAATGTTGCAGCTTTATAACTGTAGTGTAAGAGTTCCTCTGGCAAGACAGTGATGGAGTGAATGATGGTGAAAGTTTTTCTTTTTCAGGCCACCCTACCTTGGTGGGAAAGGGCCAATGTGTTAAAAAAAAAAAAAAAACTGCTTTGCCTGGTATACTCAATAGCCTTATTCCCTGTAAGTCTTTCATTTCCTCATGTCTCATTGTTTCCTTATACAAGTGGACCAAAAATTTGTTAAGTGGAGATACTGCTGGTACATATGTAGTGGAAATATAACTTTTGCAGTAGAGATAAGAGTGAGGAAGTAGTAATGGAATTTGTTGAGTAGGTGTTAATAAGATGATGACAGTTTTTCTTTATTGCTCTTGTTTCCCCAACTTGAGCACCAGTCTTGATGATGATCTTTGTCTTGTCTTTAGATTTGCTTTGTGTTTTATTATGGGAAGTACTGGTTTTATTATGGAAGTACTTGAGAGTCTGTTACAGCAGTTGGTCTTGTAGAACTAGTACTTGTGAGCACTGAAACAAAGTGTACAGTGGACCCTTGACCAATGGCTTTAATCCATTCCAGAGAGCTAGCCTTTAGCCGAATTAGCCGTTAGTCGAATTAATTTTCCCCATGAGAAATAATGGAAATCCAATTAAGGCCTACTTTTACTGAGAAATAATCTCCTCCTCTCCTACATACTGTAACCTGAGATTCACTATCCTTGTAAAAATTCTTCACTGCTTTCAATAACCTACCTATTCCATGCATTTGCAACATTTGCCACATTGTCTCCCCTAGCCACCCTGTCAAATGCATTTTCCAAAATCCATAAATGCCACAAAAACCTCTTTACCCTCATCTAAATACTGTTCACTTATATATTTCACTATAAACACTTGGTCTACACACCCCATACCCTTCCTAAAGCCTCCTTGTTCATCTATCATACTCTCCGTCTTACTCTTAATTGTTTCAATAATAACTCTACCATACACTTTACCAGGTATACTCAACAGACCATACCATGGGCGGGATTTGAACCCGCGGTCAGAGTCTCAAAATTCCAGACCGCGGGTTCAAATCCCGCCCGTGGTATGGTTTGTTTGCAATCGTGTCATTACGATTTTGTGAGTCATACTCAACAGACTTATTCCTGTATAATTTTTGCACTCTATTTGGTCCCCTTTGCCTTTATACAAAGGAACTATGCATGCTCTCTGCCAATCCCTAGGTACCTTACTTTCTTCCATACATTCATTAAATATAAGCACCAACCACTCCAAAACTATATCCTCACCTACTTTTAACATTTCTATCTTTATCCCATCAATCCCAGCTGCCTTACCCCCTTTCATTCTACCTACTGCCTCACGAATTTCTGCCACACTCGACTCACTCTTCCTCATTCCTACAAGACGTTATTTCTCCTCGCCCTATACACAAAATCACAGCTTCCCTCTCCTATTTTTAACTATCAAATCCATTTCTTCCCTAGGCTTCCTCAACTTATTAATCTCGCTTCAAAACTTTTTCTTATTTTAAACAAAATTTGTTGATAACACCTCACCCACTCTCTCATCTGCTTTCTTTTTACACTGCTTCACCACTCAATTAACCTCTCTTTTTCTCTCCATATACTCCTCCCTTCTACTTTGTAAAACCCTCTCATATGCTAACTTTTTCTCTCTTACTACTCTCTATACATCATCATTCCACCAATCACTCTTCTTCCCTCCTGCACCCACTTTCCTGTAACCTCAAACTTCTGCTAAACACTAACACTACATTCTTAAACCAACCCCATACATCTTCAATCCCATTGCCTATACTCTCACTAGCCCATCTATCCAATAGTTGTTTATATCTTACCCTGCCTGCCTCCTCTTTCAGCTTATGAACCTTCACCTCTCTTATTTGCTGCTTCCATTTTCCTTGTATCCCATCTACCTTTTACTCTTACTATAGCTACAACTAAAAAGTCATCTACATATCTGTGGCCCCTCTATAAACATGTACATATTGAAGTCTACCCAACAGTCTTTTATCTACCAATATGCAGTCCAACAACTACAGTGGAACCTCTACTTACGAGTTTAATCAGTTCTGTGACCTTGCTCGCATCTGGATTTGCTCATTTGCAGAGTCAATTTTCCTCATTTAAATTAATTGAAATGGAATTAATCTGTTCCAGTGGAATTCCAGGCATGACAAAATATCAACTCTAAGGCTTATTTATTTATCACAATTCATCTAATATGACATAATAAACAATATTAAAAACATAGAAATATGATATTTACACTAGAATGAATAAAATACATGTCATATGTATGTGGCTAGTGGTGGTGACAGTGGCCATTGTTATTGTTGGGGTTTATAGGGCCACCACAGAGGCAATTATAAAAATGCTAGACCTGCTTTACACAGCATTGGAAAATAAGGAATATCCGCTAGGAATTTTTATTGACCTAAGAAAAGCGTTTGACACAGTTGACCACGGCATCCTACTCCACAAACTTGACCACTATGGTATAAGAGGCCATGCGCTTGCATATTTTAAATCCTACCTTTCTAATAGGTATCAGTATGTCACCATTAAAGACACAGCCTCATCAATACGGCCACTTGATACTGGAGTTCCGCAGGGAAGTGTCCTTGGACCCCTGCTCTTCCTCATTTACATCAATGATCTTCCAAACATATCCCAACACCTGAAACCCATTCTCTTTGCTGACGACATGACTTATGTCATCTCCCACCCTAATCTTGCCACCCTCAACACCATTGTTAACGAGGAGCTGCTCAAAATATCGACTTGGATGACAGCCAATAAACTTACACTTAACACTGGCAAAACCTACTATATTATGTTTGGTAGCAGAGCAGGTGTTGCGCAACTTAACATTAAGATCGACAACATTCTAATTGCCAGACATAATGAGGGCAAATTCCTTGGCCTATACCTCAACAACAACCTAAATTTCAGCACCCATATCCAACACATACAAAAAAAGTATCCAAAACGGCGGGGATCCTCTCCAAGATACGATACTACGTGCCGCAAACTGCCCTTCTCACACTATACTATTCACTTATATATCCATACCTCACCTATGCTATCTGTGCTTGGGGTTCAACTGCAGCAACACACCTAAAGCCAATAATAACCCAACAAAAAGCCACAGTAAGAATAATCACTAAATCCCATCCCAGGCAACACACCCCCCCACTCTTCATAGATCTAAACTTACTCCCTGTTCAGAACATCCACACTTACTACCATGCAATCTATATATACAGGACCTTAAATTCCAATATTAACCTTGACCTAAAATGCTTTCTTGATAGTTGTGACAGGATCCACAGGCATAACACCAGACACAAACATCTCTATGACATTCCCCGTGTTCGACTAAACCTTTACAAAAATTCAATGTATATTTCAAAGGACCTAAAATCTGGAACACCCTACCTGAAAACTCTAGAACTGCAGACACATTCATCACATTCAAAACTACAGTTAGAAAACATCTTATCTTCTTGATCCACCCCGACAACTAACTACATGATAACCACCTGGTGGTTCACAATTACACTCACTCACCCACTGACTATAAACCCAGAAATACTGATCTTAATCTTAAAATAATAAATCCTAACTAGTCATAAGTTTGCCTATGATACTCCAATATAGACACCTTGTATTGTACCAAAACAAAAGCATTCACATTGCTAAACTCACAAATTATGATGTAGTCACTTAGCCTTAATACCATAATCTGTAAGGATTTAATGTTAAGAATTAATCTAAGTCTGCTCGAAATGCCTAGCCATGCTAGGTGTCCTAGTGGCCCCCTCTGTAATTAGTATTTTATAACATGTAAACCACACAATACCCAAAACCTGTAAACCCCACATTGTAACCCTTACAGAGAATAAACTTGAATTGAATTGAATTCCTGCTCCGGACTACATGTGTAGAGAACCTAGGATTACCCAAAAAAGTCAGACACTGCTGTGTCATATTGTCTGTCACTACTGCTTCATAATGTCTGCCACTGCTGCTTCATGTTGTCTGCCACTGCTCCTTCATGTTGTCTGCCACTACTGCTTCATGCTGTCTGCCACTGCTCCTTCATGTTGTCTGCCACTACTGCTTCATGCTGTCTGCCACTACTGCTTCATGCTGTCTGCCACTACTGCTTCATGTTGTCTGCCACTACTGCTTCATGTTGTCTGCCACTACTGCTTCATGTTGTCTGCCACTACTGCTTCATGTTGTCTGCCACTACTGCTTCATGTTGTCTGCCACTACTGCTTCATGTTGTCTGCCACTGCTGCTTCATGTTGTCTGCCACTACTGCTTCATGTTGTCTGCCACTACTGCTTCATGTTGTCTGCCACTGCTGCTTCATGTTGTCTGCCACTACTGCTTCATGTTGTCTGCCACTACTGCTTCATGTTGTCTGCCACTGCTGCTTCATGTTGTCTGCCACTACTGCTTCATGTTGTCTGCCACTACTGCTTCATGTTGTCTGCCACTGCTGCTTCATGTTGTCTGCCACTACTGCTTCATGTTGTCTGCCACTACTGCTTCATGTTGTCTGCCACTACTGCTTCATGTTGTCTGCCACTGCTGCTTCATGTTGTCTGCCACTACTGCTTCATGTTGTCTGCCACTGCTCCTTCATGTTGTCTGCCACTACTGCTTCATGTTGTCTGCCACTACTGCTTCATGTTGTCTGCCACTGCTGCTTCATGTTATCTGCCAGTGCTGCTTCATGTTGTCTGCCACTGCTCCTTCATGTTGTCTGCCACTGCTGCTTCATGTTGTCTGCCACTACTGCTTCATGTTGTCTGCCACTGCTGCTTCATGTTGTCTGCTTCATGTTGTCTGCCACTGCTGCTTCATGTTGTCTGCCACTACTGCTTCATGTTATCTGCCAGTGCTGCTTCATGTTGTCTGCCACTACTGCTTCATGTTGTCTGCCACTACTGCTTCATGTTGTTTGCCACTGCTGCTTCATGTTGTCTGCCACTACTGCTTCATGCTGTCTGCCACTACTGCTTCATGCTGTCTGCCACTACTGCTTCATGTTGTCTGCCACTACTGCTTCATGTTGTCTGCCACTGCTGCTTCATGTTGTCTGCCACTACTGCTTCATGTTGTCTGCCACTGCTGCTTCATGTTATCTGCCACTGCTGCTTCATGTTGTCTGCCACTGCTGCTTCATGTTGTCTGCCACTGCTACCTCATGAAGTCTGCTCCCACTTTTGCTATCATGTTGAAGAGCTTTCCAATATATGAAGATTGAGGGGCAGTGCCAATTGGACAGGTATTGGACAGTGACGTCATTTGTTTACTTTTGAGCATCGCCAAAGAATCAAACATTTCTGCTACTTTGAGTTCAATTTCAAGGTACTTTTCATTGTGAAACCAATCAAAAGCATGTCTATTTCTGTAGTATATCTTCCATTCTATCAAAAGAGACCAAAAAAATGAGAATACAACCACAGAAACCATACAAAAATATACCACTAAGGGGAGGCTAATGGCTCAGAAGTGAACTCCGTTATTTATGATCTGATTTCTTTCATTTTTGGTGTACGTTAAGAAGCACCTTTCCATCATACACTGCCCAAGCTTCAATAAGATAGTCCAACAAACAAGTGAGATCCAATTCCCTAGATCAAGAGCAAGATCCCCTCACCAGCATCGAGGAACCTCCCTTGAGGCCCGCTCACATCTGGAATCAAAAAATCGATCGAATGACTGCTCATATCTGGAAAAACTCGCACATGGATGCACTCGTAAGTAGAGGTTCCACTGCACTGTCATTATGCCCTACATCATATCTTGTATACTTATTTATCCTCTTTTTCTTAACATATGTATTATATAGAAAGGGGTTTGGTTTACCAAACCCCTTTCTATATAAAGTTCAATCAAAGGGGCCCCCCATTATCATTTACACCTGGCACCCCCAAACTTACCTACCACACCCTTTTTAAATGTTTCTCCTACTTTAGCATTTAGGTCCCCTACCACAATTACTCTCTCACTTGGTTCAAAAGTTCCTACACACACATGCTTAACATCTCCCAAAATCTCTCTCTTCTACACTCCACTTTTCAAATCCAACCCTTACTTTAATTATTATTTAAGGGGTTAAAGGTAAAATTGAAAGCAGGATTATGAAAGAACAAGGAGGATTTAGGGACAGCAGATGTATAGACCAAGTGTTTAAACTGAAATACAGTGGACCCCCGCATAACGATTACCTCCGAATGTGACCAATTATGTAAGTGTATTTATGTAAGTGCGTTTGTACGTGTATGTTTGGGGGTCTGAAATGGACTAATCTACTTCACAATATTTCTTATGGGAACAAATTCGGTCAGTACTGGCACCTGAACATACTTCTGGAGTGAAAAAATATCGTTAACCGGGGGTCCACTGTACATAAGTGATAAGAGTAAAGTGCTGCTTGTCACATTTATGGCTATAGAAAAGACACATCATAGGGTGGACTGGGAAGCAATGTTCCAGATGTTTCAAATGTATGGAAAAGATAATGAATTTTTATATGGAGAGTGGGACTCAGGTTAGGGTATGTAGGAGAGAAGGTGACTATTTTGTTTTCAGTAAAAATGGATCATACACTAGGATATGTGATGATACTATGGTTTTCTAATACTGTACATTTATAGATAAGGTTGTAAAAGAAGTGAATGCTAGTGTGTTGGGAAGAGGTGTGAGATTAAAAGATAAGATGACTGTTTTGGAGTGGAGAATTGTCACAGTTGATCTCTGTTGATGGCAATTCTTAGGGAGATTTTAAAGAGAAGTTACAGAAGTTGGTGGAAGGGTGTTGGTCAGAGATAGTACAAAAGAAGGAAATTGAAAGAAAACATAGAAAGGAAAAGGATGATAATAGCATATAGAAAGTATCTGAATATTTGGGAGTGAACATGTCAAAAGATGGAAACATGAGAGGAAGGGATTAAGGCATCTGTGAAAAGAAAAGTTTTATCTATGAAGGCAAAATGAAAAATGTGTCCAAGTACAGTGGTACAAACCCTTCTTAAAACATTACAACAATGAGGAGATTGGAACCAGAGATGTCTTGTTTGAGAGCAATTTGTGATGCAAGTACTTTGCAAAGAATTCAGAGTGCAGAAATTAGAAGATGGTGATGTGTCATGAAAAATATTTTTTAAGATGGCAGAAGAGGGTTGCTGAGGTCATTTGTACATTTGGAAGAGACAGTGCAAAATAGGATGACCAAGAGGGTGCAGAGATCTGGGGTCTAAAGGAGGAATAAAGGTCATCTCAGAAAGGAATGGAGTGATGATGAGATATTATGCAGTAAGGGACTTCAGCATCCAGCAGGCATATACATTGGAGTAAGCAGAAACAAACAGTTCTAAAGAGACTTGAGGTGCTGTTGGAGTGTGAGCAAGGTAAAATTTAAGAAACCAGTTAGCCGGACGTGAGTACTGGAGGTGGGAAATAGAGTGCTTGCATTCTGAAGGTGGGGTAGGAATGTTACAGTTCAAAGGGTCATTTGAACTGTGATGTCTGCACACTTCTGGCAAGACAGCTACTGAGTAAATGATGGTGAAAGTTTCATTTTTATTTTTGGGCTATCCTACCTTGGTGGGAGATGGCTAAAATATAAAAAAAGAAAAAGAGTTCAGTATTTTAGTTGACTGTACACTTTTTGTAAACAGTCTGGCTCTAATTGTAACTTTAAGCTACCATTCACAGGATGGATATTGGGTGTGCAATAATTTATATGCTTCAACTGTAAAAACTAAAATCTAATAAACAGTAACTACAGCCTTTCTGGCAATAAAAGAAGTGTGTAAACCAGAATAAATAAGGCTGATTCAATGTGAATTCATGAATACAGAACTTATATTTCGTCAAAGAGGAATGGATGTATCCTGGACCACCTATGTTCCCCATACCCAGACATAGTACTAGTCAAATATGTTGCACAATTCTGGGTCAGTTGTACCATTATCTGGTCATCTAACAGATTATGCATATACAAGAAAATCTGTAATAGCTATTAACATACAAGAGCTGTGAACCCTGGAACCAAGTTCATGGATAATGCCTGAATACCATACAAAGGTCAGGGATCTGCAGACCAACTGCCCATATATAATGAACAACTGAATATGAAACAAAAGCTCTCAAATAGGCTAATTCATGGATGTAGAACTCATATACATGCTGTGGGAGAATACACATACAGTTCCCAAAATTACAATACTGTACATGGCATATTCAATGGTTCCAAGCTATACACTATATATAAAAAATATGGTTATTGTATTTACTTTGAAAAATTTTCAAGATATGAAGAAAAGTTAAAATTAGTGTGAAACCTTAAAATCAAATAAAAAAAAACTGCTCCAAAACAGGTTTTTATTTTCAATGAAAAACTTCCTGGGTCTTCCAAACTTCAGCCAAGTTCAGAAATCCTAAGTCCAATAGAGAAAAATATGAAACAAAGTGAAGGAAATTCATGTACAATTCATGTGGAAGCCATCTCACATTGATTTAGCTCTCCATGACAAAGTTGATAAATTAACAAAAGACAGTAGTAGTATTGTACAGTGGATCCCCGGTTTGTGATATTAATCCGTTCCTGAGAGCTCATCGTAAACCAAAATTATCGAAAAGCGAATCAATTTTCCCCATAAGAAATAATGGAAATAAAATTAATCCATGCAAGACACCCAAAAGTATGAAAAAAAATTTTTACCACATGAAATATTAAGTTTAATGCACACAAACTGAAAAAGACATGCACAGTTTGTAGTACTCTACTAACAATAGAATACATGACACTTACCTTTAATGAAGATCTGGTGATGACTGATGGGATGGGAGGAGGGGAGAGAATCAAAGTTGTTAATGTTTAGAAGGGGAATCCCCTTCCATTATGTCTTGAGGTAGCAAGTCCTTTTCCGGGGTTACTTCCCTTCTTTTAACCCTTTGAGGGTCGACAGGCCCTCTCCGAGACTCGTTCTCAGGGTCGGTCAAATTTAAAAAAAAAAAAAAAAAAATTCTTATGAAAAGATAAGAGAATCTTTTCCCAATCATAATGACACCAAAAGTATGAAATTTGATGGAAAACTTACGAAATTATGCTCTTGCGAAGTTAGCAATCTCGGCGATGTTTACGCATCGGCGATTTTGCCCACTTTCAGCCCCATTTTCGGCCAATTCCACTGCACTAGTCAACAAAAAACATGAATATTTCACTAGAACTCCATTTTTTCTATCGAATGAGTGCAAGAAACCACCCATTTACCAATTTCAACTATCCAGTACAGTGGTTAGAATTTAGCAATTTTGCCAATTTCACACAAATTTCAAAAGATGCCAATTTCCAAATAGGGTCCAGAATAAACAAGAAAGACATTCCTGGCACTAAAATGACATTTCCTCTGTTCATTAGTCACGTCTCAAAGCCCCTCTTACATTTTTTTGCTTTCCACTTTGAATTTTTATTCTCACAAAAAATAGATTTACTGTTATGCAGACTACTGCATTAGTGTAAAAAATGGTATAAATAATATTGGCGCACTTGCGAAAGAATATTAGACTCACCAGTTGACGTGTATTGGACGCTTGGCATAATTTGTTTACTTTTGAACGTTGGTAAAAATCGAACATTTCTGCTACTTTGAGCTCAATTTCAAGGTACTTTTCATTGTAAAACCAGTCAAAATCATCTCAATTTCTGTAATATGTCTTCCATTCTATAAAATGAGACCAAGAAAACTAGGATACAACAATAAATACCATACGAAAATACAGTGCAAAGTCACTGTTTTATTCCAAAAAAACGGTCAAAGTTTTTTTTTTCTTGTTATGTACTGTGTGCTGCAGGATTTTTTTTATACTGTGCACACTGACCACATAGACCCATTCTTTCATATGTAGGCCTACCAGCTTTCTCCCACTAGATTTGAGGGAGCTAGAATTTAGGCGTACTAGTACGTCAAAAACCCCAGGGTCGTCACCCGTACTAGTACGGCCGAAACCCTCAAAAGGTTAATGCCACTAGGACCAGCTTGAGAGTCACTGGACTTCTGTTGCACAACATATCTGTCCATAGAGGCCTGTACCTCTCGTTCCTGTATGACTTTCCTAAAGTGGTTCACAACATTGTCATTGTACAGGTTGCCAACACGGCTTGCAGTAGCTGTGTCAGGGTGATTTTCATCAAAAAAGGTTTGCACTTCAAGCCACTTTGCACACATTTCCTTAATCTTTGAAGTAGGCAACTTCTTCAATTTCTCTATCCCCTCCTCCAAAGCAGTTTCCTCAGGTCTGGCTTCTTGCTGTTGAAGATGATCTAGCAGCTCATCAGTGGTTAGTTCGTCATTGTCCTCCTACACCAACTCTTCCACATCCTCCCCACTAACCTCCAACCCCAAGGACTTCCCCAATGCCACAATGGATTCCTCAACTGGCATAGGATTCCCAGGGTTAGCCTCAAACCCTTCAAAATCCCTTTTGTCTACACATTCTGGCCACAGTTTTTTCCAAGCAGAGTTCAAGGTCCTCTTAGTCACTCCCTCCCAAGCCTTACCTATAAGGTTTACACAATTGAGGATATTAAAGTGATCCTTCCAAAACTCTTTCAGAGTCAATAGAGTGTCTGTGGTCACTTCAAAGCGCCTTTCAAACATAGCTTTTGTGTACAGTTTCTTGAAGTTGGAAATGACCTGCTGGTTCATGGGCTGCAGGAGAGGAGTGGTATTAGGAGGCAAAAACTTGACCTTAATGAAGCTCATGTCCCCATAAAGTTGCTCTGCCAAGTCTGTAGGATGACCAGGGGCATTGTCTAACACCAGGAGGTACTAAAGGTCTAATTTCTTTTCAATTAGGTAATTTTTCACATTGGGGGCAAATGCATGATGTAACCAGTCATAGAAAAAGTCCCTAGTGACCCATGCCTTACTGTTTGCCCTCCACAGCACACACAAATTAGCCTTAAGGATATTCTTTTGCCTGAACGCTCTGGGAGTTTCTGAGTGATACACCAATGAAGGCTTCACTTTGCAATCACCATTAGCATTGGCACACATCAGAAGAGTAAGCCTGTCTTTCATAGGCTTAAGTCCTGGGAGTGCGTTTTGCTCCTGAGTAATGTAGGTCCTGCTTGGCAATTTCTTCCAAAACAGGCCTGTTTCGTTGCAATTAAACACTTGTTCAGGTTTCAAGTCTTCACTGTCTATGTACTCCTTGAATTCCTTCACATATTTTTCAGCAGTTTGGAGGGATATGCTGTGTATCTTTATACGTATATGCTTCTAAACTGTTGTGCTCTGAGCACCTCTGCAAAAACAGTGATTATGTGTGAGTGAGGTGAAAGTGTTGAATGATGATGAAATATTTTCTTTTTGGGGATTTTCTTTCTTTTTGGGTCACCCTGCCTCGGTGGGAGACGGCCGACTTGTTAAAAAAAATCTGCTGCTTTTTGGTCCGAAATGGCAGCCTCACCATGCCTAATGACACTATGTATGCCACTACGATTCTTAAATCTTTCAAACCAACCTTTGCTGGCCTTAAATTCACTCACATCACCATTAGTTGCAGGCAATTTCTTTACCAAATCGTCATGCAACTGCCTAGCCTTTTCACAAATGATCACTTGAGAGATGCTATCTCCTGCTATCTGTTTTTCATTTATCCACACCAATAACAGTCTCTCAACATCTTCTAACACTTGCGGTCGCTGTTTCATAATCACAGTTGCACCTTTCGCAACAACAGCTTCGTTGATTGCCGTTTTCCTGGTCACTATAGTAGAGATGGTTGATTGGGGTTTTGTATACAACTTGGCCAGCTCCAACACACGCACTCCACTTTCGTACTTTGCAATTATCTCTTTCTTCGTTTCAATAGTCATTAACACCCTTTTTCTCGAAGGGTTGGCACTAGAAGCTTTCTTGGGGCCCATGGTGACTTATTTTGCAGAAACAAGCACCAAAAACACTGTGATAATATGGAATGTACCGAATGTATCCTTAGATGCGAGCACACTGGCTGGCTTGTAAACACTGGCACACATGGGGCAGTAAAGGCCACACGTGGACACATCTCGGACGAATCATGTACACCGGGTTTTTTAACGGGAACAGAGGTAAAATTTTTGCGTTAAAATGTATCGAATACCGGATTTATCAGATACCGATGGCATCGCAAACCAGGGGTCCACTGTACTTTGAAAGAATAAGCCGAGTGTAGCCTTGGTCTGTCTGCTTCTATCATTAAAAACATTAACAGGAATTATATTTGTATGATAAATTTCGCTGTTACAAACTGCAATTAGAAATCTCAGATCTATGATATTAATAATGTTGTACACCTACCATCCGACTTACGACCGAGTTTGGTTCCGAGAAACCGGTCGTAAGTCGAAATGGTCGTAAGTCGAACTTTACTACTGAATATCAACAAAACATTTTTGTAATGACTATTTTATTGTTTTATTTTGGTATTTCATGTTTTACTTTACTTTTTATGCTGTTAGTACTGTATTTTATACTGTAAGGTTTAGGATAAACACTGTGTACAATGCAAATAGTTGTTTATTTCCCAGAAAGTTTTTCTTTTTCGGGCCACCCTGCCTTGGTGGGAATCGGCCGGTGTGATAATAAAAAAAATAAAAAAAATTTGGCATAAAAAACACAGTCGTAAGTCGAGTGGTCGTAAGTCGAGCAGGTCGTAAGTTGGATGGTAGGTGTATATATGTTGGTAGAATTACCGACAATATGTAAAATAAAAGGACACAAGTGCAACTTCTTTCTTCTTTCTTTCAACACACCGCCCGTATCCCACCGAGACGGGGTGACCCAAAAGGAAAAAACGAATGTTTCTCCTTTTACATTTAGTAATACAGTGGACCCCCGCATAACGATGGCATCACATAGCGATTATTTCGCATACCGCTTACTTTAATTGCAAAAATTTTGCCTCACATACCGCTTAAAAACCCGCTTACCGATTTTCGTCCGAGACGCGTCCAATGTGCGGCCTGAGCCACGCTCACATGTTCCGCCGGTGGCATTGTTTACCAGCCAGCCTCCGCGGTAACATCCAAGCATACAATCGGAATATTTCGTATTATTACAGTGTTTTCGGTGCTTTTTCTGGAAAATAAGTGACCATGGGCCCCAAGAAAGCTTCTAGTGCCAACCCTACAGCAATAAGGGTGAGAATTACAATAGAGATGAAGAAAAAGATCATTGATAAGTATGAAAGTGGAGTGCATGTCTCCGAGCTGGCCAGGTTGTATAATAAACCCCAATCAACCATCGCTACTATTGGTGGTACAGCTGCTGCTGCTGCTGCACTGTCAGCTGCTGCTGCTGCTGCACTGTCAGCTGCTGCTGCTGCTGTAGCACCGTTGTTGGTGTGGCTTATTGAGAATACCAAGAAACAATTAACCCCAGAGGATTTGCCACCCAGGATAACCCAAAAAAGTCAGTGTCATCGAAGACTGTCTAACTTATTTCCATTGGGGTCCTTAATCTTGTCTCCCAGGATGCAACCCACACAAGTCGACTAACACCCAGGTGAACAGGGAAAAATGCCTGGAACTAGTGCTCATATTGGTGAATTTAAAGCCAGCAAAGGTTGGTTTGAGAGATTTAAGAATCGTAGTGGCATACACAGTGTGATAAGGCCTGTTCTGGAAGAAAATGCCAAACAGGACCTACAGTACTCAGGAGGAAAAAGCACTCCCAGGACACAGTGTCTCATCAGTCATTGCTGCATCTTCAATAAAGGTAAGTGTCATTTATTCTTCATTTAGTAGACTAGTACATGCACAATATATACTGTGCATGTACTACTCTACTATTGTGCATGTATCCTTCTCTTTGTGTGTGGGAAAATGTATATTTCATTTGGTAAAATTTTTTTTTTCATACTTTTGGGTGTCTTGCACGGATTAATTTTATTTCCATTATTTCTTATGGGGAAAATTCATTCACATAACGATTATTTCGCATAACAATTACCCCTCTTGCACGGATTAAAATCGTTAACCGGGGGTCCACTGTATATACAGGAGAAGGGGTTACTAGCCCCTTGCTCCCGGCATTTTAGTTGCCTCTTACAACACGCATGGCTTACGGAGGAAGAATTCTGTTCCACTTCCCCATGGAGATAAGAGGAAATAAACAAGAACAAGAACCAGAAAGAAAATAGAAGAAAACCCAGAGGGGTGTGTATATATATGCTTGTACATGAATGTGTAGTGTGACCTAAGTGTAAGTAGAAGTAGCAAGACATACCTGACATCTTGCATGTTTATGAGACAGACAAAAGACACCAGCAATCCTACCATCGTGTAAAACAATTACAGGCTTTCGTTTTACACTCACTTGGCAGGACGGCAGTACCTCCCTGGGCGGTTGCTATCTACCAACCTACTACCTAGGACAAGTGCAACTAATGTGATATACAGTGGACCCCCGGTTAACGATATTTTTTCACTCCAGAAGTATGTTCAGGTGCCAGTACTGACCGAATTTGTTCCCATAAGAAATATTGTGAAGTAGATTAGTCCATTTCAGACCCCCAAACATACACGTACAAACGCACTTACATAAATACACTTACATAATTGGTCACATTCGGAGGTAATCGTTATGCGGGGGTCCACTGTATTATTGTGGCAATGTTTCGCTCTCCAGGAGCTTTGTCAAGCCATTACAACCAATACATGGACACAGACGGTATATACAGTGGAACCTCGGCTTACAAATGCCCCACCATGCGAATTTTTCAGGATACGAGCAGTCAGTCAATCGATTTTTTGCTTCTGGATACGAACGAAATTTTAGGATGAGAACTTCCCCCTCAAGGGAAGGTCCTTGGGGAGGAGCTCTTGATCAAGGGAATTGGATCTGTGCTCCACTTCCCTAAATTAATAATAATAATAAATCGCAGGGTCCTGATGAGCTTTTAACAAAGATTCTTAGGGAATGCAAAATGGAACTCTGTGAACCATTAACTAATATTTTTAATTTATCTCTTCAAACAGGTGTAGTGTCTGATATGTGGAAGATTTCTAATGTAATTCCTATTTTTGAAGCAGGAGACAAGTCGTTACCCGTAGAATGGGTAGAATTGAAAATTGGGTTAGGCAAATATTTTGTTAGTGGGATGGATTGTGAAGGACCTGCCTAGTATGGGCCAACAGGCCTGCTGCAGTGTTCCTCCTTTCTTCTTTTCTTAATAATAATAATGTACTTAACTCTGTGAAGACATGTCTTGTGTGCTCTATGTGAATTTGAACAAGATGTCCTCTCTTGAGAAACTCTACCAGCAGCTAAAGGAAGAACTGAGGATGGCTAAGCTTGAGATACAGTGACTGACTGAGGAAAACAAGAAGATTCGTAGTAATCCTCCTGTTGAGAATCCTCAAGCCGAGAAGGGAACCTGGACAGTGGCTGGAAAACATGGGACAAAGTTAAGGATCAAGAGGACGGATGGACAGGTAGAATCAATGAAGATCCAAGAAACTGTTGTGGAAACATCCAACCCATTCTCCGTGCTACCTGATAAATGTGAGTCGACTACTGAGAACATCACGAAGAACAACGCCAAGGAAGGTAAAAACATTGTTGTTGTTGGGGATAGCCAGGTTAGGTACATGGATAGGGCCTTCTGCTTGAAGGATAGGAGTAGGAGGCAGAGGGTGTGTTTCCCTGGGGCTGGGATGAAGGATATTGTTAGCCGTCTGGATATCATGAGAGGTAATGGGATCAATCCTATTATCTGTCTCAGTGCTGGAGGCAACGATGTTGGCAGATGTAGGAGTGAGGACCTGATTAGCAGGTACAGGTCAGCAATAGAGATAATTAGGAGGAAGGGTGGGAACCCTGTCATATGTGGTATTTTGCAAAGGATAGGAGTTGGAAATGAATAGTTGTCCAGGGCAATTGGTGTCAATTGCTGGCTGGACAAATACAGTGGAACCTCTACTTATGAGTTTAATCCGTTCCATGACCTTGCTCGCAACTGGATTTGCTCGTTCGCAGAGTCAATTTTCCTCATTTAAATTAAATGAAATGGAATTAATTCGTTCCAGTGGAATTCCAGGCACAAGAAAATACTTTAATAATTTCCCTAATATCAACTCTACAGCTTATTTATCTAACACAATTCATGTAATATGACATAATAAACAATATTAATAACATAGAAACATGATATATACACTAGAATGAATAAAATACATGTCATTAGGTATGTGGCTAGTGGTGGTGACAGTAGCCATTGTTGTTGGGGTTTATAGGGCCACCACAGTGGCCATTCCTGCTCCTGACTACATGTGTAGAGAACCTAGGATAACCCAAAAAAGTCAGAAAGAATGACTTGTAAGTGCTACACTCTTAATCCTTTCAGGGTTCACAGGCCCTCCCAGAAATTTCTCAGGGTCACCAAATTTAAAAATCTTATGAAAAGATAGAGAATCTTTTCCCGATCATAATGACACCAAAAGTATGAAATTTGATGGAAAACTTAAGGAATTATGCTCTCACGAAGTTAGCGGTCTCGACGATGTTTACGCATCGGCGATTTTGCCCACTTTAAGCCCTATTTTCAGCCAATTCCAAGGTACTAGACGACAAAAATCATAACTATTTCACTAGAACTCCATTTTCTCTATCAAATGAGTACAACAAACCACCAATTTATCGATTTCAACTATCCAATACAGTGGTCAGAATTTAGCAATTTTGCCAATTTCACACAAATTTCAAAAGATGCCAATTTCCAAATAGGGTCCAGAATAAACAAGAGACATTCCTGGCACTAAAATAACATTTCCTCTGTTCATTAGTCACATCCCCAGGCCACTCTTACATTTCTTTTGCTTTCCACTTTGAATTTTTGTTCTCACAAAAAAAAATAAGATTTACTGTTATGCAGACTACTGCATTAGTGTAGAAATGGTATAAATAATATCGGTGCACTTGCGAAAGAATATTAGACTCACCAGTTGACGTGTATTGGACGCTTAGCATGATTTGTTTACTTTTGAACTTTGGTAAAAATCGAACCTTTCTGCTACTTTGAGCTCAATTTCAAGGTACTTTTCATTGTAAAACCAGTCAAAATCATCTCAATTTCTGTAATATGTCTTCCATTCTATACAATGAGACCAGGAAAACTAGAATACAACAATAAATACCATACGAAAGTATAGTGCAAATTCACTGTTTTAATCCAAAAACACGGTCAAAGTTTTTTTTATCTCATTACGCACTGTGTGCTGCAGGATTTTTTTATACTGCGCACACTGACCACATAGACCCATTCTTTCATATGTAGGCCTACCAGCTTTCTCTCACTAGATTTGAAGGCGCTAGAATTTATGCGTACTAGTACGTCATGGACACTGGCTCGTAAGCCGTACTAGTACGGCCGAAACCCTGAAAGGGTTAATGCTTCACTTAACTGCTACACTCTTAATGCAATACTTCGCCACTGCTGCTTCATGTTGTCTGCCACTGCTACCTTATGATGTCTGCCACTGCTGCTTCATGTTGTCTGCCACTGCTGCTTCATGTTGTCTGCCACTGCTACCTCATGTTGTCTGCCACTGCTACCTCATGTTGTCTGTTACAGCTGCTTCATGTTGTCTGCCACTGCTACCTCATGTTGTCTGTCACTGCTGCTTCATGATGTCTGCCACTGCTACCTCATGATGTCTGCCACTGGTACCTCATGATGTCTGCCACTGCTACCTCATGATGTCTGCCACTGCTACTTCATGTTGTCTGCCACTGCTACCTCATGTTGTCTGCCACTGCTGCTTCATGTTATCTGCCACTGC
Source organism: Cherax quadricarinatus (assembly GCF_038502225.1). NCBI lineage: Eukaryota > Metazoa > Arthropoda > Malacostraca > Decapoda > Parastacidae > Cherax > Cherax quadricarinatus. The sequence continues at coordinate 14,925,071 of NC_091335.1, read as the reverse complement.
TGCTTCATGTTGTCTGCCACTGCTGCTTCATGTTGTCTGCCACTGCTGCTTCATGTTGTCTGCCACTGCTGCTTCACGTTGTCTGCCACTGCTGCTTCATGTTGTCTGCCACTGCTGCTTCATGTTGTCTGCCACTGCTGCTTCATGTTGTCTGCCACTGCTGCTTCATGTTGTCTGTCACTGCTGCTTCATGTTGTCTGCCACTGCTGCTTCATGTTGTCTGCCACTGCTGCTTCATGTTGTCTGCCACTGCTACCTCATGATGTCTGCCACTGTTGCTTTATGTTGTCTGCTACTGCTACCTCATGATGTCTACCACTGATGTCACCAAAGAATCGAACATTTATGCTATTTTGAGCTCAATTTCAAGGTACTTTTCATCATGATACCAATTAAAATTATATTTATTTTTGTAGTATATCTTCCATTCTGTCACATGAGAACAAATAAAACGAGAATACAACCATAAAAACCACACGAAAATATACCACTAAGGGGAGGCTAATGGCTGAGAAGTGAACTCCGTTACTTATGATTCGATTTCTTTCATTTTTGGTGTACGTTAAGAAGAATCTTTTCATCACACATTGCCCAAGTTTCAATAAGATAGTCCAACAAACAACTGAGATCCAATTCCCTAGATCAAGAGCAAGAGCCCCCTCACCAGTGTCAATTAACCTCCCTTGAGGCCCACTCGCATCTGGAAATTTTGCTCGTGTCTGGAAGCAAAAAATCGACCGAGCAGCTGCTCGTATCTGGAAAAACTCGCATGTGGATGCACTTGTAAGCAGAGGTTCCACTGTACTGTAAGGAAAATGCAGTAACATTCATTGACAACTGGGACCTCTTCTATGACAGAAATGACATGTATGCCAGGGATGGGGTTCACTTATCTAGGTCTGGGGTGGGGGCACTGGCAACTGCAGTGGACTGAGCTGTTAGGACTTTAAACTAGGAACAGTTAGTGGTATGGGTTTTGGCAGGAAAACAGTGAAGTCCCAGTGTAGTAATACGAGTACTAGGGGAACTAGTAAGAGACAGAATGAGGTGGATATTGGAAAGCCAGTGGCACTAGGTGACAAGGACAGTAATAGGTTTAGTGGAAAAACAGAAATGAGAAGGGTAAAGAAAAAGGAGGGTCTTTAACTCTTTCAGGGTCACCAAGCCCTCTCAGAAACTTGTTCTCAGGGTCGCCCAAATTTCAAACAAAAAAAAATTATTTTTTCTTATGAAAAGATAGAGAATCCTTTCCCGATCATAATGACACCAAAAGTATGAAATTTGATGGAAAACTTACGGAATTATGCTCTTGCGAAGTCAGCGGTCTCGACGATGTTTACGCATCGGCGATTTTGCCCACTTTGAGCAATATTTTCGGACAATTCCATTGTACTAGTAGACAAAAATCATAACTATTTTGCTAGACCTCCAATTTTTCTATCGAATGAGTACAAGAAATCACCCATTTGCTGATTTCAACTATCCAATACTGTGGTCCAAATTTAGCAATTTTGCCAATTTCACACAAATTTCAAAAGATGCCAATTTCCAAATAGGGTCCAGAATAAACAAGAAAGACATTCATGGCACTAAAATAACATTTCCTCTGTTCATTAGTCACGTCCCTATGCCCCTCTTACATTCTTTTCCTTTCCACTTTGAATTTTTATTCTCACAAATAATAGAAGATTTACTGTTATGCAGACTCCTGCATTAGTGTAGAAATGGTATAAATAATATCAGCGCACTTGTGAAAGAATATTAGACTCACCAGTTGATGTGTATTGGATACATAGCATGATTTGTTTACTTTTAATCCTTGGTAAAAATCGAACAATTCTGCTACTTTGAGCTCAATTTCAAGGTACTTTTCATTGTAAAACCAGTCAAAATCATCTCAACTTCTGTAATGTGTCTTCCATTCTATACAATGAGACCAGGAAAACTAGAATACAACAATAAATACCATATGAAAATACACAGTGCAAAATCGCTGTTTTAACCCTTAAATGGTCCAAACGTATATATACGTTTTTTCAACATCTGAAAGTATGTAAAAAAATGTAGATCTTTTTGTTTTTGTTTTACATGTGAAAACGTGTAAAAAAACTTTTATCTACATTTTTTTTTTGTTATATTTGAAAATATGTAAAAAAAAGTAGATCTACTTTTGTAGCACTACGAATTTGAACGCCGATCTGTTTGGACCGTTTAAGGGTTAATGCAAAAACACGGTCAAAGTTTTTTTTTTTCTCATTACGCACTGTGTGCTGCAGGATTTTTTTTATACTGTGCACACTGACCACATAGACCCATTCTTTCATATGTAGGCCTACCAGCTTTCTCTCGCTAGATTTGAGGGCACTAGAATTTAGGCATACTAGTACGTCAAAAACCCTGGTGCGTAAGCCGTACTAGTACGGCCGAAACCCTGAAAGGGTTAAATATACATTATGCTTATACCCATAGTGCTAGGAATAAGATGGACGAGTTGAGATTAGTTGCTAGTGCAGGTAACATTGATGTATTTTCCATAACTAAGACATGGTTTAATTCAAAAAGTCGGGACATGCCTGCAGAATGTCACAGTCAGGGTTTTAAATTGTTCCAAGTAGATAGCAGTATCGGGAAAGGGGGGTGGGATGGCACTGTATATCCAAGATCGCTTGAACTGTTTCACAAAAACGGGTATTAAGTCGGAAGTAACACATACAGGGTCTGTTTGGATAGAATTTTCAGAGGGGCATGAAAAATTTATTTTAGGTGTGATATACCGTCCCCCAAACTTAGATAGGGACCAAGGGAGACTACTATGGGAGGAAACTGTTAGGGCCACAAGGCACAATAATGTAGTAATTCTAGGAGATTTTAACTTTAGTCATATTGATTGGAATTTCTTGACTGGGAATTTAGAATCATACGACTTCTTAGTAGTAGTTCAGGATTGTTTTTTGAAGCAGTTTGTGACAGAGCCTACAAGGGGAAATAACCTCCTTGATTTGGTTTTGGCAAACAAGAAAACCCTTGTCAATAATTTAGAAATTACAGAGGAACTCAACACAAGTGATCACAAATCAATTATCTTTAGCATTGAATGGAAGTATGATAGTAGGGATAATTCAGTAATGGTCCCAGATTTTCGCTTAGCAGATTACAATGGGCTCAGAGAACACTTATCATCTGTGGACTGGGGTAACGAAGAAAGCTATCAGTATGCCAGCTGTCTTAACGCAATACATGCTGCCCAAAGGACATTTATCCCATATAAGGAAATTAGATCGAATAGAAAATGACCCAAAATGAATGAATAATAGGCTCAAATATCTTTTAGGACAGAAAAAAAGGAATTTATAGGCGCATCAAAAGAGGCGAGGGTCATCTTATGAATCAGTACAGTGGACCCCCGGTTCACGATATTAATCCATTCCTGAGAGCTCATCGTAAACCAAAATTATCGGAAAGCGAATCAATTTTCCCCATAAGAAATAATGGAAATCAAATTAATCTTTGCAAGACACCCAAAAGTATGAAAAAAAAAAAATTTTACCACATGAAATATTAATTTTAATACACACAAACTGAAGAAGACATGCACAGTTACATGACACTTACCTTTATTGAAGATCTGGTGATGATTGATGGGATGGGAGGAGGGGAGTGTGTGGATGGTCTTAGTGTTTAGAATGGGAATCCCCTTCCATTAGGACTTGAAGTAGCAAGTCCTTTTCTGGGGTTACTTCCCTTCTTCTTTTAATGCCACTAGGACCAGCTTGAGAGTCACTGGACTTCTGTCGCACAACGTATCTGTCCATAGAGGCCTGTACCTCTCGTTCCTTTATGACTTTCCTAAAGTGTTTCACAACACAGTCAGTGTAATAGTCACCAGCATGGCTTGCAATAGCTGTGTGAGGGTGATTTTCATCACCCTTTTCACAAATGATCGCTTGAGAGATGCTATCTCCTGCTATCTGTTTTTCATTTATCCACACCAATAACAGTCTCTCAACATTTTCTAACACTTGCGGTCGCTGTTTCGTAATCAGAGTTGCACCTTTTGCAAGAACAGCTTCCTTGATTGCCGTTTTCCTGCTCACTATAGTAGAGATGGTTGATTGGGGTTTACTATACAACCTGACCAGTTCCGACACACACACCACTTTCGTACTTTGCAATTATCTCTTTCTTCGTTTCAACAGTCATTAGCACCCTTGGTCTCGAAGGGTTGGCACTAGGAGCTTTCTTGGGGCCCATGGTGACTTATTTTGCAGAAACAAGCACTAAAAACAGTGATAATATGGATAATATGGAATGTACCGAATGTATCCTTAGATGCGCGCACACTGGCTGGCTTGTAAACACTGGTACACATGGGGGAGTTCAGGCCACAAGTGGACACGTCTCGTACGAATCGTATCGCATACCGGGTTTTGTATCGGGAAGGGAGGCAAAATTTTTTCGATCAAATGCATCGGGAACCGAATTTATCGGATACCGGTAACATCGGGAACCGGGGGTCCACTGTACATTGACATAAAGAGGGACGTTAAAAAGGGGATAAGAAAAGCTAAACGGGACTATGAAATTAAAGTTGCTAGGGATTCGAAAACTAACCCACAAAGTTTTTTCCAGGTTTACAGAACAAAAGTTAGAGATAAGATAGGTTCTCTTAAAAATAACTCTGGGCATCTTACTGACAAGGAGAATGAAATGTGCTCTATTCTTAATAATTATTTTCTCTCGGTTTTCACTCAGGAAGACACTAACAATATCCCAGTAATTAATTTTTATGATAAATTATGCAATATCATAGTCACTAGTGAAATGGTTATAAAACAGATAGACCAATTAAAGCAAAATAAATCCCCGGGCCCTGATGAACTTTTTTCAAGGGTTCTTAAAGAGAGTAAAATGGAACTTTGTGAACCATTGACTAATATTTTTAACATTTCTCTTCAAACAGGTGTAGTGTCTGATATGTGGAAGATGGCTAATGTGGTTCCTGTTTTTAAAGCAGGGGACAAGTCATTACCATCAAATTACCGCCCAATAAGCCTAACCTCAATTGTAGGCAAATTACTGAAGTCAATTATAGCTGATATTATAAGAAGCCATTACTGAAGTCAATTATAGCTGATATTATAAGAAGCCATCTCGATAAGCATAGCTTGATTAACCCTTTCAGGGTCCAGAGGCCAAATTTCAAAGTGCGCACCAGTGTCCAAGAATTTTCAAAAAATAATTGTTATTTTTTTATGAAATGGTAGAGAATCTTTTTCTGAAGGTAATAAAACAAAAAGTACGAAATTTGATGGAAAACTGACAAAATTATGCTCTCGCGAATTTTGATGTGACAGCGATATTTACATATCGGCAATTTTGCCGACTTTGACTCCCATTTTAGGCCAATTACCTTATTCCAGTCGATCAAATTCTTAGCTATTTCACTAGTATTACTTCTATTCTATCGATTGAGCACAAGAAATCGCCAACTAAGCTTTTTCAATTACAAAATAAAGTGATTGGAAATTGGTAATTTGGCCAATTTAGTGCAAAGTTCAAAATTCAGGTGTCTTACTACTTCTACTTACACTTAGGTCACACTACACATACATGTACAAGCATATATATACACACCCCTCTGAGTTTTCTTCTATTTTCTTTCTAGTTCTTGTTCTTGTTTATTTCCTCTTGTCTCCATGAGGAAGTGGAACAGAATTCTTCCTCCGTAAGCCATGCGTGTTGTAAGAGGCGACTAGGGTGCCAGGGACAAGGGGCTGGTAACCCCTTCTCTTGTATAAATTACTAAATTTAAAAAGAGAAACTTTCATTTTTCTTTTTGGACCACCCTGCCTCAGTGGGATTCGGCCAATTTGTTGAAGAAAAAAAATAATAATAATTATAATAATAATATTGCATACATGCATCTTCTTTCAGCACACCAGCCACATCCCACCAAGGTGGGGTGTCCCAAAAGGAAAAACAAAAGTTTCTCCTTTTACATTTAGTAATATATTATTGTAACCACGAACGAGTGGCATTGATCAATAACAACACTGCGCTAGCCAAGGATTCAAACCCATGTTGTACTGGCCTGCCTCATGGTAAGTGAGAACCACATAACGCTTTAAACCACAGTAGGGTTGGGTGGTCCTGTGGTTTAAAGCGTCATGTGGTTCTCGCTTACCATGAGGCAGGCCAGTACAACATGGGTTCAAATCGGCTAGCACAGTGTTGTTATTGAACATTTAGCAATATATACAGGAGAAGGGGTTACTAGCCCCTTGCTCCTGGCATTTTAGTTGCCTCTTACAACACGCATGGCTTACGGAGGAAGAATTCTGTTCCACTTCCACATGGAGGTAAGAGGAAATAAACAAGAACAAGAACTAGTAAGAAAATAGAAGAAAACCCAGAGGGGTGTGTATATATATGCTTGTACATGTATGTGTAGTGTGACCTAAGTGTAAGTAGAACTAGCAAGACATTCCTGAAACCTTGCATGTTTATGAGACAGAAAAATGGACACCAGCACTCCTACCATCATGTAAAACAATTACAGGCATTCGTTTTACACTCACTTGGCAGGACGGTAATACCTCCCTGGGCAGTTGCTGTCTACTTCATACATACATATGTACATAATACATAATAATAATTCAGAATGCTGCCCCTAGTTGGTGCAGAAGATGGCAAAACATACGGTAAGGAGTCCACATGTTTACATCACCGTGGGAGCAGTTTTCTCGTGCTTGCTTGTATTTTTTTACAATCATTTGGCCAAATTTCTTTTTACTAACCATGGGTCTTAAGAAAATAAGTGCAAAAGACAGTGCTGAGAAGAAAAAGAGGATGATTTCCATGGAATTAAAGGAAATTGCATCAGTTAAGTTCAGCGCTCAAACAAAACTAATTGTATCAGTTAAGTTCAGTGATAAAGTGTAGCATTAAGAGTTTAACAAGTTAGTTAAGCCATTAAGCGATAGAAAAGGGAAGAAACACAGACGCTGCTGCCACTTCCACCGCCATCATCACTCATCATATTATGGCCAGTTTTATTTATTCTAGAGTATATGTATAACATGTTTCTCTGTTAATTATACTGTTTTTTTTTTTTTTTTTATTATCACACCGGCCGATTCCCACCAAGGCAGGGTGGCCCGAAAAAGAAAAACTTTCACCATCATTCACTCCATCACTGTCTTGCCAGAAGGGTGCTTTACACTACAGTTTATTATGTCATATTAGATGAATTGTGATAGATAAACAAGCCATAGTGTTGATAGCATTATATTGAAATATTCTGTCCTGCACTGGGATGGATTAATGGCATTTCAGTTAATTTAAACGAGGAAAATTTATTTGATATATGAGTAAATTTAGTTACGAGCTAGGTCACAGAACACATTAAACTCATAAGTCAAGGTTCCACTGTTTTACTATTATTATTAATATGGCGTCAAGACTAGTGAGACAGTCTTAGTGATTTTAATGTGTACCTGCATGCCAGCACAGTGTGTAAGTTCATTTCGGTACAGATACACAAGTATAATTATCAGAGCACACATAAAATAGGCAATAACTTTAAAACACTTGAAATTTTGAAAAGTTTCCCGACATAATGGAGAGACATGGAGCTCACAGATGTAAACAAACCAGGTGACGCGCAGTGACCATATTAGAGAGTCAGGTGGGGAGAGCCATATAGTGAGGTTTTAGTCATAATTTGAAATGCTCATATTAGCGGAATACCACAAGGCGAAACGCCATAAAGCAGGGCCCTACTATACTTATTCAGCTTCTTGGGGAAGAGATGCACACCTAAAACACAAAAGACATTATCTCTCTGAACTGCAACAGAGAGAGGCTGAAATAGACATCTATCTGCTCTGTGTTACTTAATTTCCCTGATAAATCTTTTGCCTTACTCATTCAAGAATTTAGATAAACATTAGAATTGGAAGAAAAATTATAGCAGACAGGTCCCTAATTTTTTTTTTTTTTTTTTTTTTCAACAAGTCGGCCGTCTCCCACCGAGGCAGGGTGACCCAAAAAAGAAAGAAAATCCCCAAAAAGAAAATACTTTCATCATCATTCAACACTTTCACCACACTCGCACATTATCACTGTTTTTGCAGAGGTGCTCAGAATACAACAGTCTAGAAGCATAAACATATAAAGATACACAACATATCCCTCCAAACTGCCAATATCCCAAACCCCTCCTTTAAAGTGCAGGCATTGTACTTCCCATTTCCAGGACTCAAGTCCGACTATATGAAAATAACCGGTTTCCCTGAATCCCTTCACTAAATATTACCCTGCTCACACTCCAACAGATCGTCAGGTCCCAAGTACCATTCGTCTCCATTCACTCCTATCTAACACGCTCACGCACGCTTGCTGGAAGTCCAAGCCCCTTACCCACAAAACCTCCTTTACCCCCTCTCTCCAACCCTTTCGAGGACGACCCCTACCCCGCCTTCCTTCCCCTATAGATTTATATGCTTTCCATGTCATTCTACTGTGATCCATTCTCTCTAAATGACCAAACCACCTCAACAACCCCTCTTCTGCCCTCTGACTAATACTTTTATTAACTCCACACCTTCTCCTAATTTCCACACTCCGAATTTTCTGCATAATATTTACACCACACATTGCCCTTAAACAGGACATCTCCGCTGCCTCCAACCGTCTCCTCGCTGCTGCATTTACCACCCAAGCTTCACACCCATATAAGAGTGTTGGTACTACTATACTTTCATACATTCCCTTCTTTGCCTCCATAGATAACGTTTTTTGACTCCACATATACCTCAACGCACCACTCACCTTTTTTCCCTCATCAATTCTATGATTAACCTCATCCTTCATAAATCCATCCGCCGACACGTCAACTCCCAAGTATCTGAAAACATTCACTTCTTCCATACTCCTCCTCCCCAATTTGATATCCAATTTTTCTTTATCTAAATCATTTGACACCCTCATCACCTTACTCTTTTCTATGTTCACTTTCAACTTTCTACCTTTACACACATTCCCAAACTCATCCACTAACCTTTGCAATTTTTCTTTAGAATCTCCCATAAGCACAGTATCATCAGCAAAAAGTAACTGTGTCAATTCCCATTTTGAATTTGATTCCCCATAATTTAATCCCACCCCTCTCCCAAACACCCTAGCATTTACTTCCTTTACAACCCCATCTATAAATATATTAAACAACCATGGTGACATTACACATCCCTGTCTAAGACCTACTTTTACCGGGAAGTAGTCTCCCTCTCTTCTACACACCCTAACCTGAGCCTCACTATCCTCATAAAAACTCTTTACAGCATTTAATAACTTACCACCTATTCCATATACTTGCAACATCTGCCACATTGCTCCTCTATCCACTCTATCATATGCCTTTTCTAAATCCATAAATGCAATAAAAACTTCCCTATCTTTATCTAAATACTGTTCACATATATGCTTCAATGTAAACACCTGATCTACACATCCCCTACCCACTCTAAAACCTCCTTGCTCATCCGCAATCCTACATTCTGTCTTACCTCTAATTCTTTCAATTATAACCCTACCGTACACTTTTCCTGGTATACTCAGTAAGCTTATTCCTCTATAATTTTTACAGTCTCTTTTGTCCCCTTTCCCTTTATATAAAGGGACTATACATGCTCTCTGCCAATCCCTAATTACTGTAAAATAATCTGTATGATAAATTAAAATACAAGTATATTTCAGCAAGAAAGTAAATATTTAATACATAAGTTACATAAACTGTCATATGAACATACCTCAAGAGTATGTGCAGGGTTTTCAGGCAGAGGCTCACTAATAAAATCTTCCAGGACTTTTTGAGTGTTAGGCATCTTGCACTGTTTAGTTTCCATTGGAGACTCACCTCTGGTCAATGCTTCTTGAGCAAGTTTAGCAAGTTTGGCCTCCTTTCGTTCTCTACGTATATCTTTGGCTTTTCGACAGGGCGGTCTGCTGGGATCAGGTCCTAACCATGCAGATATAACATAAGGTTTTATTTACTTTGAGGTCTTACCTTGTAAAAAATTACATAATAAATCTTAAATTTAACCCCTAAACAGTCCAAACATATATATACGTTCACTCGCGTAGCGCCCTAAATTTAAAAAAAAAAAAAAATTTTAATAGGAAAATTTTTTTTTTAATAGGAAAAAAGAGCATATGGTACCCAGGCATCCCCAATTATTTTAATATGGTGCACAGTGAGTGCACACACTCATTCTCTCATGTCTAGGTGACTCAGGCTTATCGTGGCAGTGTTGAATGAATGACAAAGAAAACGTATATATACATTTGGGGCGATACGCACATGAACGTATATATACGTTTGGACCGTTTAAGAGTTAATATGTGAGATTACAACAAAACTGACAAATAAAAATACAAACAAAAACAAACAACACTCAAAACACAAAAACACACACATATACATACATGAAACAAAAGGTGATCATATATTAGATAAGAAGCAAAAGAGAGAGAGAGAGAGAGAGAGAGAGAAATACTGAGAGAGATGAGAAAGAGAATACAGTGGACCCCCGGTATTCGATATTAATCCGTTCCTGAGAGCTCATCGAATACCGATAATATCGAAAACCGAATCAATTTTCCTCATAGGAAATAATGAAAATCAAATTAATCCATGCAAGACACCCAAAAGTATGAAAAAAAAATTTACTACATGAAATATTAAGTTTAATGCAATAGAATAATTACAATAATAATAAAATAATTGACACTTACCTTTAATGAAGATCTGGTGATGATTGATGGGATGGAAGGAGGGGAGAGGTGTTAGTGTTTAGAAGGGGAATCCCCTTCCGTTAGGACTTGAGGTAGCAAGTCCTTTTCCAGGGTTACTTCCTTTCTTCTTTTAATGCCACTAGGACCAGCTTGAGAGTCACTGGACCTCTGTCGCACAACAAATCTGTCCATAGAGCTCTGTACCTCCCGTTCCTTTACGATTTGTCTAAAATGGGCCACAACATTGTCATTGTAATAGCTGTGTTAGGGTGATTTTCATCCATAAAGGTTTGCACTTCAACCCACTGTGCACACATTTCCTTAATTTTTGAAGTAGGCACAATGTATTCCACAACCGGTATAGGCTTCTCAGGGTTAGCCCCAAACCCTTCAAAATCTTTCTTAATTTCCATACTAATTCTCACCCTTTTTACCACAGGGTTGGCACTAGAAGCTTTCTTGGGGCCCATGGTGACTTATTTTGTAGAAACAAGCACCAAACACAGTGATAATATGGATAATATGGAATGTACCGAATGTATCCTTAGATGCGCGCACACTGGCTGGCTTGTAAACACTGGCACACAAGGGGCAGTTCAGGCCACATGTGGACAGGTCTCGTACGAATTGTATCGAATACCGGGTTTTCAATCAAATACCAAGGAAAATTTTTTGCGATATAATGCATCGAATACCGGATTTATCGAATACCGATGCCATCGAATACCGGGGGTCCACTGTATTAGTTCCTGAGTACATAATACTATAGGTCCAATCAAGCCCACTAAATTTTTTTTTCCGACACCAAAAAGGAAAATAAAAGACAGACAAATTTATGTGCACATCACTAGGAATGTCAGACAAAAATAAGTATAGAAATTATGAACAAACAAAAACGAGTCAATAAAAAAATACTGGCTGAAGGGAGAGTGGAAGGGGGTGTATGGAATAAGTGAAATAAGGGGGAAAAAGGTAGGTGGTATGTTAAAGTGTCTGTGTAAGAAATAGATCTATGGAAGCAAAATGGGGGAATGTACCAGGGTACAGAGGCACTACCATGTGTTTTATATGGGTGTGAGGCATGGGCTTTAAATGCTGCAGCAAGATGATGATAAGCTGAACCCTCTCACTATCTCTCATGTACATCTATGTCATTGGCACCCATGGCACTCACACAGATCTAAGTTTTGAGCTTGGCTCCCACAAATAAGCTGAGTGGAAAATTTTGTCCTAGACATAAGAGAATGGATCAATGTGGTGAGTCCCTCACCAGCCTTAAATAACAGCACTACAATGACAATTTAAATATGATAGAAAATTTTGCAATGTGGAAATGAATTGATGAGCTTCATTTAACCCTTTGACTGTTTCGGTCGTATATACAGTGGAACCTCAAAAATCGAACTTAATCCGTTCCAGGAGCTAGTTCTAATTTCGAAAAGTCTGAAATTCGAATCAATATTTCCCATGAGAAATAATGGAAATACAATTAATCCATTCCAGAAACCCAAAAATATTCACACAAAAAATACATTTTATAGAGATTAATTACAGTTTTACATACATATAAAATAACATACATATAAAATAATACATACATATAATATAAAATATAAAATAACATTTTTACTTACCTTTATTGAAGATTGGTGATGGCATCTGGAAGATAGGGAGGAGGAGAGAGGGAGTTGGGATTAGTGTTTGGAAGGAGAATCCCCCTCCATGAGGACTTCAGGTAAAGCCCTCTCTGGGGTTACTTCCCTTCTCTGTCTTTTAATGCCACTAGGACCAGCTTGAGAGTCACTGGATCCCTGTCTCACAAAATAACTGTCCACAGTCCTCTGTTTCTGGCACCTCTTTAACATTTCCCTAAAATGGGACATGGTTCTGTCACTGAACTTGTTGCAAAGATGGCTTGTTTCAGCTTGCTCAGGGTGGTACTTCTGCACAAACATTTGGACATCATTCCACTTGGCACAAATCTCCTTAATCTTTGAAGAAGGCACCTCATCCAGTCCCTATATTAACACCTTTCGCAACATCAGCTTCCTTGATTTGTTCTTTCTTTAACAGGATAGAACCGATTTGTTTTTCCCATACATCCTGGCAAGCTCAACAAGTCTCACACCACTCTCATACTTCTGTATTATTTCCTTCTTCACATCTATGGTGTTTCTCACTTTCTTTACCACAGGGGTACCACTAGCAAGTTTCTTTGGGCCCATAACAGCTTATTTCACAGTCCCATAAGCACTAAACACAACGAAATAATCGTAAAATGCGTGAATGAGAGTGCAGGTTAGTGTTCACTCAAGCATAAACAAAGCTAGACTGCTCACGGCGCCTGCGCGGGGACGCAGACAGAGAGGGCCAGCAGACAGGTCCCGTACCCGGCGGTCCGAAATTTGAAACGCGTTCGATTTTTGGTACACAGTTTGTCCGAAAAAATGGTCTTATTTTCGAAACGTTCGATATTTGGTACGTTCGATTTTCAAGGTTCCACTGTATACATCTTACGCACCACTGTTTCTGACGTATTTATACGCGTAAATTCTAGCGGTAGTAGGTTGGTAGACAGCAACCACCCACAGAAGTACTACCGTCCTGCCAGATGACTGTGAAACAGAAACCTGTAACTGTTTTGCATGATGGTAGGATTGCTGGTTTCTTTTTCTGTCTCATAAACATGCTAGATAACAGGGATATCTTGCTACTCCTACTTACACTTTGGTCACACTTCACAGACACGCACATGCATATATATATACATACATCTAGGTTTTTCTCCTTTTTCTAAATAGCTCTTGTTCTTCTTTATTTCTTCTATTGTCCATGGGGAAGTGGAAAAGAATCTTTCCTTCGTAAGCCATGCGTGTCGTATGAGGCGACTAAAATGCCGGGAGCAATGGGCTAGTAACCCCTTCTCCTGTAGACACTTACTAAAAAAGAGAAGAAGAAAAACTTTATAAAACTGGGATGCTTAAATGTGTGTGTCTTACCTAACAACCTGTCGGTATTTTATACCATTTTAATGTTCGATGCTTAAATGTGCGTGGATGTAGTGCGGATGACAAGAAACAGATGATTGCTGATGTTATGAATGAAAAGAAGTTGGATGTCCTGGCCCTAAGCGAAACAAAGCTGAAGGGGGTAGGAGAGTTTCAGTGGGGGGAAATAAATGGGATTAAATCTGGAGTATCTGAGAGAGTTAGAGCAAAGGAAGGGGTAGCAGTAATGTTAAATGATCAGTTATGGAAGGAGAAAAGAGAATATGAATGTGTAAATTCAAGAATTATGTGGATTAAAGTAAAGGTTGGATGCGAGAAGTGGGTCATAATAAGCGTGTATGCACCTGGAGAAGAGAGGAATGCAGAGGAGAGAGAGAGATTTTGGGAGATGTTAAGTGAATGTATAGGAGCCTTTGAACCAAGTGAGAGAGTAATTGTGGTAGGGGACCTGAATGCTAAAGTAGGAGAAACTTTTAGAGAGGGTGTGGTAGGTAAGTTTGGGGTGCCAGGTGTAAATGATAATGGGAGCCCTTTGATTGAACTTTGTATAGAAAGGGGTTTAGTTATAGGTAATACATATTTTAAGAAAAAGAGGATAAATAAGTATACAAGATATGATGTAGGGCGAAATGAAAGTAGTTTGTTGGATTATGTATTGGTAGATAAAAGACTGTTGAGTAGACTTCAGGATGTACATATTTATAGAGGGGCCACAGATATATCAGATCACTTTCTAGTTGTAGCTACACTGAGAGTAAAAGGTAGATGGGATACAAGGAGAATAGAAGCATCAGGGAAGAGAGAGGTGAAGGTTTATAAACTAAAAGAGGAGGCAGTTAGGGTAAGATATAAACAGCTATTGGAGGATAGATGGGCTAATGAGAGCATAGGCAATGGGGTCGAAGAGGTATGGGGTAGGTTTAAAAATGTAGTGTTAGTGTGTTCAGCAGAAGTTTGTGGTTACAGGAAAGTGGGTGCGGGAGGGAAGAGGAGCGATTGGTGGAATGATGATGTAAAGAGAGTAGTAAGGGAGAAAAAGTTAGCATATGAGAAGTTTTTACAAAGTAGAAGTGATGCAAGGAGGGAAGAGTATATGGAGAAAAAGAGAGAGGTTAAGAGAGTGGTGAAGCAATGTAAAAAGAGAGCAAATGAGAGAGTGGGTGAGATGTTATCAACAAATTTTGTTGAAAATAAGAAAAAGTTTTGGAGTGAGATTAACAAGTTAAGAAAGCCTAGAGAACAAATGGATTTGTCAGTTAAAAATAGGAGAGGAGAGTTATTAAATGGAGAGTTAGAGGTATTGGGAAGATGGAGGGAATATTTTGAGGAATTGTTAAATGTTGATGAAGATAGGGAAGCTGTGATTTCGTGTATAGGACAAGGAGGAATAACATCTTGTAGGAGTGAGGAAGAGCCAGTTGTGAGTGTGGGGGAAGTTCGTGAGGCAGTAGGTAAAATGAAAGGGGGTAAGGCAGCCGGGATTGATGGGATAAAGATAGAAATGTTAAAAGCAGGTGGGGATATTGTTTTGGAGTGGTTGGTGCAATTATTTAATAAATGTATGGAAGAGGGTAAGGTACCTAGGGATTGGCAGAAAGCATGCATAGTTCCTTTGTATAAAGGCAAAGGGGATAAAAGAGAGTGCAAAAATTATAGGGGGATAAGTCTGCTGAGTATACCTGGTAAAGTGTATGGTAGAGTTATTATTGAAAGAATTAAGAGTAAGACGGAGAATAGGATAGCAGATGAACAAGGAGGCTTTAGGAAAGGTAGGGGGTGTGTGGACCAGGTGTTTACAGTGAAACATATAAGTGAACAGTATTTAGATAAGGTTAAAGAGGTCTTTGTGGCATTTATGGATTTGGAAAAGGTGTACGACAGGGTGGATAGGGGGGCAATGTGGCAGATGTTGCAAGTGTATGGTGTAGGAGGTAGGTTACTGAAAGCAGTGAAGAGTTTTTACGAGGGTAGTGAGGCTTAAGTTAGAGTATGTAGGAAAGAGGGAAATTATTTCCCAGTAAAAGTAGGCCTTAGACAAGGATGTGTGATGTCACCGTGGTTGTTTAATATATTTATAGATGGGGTTGTAAGAGAAGTAAATGCAAGGGTCTTGACAAGAGGCGTGGAGTTAAAAGATAAAGAATCACACACAAAGTGGGAGTTGTCACAGCTGCTCTTTGCTGATGACACTGTGCTCTTGGGAGATTCTGAAGAGAAGTTGCAGAGATTGGTGGATGAATTTGGTAGGGTGTGCAAAAGAAGAAAATTAAAGGTGAATACAGGAAAGAGTAAGGTTATGAGGATAACAAAAAGATTAGGTGATGAAAGATTGAATATCAGATTGGAGGGAGAGAGTATGGAGGAGGTGAATGTATTCAGATATTTGGGAGCGGACGTGTCAGCGGATGGGTCTATGCAAGATGAGGTGAATCATAGAATTGATGAGGGAAAAAGAGTGAGTGGTGCACTTAGGAGTCTGTGGAGACAAAGAACTTTGTCCTTGGAGGCAAAGAGGGGAATGTATGAGAGTATAGTTTTACCAACGCTCTTATATGGGTGTGAAGCATGGGTGACGAATGTTGCAGCGAGGAGAAGGCTGGAGGCAGTGGAGATGTCATGTCTGAGGGCAATGTGTGGTGTGAATATAATGCAGAGAATTCGTAGTTTGGAAGTTAGGAGGAGGTGCGGGATTACCAAAACTGTTGTCCAGAGGACTGAGGAAGGGTTCGGACATGTAGAGAGAATGGAGCGAAACAGAATGACTTCAAGAGTGTATCAGTCTGTAGTGGAAGGAAGGCGGGGTAGGGGTCGGCCTAGGAAAGGTTGGAGAGAGGGGGTAAAGGAGGTTTTGTGTGCGAGGGGCTTGGACTTCCAGCAGGTATGCATGAGCCTGTTTGATAGGAGTGAATGGAGACAAATGGTTTTTAATACTTGACGTGCTGTTGGAGTGTGAGCAAAGTAACATTTATGAAGGGGTTCAGGGAAACCGGTAGGCCGGACCTGAGTCCTGGAGATGGGAAGTACAGTGCCTGCACTCTGAAGGAGGGGTGTTATTGTTGCAGTTTAAAAACTGTAGTGTAAAGCACCCTTCTGGCAAGACAGTGATGGAGTGAATGATGGTGAAAGTTTTTCTTTTTCGGGCCACCCTGCCTTGGTGGGAATCGGCCAGTGTGATAATAAAATAAAATAAAATTCTAGCGGCTTCAATCAAGCGGGAGAAAGCTGGTAGGCCCACATGTGAGAGAATGGGTCTGTGTGGTCAGTGTGCACCACATAAAAAAAATCCTGCAGCACACAGTGCGTAATGAGAAAAAAAAAAAACTGACCGTTTTTTAGGAGTAAAACGCAGAATTTGAGGTGTATTTTTGTATAGTACTTATCGTTGTATTCTTGTTTTCATGGTCTCAGGTGATAAAATAGAAAGCATATTACAGAAATAGAGATGATTTTGATTACCTTCACGATGAAAACGACCTTGAAATTGAGCTCAAAGTAGCGGAAATGTTCGATTTTTACCAATGTTCAGGAGTAAGCAAATCACACCACACGTCCAATACACTTCAACTGGGGAGTCTAATATTCTTTCACTAGTGCACTGATGTTATTTATACCATTTTTACAATAATGCAGTAGTCTCCATAACAGTAAATTTTGTATTTTTTTGTACGAATAAAAAATCAAAACAGAAAGCAATAGTAATATAAGAGGGGCCTAGAGACATGACTAATGAACAGAGGATATGTTATTTTAGTGCCAAGAATGTCTGCATTGTTTATTCTGGACCCTATTTTGAAATTGGCAATTTTTTTAATTTGAGTGAAATTGACCAAATTGCCAATTTCTGACCACTTTACTGGGTAGTTCAAATCAGTAAATGAGCAGTTTCTTGTACTCAACAGATAGAAAAAAAATGGAGTTCTAAAGAAATAGCTATGAGTTTGGTCAACTGGAACAATGGAATTAGTCAAAAACAGGGCTCAAAGTCGGTGAAATTGCCGATGCGTATATGTCGCTGAGACCGCTAACTTCGCGGGAGTGTAATTCCGTGAGTTTTCGACCAAATTTCGTACTTTTGGTGTCATTACCATTGAGAAAAGATTCTCTATCATTTCATAAGAAAAAATAATTTTTTTTTTCCCAAAAAATTTATCAACATAGAATGAGTTTCAGAAAGGGGCCTGTGACAGTCAAAGGGTTAAAGTGCTGAAGTATTAATGCATGACAACTTAAGAAATGCTAAAAGAAAAAGAAATTGATTTTTATTTTAATATCTTGGAAAAGCAGTGGTGTAATAACTTAAAAAAATCATTAACCCTTATCAAACCTCAGCTGTGTTTACACCAGCTGACAAAGTCATCACTTAAAACACACCTGTTGTTGCTAGTTTCTTAGGCTTCAAGATAGGGCTTTCCCCAATGAAGTCTTGACTGGCACTTTCTACACTTGCCTTACATAAATTAGTATCCTTCTCTGTCCCTGGAGTTAAATATTCTTTATTACTGTTAAGGCTGCTTTCTTTTTCTTCTGTTGCAGATGATTCCAGATCTAAAAAAAAATTTGAAAAATTAGACATACACACATATGCTCTAATTATATCCTTTGCACCTTTACCAAGGTAGGGTAATCCCCCCCCCTAAAAAAAAGAAGAAACACTTTCACCATCATTCATTCAATCACTGCCTTCCCAGAAGCATGCTGACGTCACAGTTCAGATGACTCTCCAAAATGCAACATCCTCCCTCCTCCTCTAGAATGCATGCATTGTACTGTACTTCTCACCTCCAGGACTCGAGTCCAGTTAACTGATTTTTCCCTGAATCCCATCATAAATGTTACCTTGCTCCCATTCCAATGTAACAGCAAGTCATAAAAACTACTTGTCTCCATTCACTCTGATCAAACATGCTCACACAAACCTATTGAATGTTCAAGCCCCTAGCATTCAAAGCGTCCTTTGCCCCCTCACTTCTACACTACCTAGAATGAACCCTATACCTTCTTCCTTCCACCCCCAGATCAATATATACCCTCTTTTCATCTTATAATGCTCCAATCTCTCTCAATACCCAAACCACCTCAGCAATCCTCCTATTTCTGAATACAGTAGGGCCCCACTTTACGGCTTTTTGCCGTAAAGCATTTTGCCTCTACTCTTGATGCCACATTAACTCTTGAGGGTCAGTCACGTACAAGTATGTCATTGCAGCCAGGGTCGGTCACATACTTGTACGTTTAAATTCTAGCGCCTTCAAATTTGGTGGAAGAAAGCTGGCAGGCCTACATATGAAAGAATGGGTCTATGTGGTCAGTGTGCGCAGTATAAAAAAAAATCCTGAAGCACGCTATGCATAACGAGAAAAAAAAACTCTGTGTTTTTGGTTTAAAACAGCGACTTTCTAGTGAATTTTTGTATGGTATTTATGGTTGTACGTGTATTCTTATTTCCTCAGTTTCATTTGACAAAATGGAAGATCTATTACATAATTAGAGATGATTCTGATTAGTTTCACGATGACAAGTACCTTAAAATTGAGCTCAAATTAGCAAAAATGATCGGTTTTTGCCGATGTTCAAGAGTAAACAAATCAAACCAAGCATCCAATACACATCAATTGGTGAGTCTAATATTCTTTCACAAGTGTGCTGATATCATTTATACCGTTTTTACAATGATGCAGTAGTATATATAACAGAAAACTTTCTATTTTCTGTGAGAATAAAAATTCAAAATGGAAAGCAAAAGTAATGTAAGAGTGGCCTAGAGACGTGACTAATGAACAGATAAAACGTTATTTTAGTGTCGTGAATGTGTGTGTTGTTTCTGTACCCTATTTTGAAATTGGCATCTTCAGAAATTTGTGTGAAATTGCCCAAATTGCCAAATTCTGACCACTTTATTGGGTAGTTGAAATTGGTAAATGGGCTGATTCTTGTACTCAATCAATAGAACAAATGGAGTTCTAGGGAAATAGCTACGATTTTAGTCAACTGCAACATTGGAATTGGCCGAAAATAGGGCTCAAAGTGGGTGAAATCACCAACTTTGAGACCTCTAACTTTGTGAGAACATAATTCCATAAGTTTTTCATCAAATTTCATACTTTTGGTGTTATTATGATCGGAAAAAGATTCTCTATTATTTCACAAGAAAAAAATAATTTTTTTTTGTTTCAAAAAATTTTCGACCCTGAGAACAAGTTTGGGAGAGGGCCTCTTGACCATCAAAGGGTTAATAATAATACAGTGGACCCTCGGTTATCAGCTGTAATCCATTCCAGAAGGCCAGCCTAAAACCGAAATGGCCGATAACCAAAATAATTCTTCCCATAAGAACTAATGTAAATACAGTGAAGCCCCGCTGTTCGGCGGTAAAGACTTTTGTGAAATCCGACTTTTGGCAAATATAGCCTCATGGTTCGTGATTGACCTCGTCATTCAGTGACCATCAGGTACACATCCACTGTACCAACCGATACGGAAGATGCATTTGCCATATGGATGTATGGCATTTACTAGCATTTACTTCTTTTACAACCCCATTTATAAATATATTAACCATGGTGACATTACACATCCCTGTCTAAGACCTACTTTTACCGGGAAGTAATCTCCCTCTCTTCTACACACCCTAACCTGAGCCTCACTATCCTCATAAAAACTCTTTACAGCATTTACTAACTTAGTACCTATTCCATATACCTGCAACTTCTGCCATATTGCTCCCCTATCCACTCTATCATATGCCTTTTCTAAATCCATAAATACAATGAAAACTTCCCTACCTTTATCTAAATCCTGTTCACATATATGCTTCAATGTAAACACTTGATCTATACATCCCCTACCCAGTCTAAAGCCTCCTTGCTCATCTACAAATCTACTCTCTGTCTTACCTCTAATTCTTTCAATAATAACCCTACCGTGCACTTTTCCTGGTATACTCAGTAAACTTATTCCCCTATAATTTTTACAATCTCTTTTGTCCCCCTTCCTTTTATATAAAGGAACTGAACTATACATGCTCTCTGCCAATCCCTAGGTACCTTCCCCTCTTTCATACAGTTATGAAACAAAAATACCAACCACTACAACACTATATACCCCCCTGCTTTTAACATTTTTGTCATGATCCCATCAGCTCCAGCTGCTTTACCCCTTTTCATTCTATGTAATGCCTCATGCACCTCCCCCACACTCACATCCTGCTCTTCTTCACTCCTAAAAGATGTTATACCGCCCTGGCCAGTGCATGAAATTACCGCTTCCCTTTCTTCATCAACATTTAAAAGTTCCTCAAAATATTCCTGCCATCTACCCAATACCTCCAGCTCCCCATCTACTACTCCCCTACTCTGTTTTTAACTGACAAATCCATTCATTCCCTAGGCTTTCTTAACTTATTTATCTCCGAATTTTTTTCTTATTTTCATCAATATTTCTTGACAGTGCCTCTCCCACTCTATCATCTGCTCTCCTTTTGCACTCTCTCACCACTCTCTTCACCTTTCTTTTACTCTCTATATACTCTGCTCTTTTTATAACACTTCTGCTTTGTAAAAACCTCTCATACGCTACCTTTTTCTCTTTTATCACGCCCTTTACTTTATCATTCCACCAATCACTCCTCTTTCCTTCTGCACCCACCCTCCTATAGCCACAAACATTATAATACTGCATTTTTAAAACTATTCCAACCCTCTTCAACCCCCCACCACTCATACTTGCATTAGTCCACCCTCTGCCAATAGTTGCTTATATCTCACTCTAACTTCCTCCTCCCTTAGTTTATACATTTTCACCATTCTCTTCTTGCTGCTGCCAGTTTCCTTTTGTCCCATCTACCTCTTACTCTAACTGTAGCTACAACTAAATAATGATCTGATATATCAGTTGTCCCTCTATAAACATGCAATAAATATATATTTCAAATACAAATAGTACTGCATGAAAGTCATTTCTATCCATATATCACTCCAAATTCTGTTTCAAAGTCTAGGAATATGGTGCATCACATGATCACCTTGAAGGAAATTTTTCAACATCTTGGTAGGTATATACTCACTCTTTCTCATGTTCACAACATTTGTACATAGAGACACCGAGGAAAGTTCTTGACTGGCTTCAAACTTCGGAATTACATATTCTGGATTTCCTTGCATACTTTCCGAGCTGTCTGAAAGGAATGCAAATTAATTACTGTCAAATAGTCGTGACACACTACTGATGAAACATCAAAATACTAAAAATGAGAATAAGGCAGTTTGGGGTAATGGAATGCAGGCACTAAAGGGCAATAGCATACCTAAGGTATGGCAGGTATGGCATGTGCCCTGGGTGCCACTTGAAGAGGGATGCTACTGAGCATTTTTTTTTCACTATCCTCAGATAGTAAAAAAAAAAAATTCTTCAGATGCATGATCTGTCTTCGATTATCATGGATGAGAAGCACTAGGATGGCTAGACTGTTAATTGTACAGCTCTGATGGTGATGGACAGCAGCTATATGAAGAAATTTTGGATTGCAGAATGTTGCTATCAAGTTGGGTCAACATGAAAATATGAAGACCTGAAGAGCTTCTCAAACTTATTGTTCAGTACAGAGATGAGAGCATCTTCCCAAATCTTCACACTGCTATTCATATAATGCTAACCATTGCAGTTTCCATCGGCAGCTGTGAGAGATCATTCAGCAAGTTAAAACTAAGAGAGCATCTATGGGTCAAGACAGACTGTGATCTTGCTCTGCTGAGTGTAGAAAGAGAAGAAACTGACAAAACTGAATTTGAGCATATTAAAGACTGATTTGCATCAGAAAAAGCAAGGAAGCTGCAGCTGTAATTTTCATGTAGTGCCATAATAACTAATTAAAAGTTTAACAAGCTTCATTGTATTTTTGAGCTGATTTTATGGTACAGTTATCTAAAAGATAGGTGTCAGATGTTTGGATGGGGTTGCAATTCCAGTGGTTGCCATAGGTGCTATTTTCTGTAGATATGCCCCTGTTAAAAGGTATCAATACTGAATGAGTGGATACCTAACTCCTTACTGTATTATCTTTCCTTAATGTTTATGTGCAGTGCTCCCCGAGTGTCTTCTCTTACAATTACTTCAAGTTTATACACACTGGAAAATCCATTCATTACTTCTCCTACAATGCACAATAAGTAAAACATAACTGTTCTTGGTTTTCTCTTCCTCTATACCTATAATTTCTATTTCTGTAAACCTAACTTGCTTAATACTCAAATATTTTTCTTCATAGGTTTTCTCTATTGTCCCTCTTAGTTTCAGAAATTCAGTCTACTCTCATACTAAATGAACTCCCTTTCTCCCCTAAAATAATTTCAATGAAGACACTTGCACTTTGTCTTCACTGTGTTTTGAATTTACAGAATCTTAATATAGATGATGATTAATTATCCAGTAATTGGTCATTTGGAAGGTAGTATTATCCAGTGGTTTTGTTTGATCTGGTCTTTAAACAATGTTAAAATTAATGTGCAACAAGAAACAGATCATAAAGAGATGACATAATCATCCATTGTGGGTGAAAATCTAGGTCACCCTACCTTCTGATGGGGGGATGCCAGATAATGGATGATTAACAATAACTGTATCATACACCATCCCTTAGATTTGAAATTTACATTTTGTTAAAGTCAACATTTTACAATCTTCAGAACAAGCAAAACAATATTTCCTACCAATAACATTTCAGACATTTATTCTAATCCTGCCTCTACCTTTCTAACTTTAAATGCTCTTTTCTGTCATGTCAGAAATTACAGCAATCCTAAAAATTATCTTTTTCTCCTGGAATTTTCACAAGCTCACTTTGTTGCATTTCCCCTAAAACATATCCCTAATATGCATCACCCCTATTATGAATTATATCTTCACCTTCAATTTTATAGATGAATGCCTTTTACAGTACAATGTGAAGTGCTCTATTCTGCACAAAACTTCTTGCACAACCCAACATTAGCCATCTCATCATCTCCAATTGCTTCAGTCGAGATATTTTTTGTGGTACAAAATGGTAAAATTCAGCCAAAATTCATTCAATGCAAAATTACCTAATCCATAACACCCCTGGCCCTATTCAGTTAAATTAAAAGAATGTTAAATACAGTATATGTAAGCATGTCCTCACTACCTTAGAAAATAATATATTTTGTAGGTAGTTTCTGATATTTAATGAAATTTTATTATTGAGGGTACAGAAATGTCTGATGAATAATTTCATACCATTACCACTGTTTCTAGATACTTAGTCGCCTCTTACGACACACATGGCTTATGGAGGAATTCTGTTCCACTTCCACTGCTATATAAAAAATTTGTTATTACAGCGGTACCTTGAGTTTCGAACAGCTCCCAGTTCGAACAATTATGTAAGTGTATTTTTGCAAGTGCTTTGGTAAGTGTATTTTTGGGGGTCTGAAATGGACTAATCTAATTTACATTATTCCTTATGGGAACAAATTCATTCGGTATTGGCACTCAAACAGCCTTCTGGAAAGAATTAGGTTCGTAACCCGGGGTATCACTGTACGTACTATCATTATCAGTACTAATGTCTACAACACTTACCATTTCCAAAAACTTTCTCCTCTTTTGCAGCCCCATGACTTAAATATCGGTGAATACGTTTGAGAATCTTTTTCTGAGACTTGCTTAGCTTGAATTCCAATGTGTCACATCTGAGAAAACAAACATGCCCAAGGAAAAAGTATTATTATTCTGCTTATTAAATAATATTTATTTAATATAATTATGTGCATTACATCACAGAATAATAGTGTATCTCTGTACTCTGAAGGAGAGGTGGGGATGTTGCAGATGAAGGGTAATCTAAACTGTGATGTTAGTACATTTATGGTTAGACACTGACTGAATGAGTAATGGTGAGTTTGTTTCCTTCTCTGGGTTAGCCTACCTTGGCAGAGGACAGCTTTTAAGGCTAAAAAAAAAAAATCATTCTAGATAAGAAAGGCAGGAGGGGAAAGACGGTGAAGAATCTTACTGATACACAGAGAAAATTCATTTAGTTAAAAATTAATCTCAAACTATCTAACAGTCTAAAGGTTTCTTTCTGTACAGTATTTTCAGTTACAGAACTGAATAGCAGTTTACTCCAGTGTTTAATAACTGTTCACAATGAATCTGTTTATGAACATCTGTGATTCATCTTTCTTGCGCCATGACTGATGCTACAGCACACTATAATTCAGAATTCTTCCAAATTCAGAACACAATATTAATTTGGAAATTATTTCAAAATTCAACATTTTGTGAATAAAAGCAAATATTCAAGATAAGAATTTGAAGTATCTAGAATTTTGGATCTTTTTCCAAAGAACAGAGGTGCTCAATTGTGGCTGAATTCCCAAATTCACGAGCATTATAATTTTCAGGATTTGATTAAACTGTACAGTTTTTACTGAAGAGCATTTCACTTCAAAAATTTACATTTTTTTTTTTCACAGTCCCTATTTTGTGTTAATCCTTGTCCATAGCCTTGACTTTGTCCATAACCTTGGCTTTCCCATTCCCAAATAATACTGCATTTTTATCACACTCTAAAAAGGCAATGTATTGATATTTTTCCTTCAGCATTAATATCGAAGTTTTGATGATCTATAATCCTATAGAAACAAAAAATGTTTATTTAAAAAAATTAACCAAACCAAAGATGCTCACAGCTACCACCCTGTCACCATCTGCATCGCCAATGCCCAGTTTAATTGTTAATGGAGATTTACATTGTAACAAATTCACAGGTGTCAATTTATTGCAGAGACCTGAGTATTGGTAAATGCTTACTTTATGGTGTACATAGGGCAACAAGTCCTGTCCATAGTTGGTTTATAGCAGTATTTACCACTACGTCGCCAACCCCGGTCAATCAGATCTTGATAATCCCCTACAGCCATTCGGTGAGCCCACATACCTGCCAAAACACAATAATTTAGACTGATATACCAGAATACAATTTATTATGAATAATACTGATGAAATAAATAATGATCATTACATTACAAAACAAATTAATTTATAGTAGACCATTATATTACACGGGTTTATTTGCCGTGTTTTGGTTATTGCACTTTTGAAAAAATGAGGCACAATTTTATACAACACTTCGTAAAATTAACTTTACACAGTTCCGTTTGTGGGCGTGGTAAAAATTTCTCTAGTTCAACCTGCCGCCTTGTTGTGGGTCAGCAGGGGAGACCTCCCGCCATCCCCTGCCACCCCCAACACTCCTGCCACCACCATCCCAGGCTTCGTGACAAGCCGTGTTTGTGAATTGTGTTTTGATCTTTTAATTACTATATCTTGTATCAGCCAAGCAATCATGGCACCCAGTAGGCATACCAGTGTTGCTGAAAGTGGCAAGAAAAGGTATAAGCGTTTATGTCTTAGAGTTAACGAGGAAAATAGAAATATTAGACAAGAGATAGCCTGCGGCCGCACTGAAGTGCCACTTTGTGCAATTAAAAAGAATGAGGTAAATACAGTGGACCCTCTGTTTTCATTAACCTCTGATTTCATGATTTTCAGTTATCACTGTCTTTTTGCATCAAAATATAGTCTCTGTATTTTGTTAATTCCCTCTGGTTTCATCAGTCGCACAGAACCAGCAAGACATCCTATTGGGGCAAGTGTTCCACAAGGAAGCGTGCTGGGTCCATTGTTATGGAATGTCTACTTCAACGACCTTCTTCATCTCATCCCAGAATCACATGCATATGCAGACGACTGTACACTGACATTCACTTATCCAAGAGAAGAAATGCCAGCTGCTCTAAGCTACATCAATCACCAGCTGAGAGCTATATCAGCTTGGGGAAATAGATGGCAAGTAACATTTGCACCTGAGAAAACGCAAATGATGATCGTCTCTAGGCACCATGATGGTAATGCTGGTGCAGTAGTAAGGATGAATGGGAGGGTGTTGGCACCTGGAGAAGTTGATATCCTTGGGGTGAAATTCGACTCCAAACTAACCATGAAGAACCATGTTGTAAATCTTGCAAACAAGGCAGCCAGGAAGCTTACAGCACTTCGCCGTATCTCGCATCTGCTTGACAGTAAGGGTTGCAAGATCCTGTACGAGGCGCAAGTACGCTCGCACCTTGAGTATGCTCCACTTTCTTGGTTTGCCTGCCCCCCCTCTCATCTGCGACTGCTTGACAGAGTAGAGAACAGAGCAAGACGTCTCATCTCTCGCCTGGACCCATCC
Organism: Cherax quadricarinatus; assembly: GCF_038502225.1. Taxonomy (NCBI): domain Eukaryota; kingdom Metazoa; phylum Arthropoda; class Malacostraca; order Decapoda; family Parastacidae; genus Cherax; species Cherax quadricarinatus. The sequence continues at coordinate 14,898,020 of NC_091335.1, read as the reverse complement.
TGGATAGATCTGTCATTTCAGCAGAGCCTTCAACATAGGAGGGATGTGGGTGGCCTTACTGTTATGTACAAGGCCAATATTGTCAAAATACCACACTTGGATCCACTTCGAGGACAGCGTGAAACAAGCTTTTATGCCACAAGACGGGCAGAAAGCAGCAACTTCACTCTGGCTGTACCCTTCTCCAGAACATCACTCCATCTGAGATCATACATACCCAGGATGACTCGAGTATGGAACACATTCGTACAGCATAATGATGTCAACGAGATAAAGTCAGTTGATCAAATGAAAATGCTGGCCCACAGATGGCTCCAACTTCATCCTGTTCCCTACTTGTATGTCTCATAACAATAAAAATGCTTTCAAATGAGCTGATGTAGGTAACAGCTCTTAGCTTGCCAATAAAGTTAGGAATCCTTAACCTGTAAATAGCTTGTCAATAAAGCTAGGGATCCTTAACCTTGTCAAACCCTGTGTAAAAAAAAAAAAAAAAACCACATCTGAGTGCCTGCGCATGCACAAAGCCTCCCACACACCATTCTGAGTCAGTGTGGCATTGTTTCTCTGCAAGTGAACATTATTCTGCAATGTCATACAAAACATTTCATAATAATACTTTGTTTCTTGCATTTGTTTATTGTGTGTGACTGCTAAATAAGCCACCATGGGCACAAAGAAATCTACCTAACAGAATACTCAATTTTACTGAATGCTCAGCAACACAATAAATGACCATATGACCTGTCTTTGTAATACTCATTTGTGCTAAATTGTTAACTGTTTACAACAATGTTTACCACTGAATATATCATTGCTTAGTTAATCTTAAGTTAATTTTAAGCATGCCCATTATCCTCTGCATACAAGGGGCTTTGGCATGTTGCACTGTAATAACTGTATTCCTTTGTACTTCACTGTGTCATGTTCAAATAAATAAATAAATAAATAAATAAATAAATAAATAAATAAATGTATATTAAGGAGACTTGACAACTACTTCAGTTGTACTGGAAGATCATCTCTAAATATGGACAGTGAAAATGTTCAATATTTTCCTCCAGTTGAATGCTACCCTTGTCTATCACAGGTTATCCTCGGTAATTTACACATAGGTTACAATATATGATAATTGTCATCACCTAAATCTGTGTAAGTGCGCTTATATCCACTAGTACCTAAATAAACTTATTTGCTCATGTTTTAGTACATGGCTCAGCAAATATTATAACTATATATAACAATTCGTAATAAACCATAAACAAACATAGGCATGAATTTTTACACTTTTCCAAATTCCCTGAGAGACAATAAGTCGATAATCCTTTATTTTTCATTTCTTAACAGTGTTGTATAAGGTACCTGAAGTTTACCTAAAACATTGAAAATAACGGCAAAAAACAAGGCAAATTAAAGCCAAAATCACTTATAAAGAGCATAAGTTTTAGACGTTAATTTACCATGGCTGAAGTTGGTATTGTCAGACTTGCAGTAGCCACATTTATAACCACTATGGTCGCGCATATACTCGACTACAGTGAAAGAAGGATCACCTTCCTCAGCCATGTTTACCACACAACTCCACCTTCACTCTCCAGGGATCACTAATACAAACATTCTATATATGTGTTGGTATTTATCCATTTATATTTACAAGAGTAGAACAACCTCGTCTTGTCTCCAACAATTTATTTGGAAAATAATCAACATCCCTAAAACACTATATAAGCATTTTCAGTGTGAGATGTATATGGAACATGGGGCTCAGCTCAGCTTAATATAGCTGTATATTATTATTATTATTATAATCAAGGGGGAAGCGCTAAACCCGGAGGATTATTATTATTATTATTATAATCAAGGGAAGCGCTAAACCTGGAGGATTATACAACGCCTGTGGGGGGATGTGGAAGGCATTCAGGCTTAATTTGGGGAACTGGAGCACAGATCCAATTACCTAAATCAAGAGTCCCTCACCAACATCAAGGAACCTTCCTTGAGGGGTATAGCTGTACAGCCCTTGTGGCTTAGCGCTTCTGTTTGATTATAATAATAATAATCAGCTTAATATAATAATAATAATATAATATATTTATTTTTACAAGTACATGTACAAGTATATTGAAGCACAGGTACACATAATTACAATTATCATACATAGTGTAAATTACCTAGGATAACACAAAAAAGTCACACAAAGTGACTTATTTCCAATGGAGGTCCAATAACCCCTGTGGAAATAAGTCCCTTTGACTCTTTGGGGTTATCCTATAATAATAATAATAATAATAATAATAATAATAATAATAATAATAATAATAATAATAATAATAATAATAATACTCTATTATTCTACAAGTACATAATACACCTTATACAGTCCTAGCTAACATCAATGACATATTACTATATAAAAAGCCCCTTGTTATGCAGAGCATTTCGTAAGTTTATTCAGGTATACCTGGAGTTTACCTGGAGAGAGTTCCGGGGGTCAACGCCCCCGCGGCCCGGTCTGTGACCAGGCCTCCTGGTGGATCAGAGCCTGATCAACCAGGCTGTTGCTGCTGGCTGCACATAAATAGTTACACACATTATCATACATAGCAACATATGTGTAGATAACCTGGGATAACCAAAAAAGTCAAAGTGACTTATTTACATTGGAGTCCTTTTAATACATTATTATTATACTATAAAGGAGATAATATCATATTATATTATAAAGGAGATAATATCATATTATATTATAAAGGAGATAATATCATATTATATTATAAAGGAGATAATATCATATTATATTATAAAGGAGATAATATCATATTATATTATAAAGGAGATAATATCATATTATATTATAAAGAAGATATACTAGGAATGAGGTAAAAATGAGTTATTTATATTTACATGTGTTAGCTAAAAAAAAAAACTAAAAAATCATTCTGGTCCCTTTATGTCGCTACATTCATCAGGCATCTTTGGCTGTCTTCTTGAACTGGTTCATGCTATGACTGGCTTTGACATGTGCAGGCAATGTTCCATTTCTTTATTGCTGTACAATAAAAGGTGTTTGAAGCCTGGCCACTGACTGTGGCTACTACAAAGTTGTGCTCTCTCCCTCATGTACTATGGTTGCTCCGGTTCTCGACCTTGACAAAATTGACAGCAAGATATTCTGGACAATATTTGTGAGCAATTTTATAAACATGATTTAGCTTCAGTTGTTTTACTCTGTCTTCAACATTCAGCATATCCAGTTGTTGTAATTCATCCTGGCCTACATGTTCTCTTGTTCCCAGGTCCAGGATGAATCTTAACATTTTGTTATGGCTGATTTCCAGTCTATCCTTCAGTTTTTTTTTTTTTTGGTCAAATAAAATGTATCATGTCCAGATATGAAGGTAGAGTACCATGAAGAGCCAGCGTAGTCCACATGACATTGTATAAGGGCTACACAGGGGGTCCTGTGAGCCTCAGTAGGTAGACAAATTACCTGGAAAGAGTTCCGGGGGTCAGCGCCCCCCGGAACTGTGCCTCTGTAATGTTGAGGCCCAGTCTCTGGACACATTATGTACCTCTGTAATGTTGAGGTACAGTCCCTGGACCCATTATGTACCTCTGTAATGTTGAGGTCCAGTCCCTGGACCCATTATGTACCTCTGTAATGTTGAGGTCCAGTCTCTGGACCCATTATGTACCTCTGTAATGTTGAGGTCCAGTCTCTGGACCCATTATGTACCTCTGTAATGTTGAGGTCCAGTCTCTGGACACATTATGTACCTCTGTAATGTTGAGGTACAGTCCCTGGACCCATTATGTACCTCTGTAATGTTGAAGTACAGTCTCTGGACACATTATGTACCTCTGTAATGTTGAGGTCCAGTCTCTGGACCCATTATGTACCTCTGTAATGTTGAGGTCCAGTCTCTGGACACATTATGTACCTCTGTAATGTTGAGGTACAGTCTCTGGACACATTATGTACCTCTGTAATGTTGAGGTACAGTCCCTGGACCCATTATGTACCTCTGTAATGTTGAGGTCCAGTCCCTGGACCCATTATGTACCTCTGTAATGTTGAGGTCCAGTCTCTGGACCCATTATGTACCTCTGTAATGTTGAGGTCCAGTCTCTGGACCCATTATGTACCTCTGTAATGTTGAGGTCCAGTCTCTGGACACATTATGTACCTTTGTAATGTTGAGGTCCAGTCCCTGGACCCATTAAGTACCTCTGTAATGTTGAAGTACAGTCCCTGGACACATTATGTACCTCTGTAATGTTGAGGTCCAGTCCCTGGACCCATTATGTACCTCTGTAATGTTGAGGTACAGTCTCTGGACCCATTATGTACCTCTGTAATGTTGAGGTACAGTCCCTGGACACATTATGTACCTCTGTAATGTTGAGGTCCAGTCTCTGGACACATTATGTACCTTTGTAATGTTGAGGTCCAGTCCCTGGACCCATTATGTACCTCTGTAATGTTGAGGTACAGTCTCTGGACCCATTATGTACCTCTGTAATGTTGAGGTACAGTCTCTGGACCCATTATGTACCTCTGTAATGTTGAGGTCCAGTCTCTGGACCCATTATGTACCTCTGTAATGTTGAGGTCCAGTCTCTGGACACATTATGTACCTTTGTAATGTTGAGGTCCAGTCCCTGGACCCATTAAGTACCTCTGTAATGTTGAAGTACAGTCTCTGGACCCATTAAGTACCTCTGTAATGTTGAGGTCCAGTCCCTGGACCCATTATGTACCTCTGTAATGTTGAGGTACAGTCTCTGGACCCATTATGTACCTCTGTAATGTTGAGGTACAGTCCCTGGACACATTATGTACCTCTGTAATGTTGAGGTCCAGTCCCTGGACCCATTAAGTACCTCTGTAATCGTTTCGACCACCGCCCACACCATAGGTATGGGGTGTATAATAAAGATATTAGATTAACTTCACTCGTTAAAGACACATTTTGTGATGAATGATACCCTATAAGTTTAATCTATATAAATGCAAATTTTCTAATATAATAATAATAATCTTCGAATAGTTGAATGTCATGCAATACTAGAGAGGGAGCATGGACACCGGGGTCTTCCCACAAGGCACAGTACTCTCTCCCATCAATATTTGCACCAATAACTCATTACAGTTGTGACCGGGTGTGGAAGTGTGAATTGCTCATTACTCTATAATTTGTTCATGATTGTAGCCAAAGTATAAACGTAAGTAACCATTCTACAGAATTCATTACCTTTGTAACTTGTGAGCTCATTACCTTTGTACCTAGTTCAGCTATCAAAACTTTGGGGGCCCAGTCCCTGGACCCATTACGTACCTCTGTAATCTGTAAATACCTTTGTAGCTTGTCATGATTGTGACCAGACTTACCTGGAGTTCATTACCTTTGTAAATTGTGAGTTCATTACCTTTGTAAATTGTGAGTTCATTACCTTTGTAAATTGTGAGTTCATTACCTTTGTAAATTGTGAGTTCATTACCTCTGTAACTTGCTCAGCTATCAAAACTTTGGAGTCCAGTCCCTGGACCAATTATGTACCTCTGTAATCTCTTGACTACCGCCCACAGGATGGGTATGGGGTGCATAATAAACATATTAAACTAACTAACTAACTCTCTCCCATCTTGTTCCTCATCCTCATATCTGACATAGACAAGGATGTCAGCCACAGCACCGTGTCTTCTTTGCAGATGACACCCGAATCTGCATGACAGTGTCTTCCATTGCAGACACTGCAAGGCTCCAGGCGGACATCAACCGAATCTTTCAGTGGGCTGCAGAAAACAATATGAAGTTCAACGATGAGAAATTTCAATTACTCAGATATGGTAAACATGAGGAAATTAAATCTTCATCAGAGTACTGTAGTGATACTGGTCCTGTGGGGAGCAGCAGCAGGATAATACTGCACCACCTCTAGGGGCCCTTAACAACAACAACAGTTTGGTGTGTGTCATGGGCACCAACACATGGTGTGTGATTCTCTCCTACTTTATCCATTTATCAGCGATGCAGATTACATGGTGAGTTTAAATATGTGGCCTGTAGTTATAACTTTTCTCTTGACATATGCAAGACATCACCATCCCTGTAGAAGCCATTATTAGATGTACTAGTCATTATATTTTGTTGTTGCAGAAGTACTATGAAGATTCTATGTTCAATAAAGCCTAGAGATAAGGCCTGTGTTTCTATCACAACAATTTATTGAACATAGAATCCTGGGCTACCTGGTGGTGATCCTGCGCTAGACTACATCACAACATGGAGCGTTTACTGAAACCTGAGAGGCTAGACTGTGACCCCAGCTTATCAACGGCTGCTCAGGAATGGAAGCACTTGTTTAAGACTTTCGAAAACTTCTTGGGACCCCTTCCTAAAGAAGATCTAGATAAACTAAGTCTGCTCATCAATTTTGTGTCACCTAAGATATATGAGGCTATTTCTGAGTGTAATACCTACGAAGATGCTATCAAAACCCTCAAGTCTCAGTATATTAAACCTACAAATGAAATCTTTGCACGCTATCGCCTTGCAACTCGCTGCCAGCAGATTGATGAGTCCTTAGAGGAATACTTTCAAGCACTGAAAATTTTAGGTAAGGACTGTCACTTCCAAGCAGTGACAGCTGCTCAGTATTGTGAAGAGTCCATCAGGGATGCTTTTATCAGTGGCCTGCAATCACCAATAATAAGGCAGCGTTTATTGGAGAATAAAACTCTCGACTTAGCCGCTGCCTTTGACCAGGCAAGAGCTCTAGATTCAGCCCAGAAGAATTCTGAAGTATACAGTACCACTCAGCCTTCTCGAGTGGTAAGTGCTGCAATTCCTGACCAAGACTCTTGCAATGAAGTTACTGTGGAACCTGCCTCAGTGACAGCAGCAGCAGGTACGGTGTGTTTCTTTTGTGGTTTTTCAAGAATACTGCGTGTGTCCAGTGAGGTGAATGTCCCTTCCTCGACTTTCCTATTCACCGGTATCCCTTAGCTCGTCGCCATTATCTACATATGAGATAAGGGCGAGTTTAACCGATCCAGGCTAAACAGCTTTTTAACTGTAACAAGCCAGAGGTTCATCTATAAACATATTAAGTTTGTGCTGATTTATTTGTCCACAGAGTGAAAATTTGTCTGTCATTCCCAGACACGTGTGCTAGCTGTGTTAAGTGCTGCGGGTTTGGAGTAATTAACGAGTGGTGCAATATTGGTAACTCTCGAGACGACTGTGGCCCCGTGAATGACCTTGAAAATCGCACTGCGACCCGCAGGCCACTACACCCACATTGCCTGTGTCTAGCGAGGTGAATATCCCTTCCTTGTCCCTTCTATTCACCGGTATCCTTTAGCCCATCGCCAGTGTGAAACTCCTGTCAGCTATGAGTATAGCTGATGGTGTTGACGTAGATGATGGTGAAGGCAGATTTGAAACATATTTTAGTAAACAGGCTCGGAAAAAAGAACGAGGCTTCCAGAGAAAGCTTGCTGAAAGCAATACAGTGGGCGCACACCCTCCCAAAGCTGTCAGGTTAGATTTCCCTGACAACACTGATCAAGAGACCAAGTTTAACTGGTTTTTCGAAGCTAGTGTAAACAATCATGAGAAAACGATCAAGTTTGTCCGCGATGAGGATAACTACGTCTTTGTGCCTAATGATTCAGCATTTATAGACAAACTTCTCACTCACGAATATGCCAACATCAAACTCCGAGCTGCCCCACCAAGGGCACCTAAAGTGCTTATTGTCATCTACAACGTCAACAAGCACTTGAATCCTCAATATCTGGCGTCAGAGCAAGTTGCAAGCCCTCGTCGACTTTCCAACGGTCTGATATTAGCTGAGTGGACTGGCCAGGGGACTCTGCCACGCTATATTCACTCCCGTGCAGCCCTCAACAGACGCTATTACATTGCATTGTACAGACCTCCTCAACGTCGATGTTATAAGTGTCAACGCTGGGGCCACATCGCCAGGAAATGCCCATCTAAGTCACACTGGTGTGCAGTGTGTGCCAATGCTCATCCTTCTGAACGGTGTTATGCTATGATCAAACAGCAACAGACTGTTGCTAAACAATGTATCAATTGTAAGACCTCAGGAGTCACAGCAGCTCATGCTGACTGCAGTGTGAGGGCTGATCGCATCGCAGCCAACCGCACTTCACCCTGTACCCCTCATAATGGCCCCCCAGGACTACCAGGTACCTCGGGTCTGAATACTGGCTCATGCCTGCCCTCAGACAATGGGGTTGAGCACCTCACCTGGGGAGCACGTCAACAGACCTCCATCACGTCAATACCAGCCTAGCTGAGTCAGCTGACAGTCAGCCAAATAGCTCAGCTGACCGGGACTTCACGTCTCCAGATGTTCCAAGTCTTGCTCCTGTGGTATACAACCTGATGTCGCGCATAAAAATACTGGAAACACAACAATTTCTCCTGAAACAACAACTTGAACAACACAAGGAAAGATGTGTAGAGTGTACCAATAACAAGATTGTCACAATTTGTGAAAGCAAGTGTAAGGCTGCTGAACAAGGTGGTGGTGGTGTTCTTAATCACAGTAATGACGAATATAATACTTGTGTTGATAACTGTAGTGAGCATCATAACGAAGGCTATGGTGTCAATGATGTTAGTAATAGTGATGACCGTAATATAAGTGGTGGTGAAGAGTGTGATGAGGGCTATGGTGTCTATAATGTTAGTAATAGTGATGAGCGTAATTTAAGTGGTGGTGAAGAGTGTGATGAGAGCGGTGGTGTCTATAATGTTAGTAATAGTGATGAGCATAATTTAAGTGGTGGTGAAGAGTGTGATGAGAGTGGTGGTGTCTATAATGTTAGTAATAGTGATGAGCATAATATAAGTGGTGGTGCAGAGTGTGATGAGGTTAGTCACATAGACATTAATGTTGAATACAATACTGTTGACAAATGTAATGAACACAATGTTGGTAGTGGCGCTGGTGATGACAGTTGTAGTGTTGCGTGTAATGTTAGTGGAGGAGGGAATGTGAGTGTGGTGGTGTCACCTATCATACATTCACACATAAACAGCGTCATGCTCTGGGTTTACGAAGACTCCCACGAGGCCTTACAACTGGAGGTGCACTTACAAAACTCATGGACAAGGGTAGCACTGTTGACATTGATAAGGTCTGCTATTTATATGAACAATTTTTTCATTATGCTGAGAAACTCAAGATGATCCCAGGACTACTATAATGGATCAAAACTCGTATAAACTTTCTATATTAAGCTGGAATATTGCATCACTTAGAAAAAGACTTCCTGAACTTCATCATAAAGTAACCACTGAACCCATTGATGTTGTGTGTCTACAAGAGTGCAGAGTCCCTGAAAAATCCCAACCCCCTAAATTACCATCATTTGTTGCATATAACCTCAAATCTACTAACTCTTGTGTTCTATATATTAAAAAATCACTTCCCCATCAACTTCTTGCACACAAGAAAACAGAGGGGCTACAATATCACGGTGTTAGGATTTATATAGGGAACTCTGCTCTCAACATATTTAACTTGTATGCTCCTGCTGATAAATTTAATTACTTGGAGCTCCCAACTTGTGCTCATTCTGAGCCTACTCTTATTATTGGCGATTACAATGCGAGACACAAAAGCATTGGAAACTCACAGTTTGGTAATCGTAATGGCAATCAACTGTTGTCACTCTTAAACAGTCATGATAATGTCCAAATTGTAGGTGACCTTGAACCCACACATATCTATGGAGGCGTCCTTGATCTGTGCCTGGGCTTCAACATTACTTCTGCCAGCTGTGAGTCTTCCATTGTAACAGATATAGCGTCTGATCATTTCCCTAGGCTAACCTCTCTAGATATTGGTAATACTATCCTTCCTGGTGGGATATTCAAACGGAAACGTTTTAATGTTCCCACAGATCAGCATGATGACTTTGTTGCACATGTGACTGACTGGTATAATTCCTATGAGTGTTCCTCTGTAGAGACCTTTAACAATGATCTTGTGAGCAGTATTCAGAACTACTTAGAGCCGCCACTGCAACCTCTTGGTACTCTAAACCCAACAAACTTCCGTAATAATCATACCTCCTTCAAAAACCATACTTATTACAATGATTCTAAACTTCGTACACTGAAACGTACTGCTCGCAGACTAGGCCTAGCCTATAGAAAACATCGTACCCCTGGAATGCTGAGGCTCTTCCAAACTGCCCTTGCTGCTGCCAGAGAGCGTATGACAGAGCTGCGGCAAACCGACTGGGAAAAATTTGTCAACGGTCTTAATGCTCACACCCCACTTAGCCGGGCATGGAGGGACATAAATAGAATTAAGGGTAAACGAACTGGGCAGATCGCGCACCCTCATCCCTTGCATAGGGCGAATGAGTTAGTCAGTGCTTGGGCTGCTACATCTAGCTATGACAATCTTCCCAGTACCACACAGGCAAAATTAAATGATAAATATGATGCAAGGGAGAGACTTGTTTGCTTTATGCTCAGTAAGGCAGATGATTGCAACATTCCTTTCACTAATTATGAACTTGATGCAGCGCTAACTAAGGGCAACTCCACGTCGCCTGGTGAGGATGGTATTACTTACAACATACTCAGATTGCTGTGTCGAGTACCAGGTAATCCATTACTTGAATTATATAACATGAGCTATGTAACTGGGGAGCTCCCTCAATCTTGGACCAACAGCCTCATCATTCCAATTCCTAAGCCCAATCAACAAAATGCATTTCGCCCAATATCTCTTACTAGCTGCTTGTGTAAAACATTTGAGAGAATGATTCTTAATCGTCTCATGTACAGAATCAAACAATTTTTGTCTCCCCGGTTACATGGTTTCATGCATGGAAGGAGCGTGCATCATTGCATAGCCACCTTTCTCACCCTGCACACTGACAGCTCCTACACTACCTTCCTTGACCTTAAATCCGCTTTCGATGTAGCCAACCGACATGTAATAATTAGTGAACTTGCCAGAATGGATGTTGGAGGATGGCTTCTCCGCTGGATTAAAGGCTACCTGTCCAACAGAAAATCGTCTGTGTTGTTCCAGGGACATAGAAGTGTAACTAAAGACTTTGAATTAGGAACCCCACAGGGAGGTGTGCTCAGTCCCACACTGTTCAATATTCTAATTAATGCATTACTTAATGCTATGCCTAGTCAGCCCCATAATTATGTGATTAGTTTTGCTGATGATATAATGATTCACACCACCGGATTCTCCAACACCCAAAACATTCTTAATCATGTACTAGCCTCGTGTCAGGACCTGGGGTTGATAATCTCTACTGATAAAACAAAGATACTCAATAGGCGTCCTCCTCGACAGAGAGGCACAGTTCGTCAGATCCAATTGCATGATGGGTCTCTTCTAGAATATGTAAGCAGATACAGGTATCTAGGCTTTGAGGTTCCACTACTTGGACCTGTTGTAACAAGACTTTGTCGCCAATACAAAGAACGACTAAGAGCACTTAGAGTTGTGGCAGGGCTTCACCCCAGGTATGGTGCTAATGTTAAAATTGTGAAAATGATGTATCTTGCTTATATTAGATCATTGGTTGATTATGCTGCGCCACTACTTGCTCTTGTGTCTGACTGGAAGCTTGGAGGGCTGGAAAAACTGCAGAACGAAGCAATGAGGATCATCCTAGGATGCCCTCGTACTGCCAAAATTTTAAATATGCAAAAAGAACTTGATATTCCAAGCATCAGAGATCGTGTTACTGAAAGAAATATCCTAATTGGGGTTAATATGCTCAGGCAAGCTCATTCAAACCCCTGCACAGAAGCCCTCCAAACTTTCCTCAGCACTGGTGAACACTCCTCCAGATGGATCGAAAAGACTGGAACCGACCTCCGCATGAATCAGATACATGATCTATGTCAAGTAAGGCAACAGCGGCACTTCTCCGCTCCATGGAATATTACCCCATTCCAAACTACCATTCCTCCATTTCCCCCCAAACTACTTCTTAAATCACAACCAAAACTTCGCCTTGAAGCCAAACATGAGGCCTTAAGCTGTATTGATAACTTAGTCACACAGCACACACTCTCGCAAATTATTTACGTTGATGGTTCTGTTCACCAATCCACTGGTGCAGCTGGTAGTGCTGCTGTTGTCGTACAGAGTGATGGCTCTCTTAAAGAAATTGGAGCACGCATCAATAATTGGGCCTCTACCCTTCAGACAGAACTGTTTGCCATACTCCTTGCACTGAAATGCATCTATGTATCAAAGATTGACAGTTTAATTGTAACTGATTCTCTGTCATCCATAAATGCTCTCAACTCATTAAGCATAAATTGTGGCATGCTTGTGTCAGAAGCCAGACACAGGTATGGTAGGATTGTGGACAGTGGAGTCAGAGTGCACATGCTGTGGATTCCATCTCACATTGGTCTTCAGATGCATGATAGAACTGATAAATTGGCTAAGCTGTATGCTTTCAAAGAGGGAGTAGATTACAATCTTGGCTTGTCAGGTAGTAGTTTGAGAACAATAATACGAAAAGAACTTCAGCTGAATTTTATGGACTTAAGGCTCAGGGAGATTGACACCAGTGAGTCCATCTATCATCATTCTATCATGCAGGAGGAGCCACATGTCTATGGTGCATCCAACAAAATAAGCAGACTCTTGGATGTCACTACCGCCCGGCTCCGGCTGGGTTACAAGTATCTTTGGCAGGTTAAATCACCACCACCAGATGTAGACCAAACGAAATGTAAACTTTGCCAGATGGATTATTGTCACACCCTGCGTCATTATGTACTGGAGTGCGATAAAATTAATGAATTTAGAAACAACTCACTCAGAAGTGTTCAAGAAATGGCTAAGTATTTTATCCACAGTGGTATATTACAGACCATTCTGGAGAAATACCCTGACTTTGCTAGCTGTAAATAAAGCATTACCACATGTGTGCATGTGTGTGTGTGTGTGTGTGTGTGTGTGTGTGTGTGTGTGTGTGTGTGTGTGTGTGTGTGTGTGAGTATGAGTGTGTGTGTGTATGAGTGTGAGTGTGTGTATGAGTGTGTGTGAGTATGAGTGTGTGTGCGTGTGTGTATGAGTTTGTGTGTGTGTGTGTGTGTGTGTGTTTATGTGTGTGTGTGTATGAATTTGTATGTGTGTGTGTGTGTGTGTGTGTGTGTGTGAGAGAGAGAGAGAGAGAGACTCAGCAATCAACATTTGCACCAATAACTCACTACAGTTGTGACCGGGTGTGGAAGTGTGAATTGCTCATTACTCTAAAATTTGTTCATGATTGCAGCCATGTATAAACGTAAGTAACCATTCTTACAGTATTCATTACCTTTGTAACTTGTGAGTTCATTACCTTTGTAACTTGTGAGTTCATTACCTTGTACCTAGTTCAGCCATCAAAACTTTGGAGCCCGGTCCCTGGACCCATTGTGTACCTCTGTAATCTGTAAATACCTTTGTAACTTGTAATGATTGTGACTAGACCTACCTGGAGTTCATTACCTTTGTAAATTGTGAGTTCATTACCTTTGTAAATTGTGAGTTCATTGCCTCTGTGGCTTGCTCAGCTATCAAAACTTTGAGGCCCAGTCCCTGGACCCATTATGTACCTCTGTAATCTTTTGACTACCGCCCACAGGATGGGTATGGGGTGCATAATAAACATATTAAACTAACTGTCGTGCTAATGCATCAACAAGAGCTAGTGCCTCCACACATTCCAGTGATCATGCGACTCTAGCAACAGTGACTTCTGCGGCTACTCCAAATTCACTGTCAAAGGCAGTTGTGAAAGTATTCATCAAAGGAACAGAAGTAGATGGTCTTATTGATAGTGGCAGCTCAGAGAGTTTCATCAACCTTGACTTAGTTAAACGGCTCTCCTTGACTCTACATCACTCATCAGGTACCGTTTCCATGGCATCAACATCTCTCTCTATTCAGACCTTAGGGTTTTGTAAGGTAAATCTCAGAGTTAATGGAAAGGATTATCAAGATGTACATTTAGCTATTCTGCCACAACTGTGCTCTGATGTTATCCTTGGTCAGGACTTTCAGAAGCTGCATGGTAGTGTCACCTTAACATATGGAGGTGAACTGCCTCCTCTTGTTGTCTGTGGACTTAGCACTTTAAGGGTAGACCCACCAAAGCTGTTTGCAAATCTTACCGCGGATTGCCATCCTATATCAGCTAAGTCACGCCGCTATTCTTATGAGGATCGGATGTTCATTGAGAAAGAAACTCAGAGGCTGCTGAAGGAGGGTATTATAGAACCGAGTGATTCCCCTTGGCGTGCACAGGTTGTTGTTAAAGATGGTTATAGGAAACGGAGACTGGCTATCGATTACTCTGAGACAATCAACAAATTTACACTTCTTGATGGGTACCCTCTACCTCGAATTGACGATACAGTGAACAAAATTGCTCAGTACTACGTGTTTAGCACAATTGATCTGCAGAGTGCCTATCATCAAGTCCCTATAAGGAATGAAGATAAACCATACACAGCGTTTCAGGCTAGTGATGGCCTGTATCAGTTTACCAGAGTCCCTTTTGGAGTCACCAATGGGGTAGCCTGCTTCCAACGAATTATGGATTCACTCATTCAGGAAGAGCAACTCATGGGAACCTACGTGTATTTAGATAATGTTACCATTTGTGGCAAGACCCAGGAGGAACATGATGCAAACCTTGATAAGTTTTTGGAAGCCGCCAAGAAGAAAAATATCAGTTACAATGAGGAAAAGTGCACTTTTTCAACTAAAAGGCTTAGCATCCTTGGTTATGTAGTGGAAGGAGGTTCAATATTCCCAGACCCTGAACGACTACGACCTCTACGGGAACTTCCAATGCCTCAAGACAAAAAGTCACTCCGAAGAACTCTTGGTCTCTTTGCTTATTACTCACAATGGATCTACAACTATTCAAGTAAAGTCCGCCCATTGAGTGCTACCACATTTCCTGTGACAAAGGAAGCAGAAGCCGCTTTCCATACTCTCAAACAGGACATTGAAAACTCAGTAGTTCAAGCCATTGATGAGTCCCTACCATTCGAAGTGGAAACGGATGCATCTGACATTGCCATTGCTGCAGTCTTATCTCAGGCAGGACGACCAGTAGCCTTCTTTTCGAGAACTTTTCAAGGATCAGAGAAATGTTATGCTGCTGTAGAAAAGGAAGCCCAGGCCATCATAGAAGCAGTTCGCCACTGGAGGCATTATTTAACTGGTAGACATTTCACCATAAGGACTGACCAACGGTCCGTGATGTATATGTTCGACAAGAGGCACAAAAGTAGGATAAAGAATGACAAGATATTACGCTGGAGGATGGAACTATCGTGTTATGACTTTGATATTCTGTACCGACCGGGTCAAGAGAACATCTCACCTGATGCATTCTCTAGGTCCCACTGTGGAGCAGCATGTCATGATTTGCAATCACTCTCAGCTCTCCACAAGGCTTTGTGTCACCCAGGAGTTACACGCCTGTACCATTTTGTCAAATCAAAGAACATGCCCTACTCAGTGGAAGATGTGCGACAAGTGATCAGAGCATGCAGAGTATGTGCAGAGTGCAAGCCAAACTTTCATCAGCCAGAGAAGACTCATCTCATAAAATCCACCCAGCCTTTCGAAAGATTGAATATAGATTTCAAAGGACCTCTACCAAGCACAAATCAGAATAGGTATTTCCTTAACATAGTAGATGAATATTCAAGGTTTCCCTTTGTATTCCCCTGTGCAAATATGGCTGCTTCAACTGTTATTAGTTGTCTTTCACAGTTGTTCTCTATTTTTGGTATGCCAGCTTATATCCATTCAGACAGGGGATCCTCGTTCATGAGTAACGAACTTCAGGAGTTTTTGGCTAGCAAAGGTATTGCCTGCAGCAGAACAACAAGCTACAACCCTCAAGGCAATGGTCAAGTGGAGCGGTTCAATGGTACTATATGGAAGGCAGTTACAATGACATTAAAGTCGCGCAATCTACCTGTTCAACACTGGCAAACTGTCCTACCTGATGCTCTTCACTCTATTAGATCACTGCTGTGCACAGCTACTAATGCAACCCCTCATGAAAGACTCCTCAACTATTCACGTCGTTCCTCTACGGGAGCCTCCGTGCCCACTTGGTTATGTCATCCTGGACCCGTTCTCCTGAAGAGTCACCGTAGGATGAACAAGACGGATCCTTTAGTGGAAGAGGTAGAGCTCCTGCAAGCTAATCCACATTACGCCCACATTCGCTACCAAAATGGTGAAGAGACTACAGTATCTACAAGACATTTAGCCCCAGTTGAAATCCCTATTAGTGTGGAATCTCAAGATACACCAATAGATGTGAAAGATGCTTCGTTTTCTCCTGGAAAGCCCCTTGAGACTACCCCTATGGAAATAGAGGATTCTGCTCCAGCAGTTAATCAAACCCCGCTGGAAAATATCGAACCTGGTGAAGAGGCTCAAGGGCTACGAAGGTCGGGACGTGTACGTCGCCCACCTAACAGTTTGGGAGATTACTGTCTCTGATATTTTAGAAGGGGGAGATTGTAGTGATACTGGTCCTGTGGGGAGCAGCAGCAGGATAATACTGCACCACCTCTAGGGGCCCTTAACAACAACAACAGTTTGGTGTGTGTCATGGGCACCAACACATGGTGTGTGATTCTCTCCTACTTTATCCATTTATCAGCGATGCAGATTACATGGTGAGTTTAAATATGTGGCCTGTAGTTATAACTTTTCTCTTGACATATGCAAGACATCACCATCCCTGTAGAAGCCATTATTAGATGTACTAGTCATTATATTTTGTTGTTGCAGAAGTACTATGAAGATTCTATGTTCAATAAAGCCTAGAGATAAGGCCTGTGTTTCTATCACAACAAGTACAAAACAAATTCTGGCCACAAAATAGAGCGAAACACCAACGTCAAAGACCTGGGAGTGATCATGTCGGAGGATCTCACCTTCAAGGACCATAACATTGTATCAATCGCATCTGCTAGAAAAATGACAGGATGGATAATGAGAACCTTCAAAACTAGGGAGGCCAAGCCCATGATGACACTCTTCAGGTCACTTGTTCTATCTAGGCTGGAATATTGCTGCGCACTAACAGCACCTTTCAAGGCAGATGAAATTGCCGACCTAGAAAATGTACAGAGAACCTTCACGGCGCGCATAACGGAGATAAAACACCTCAATTACTGGGAGCGCTTGAGGTTCCTAAACCTGTATTCCCTGGAACGCAGGCAGGAGAGATACATGATTATATACACCTGGAAAATCCTAGAGGGACTAGTACCAAACTTGCACATGAAAATCACTCACTACGAAAGCAAAAGACTTGGCAGACGATGCACCATCCCCCCAATGAAAAGCAGGGGTGTCACTAGCACGTTAAGAGACCATACAATAAGTGTCAGGGGCCCGAGACTGTTCAACTGCCTCCCAGCACACATAAGGGGGATTACCAACAGACCCCTGGCAGTCTTCAAGCTGGCACTGGAAAAGCACCTAAAGTCAGTCCCTGATCAGCCGGGCTGTGGCTCGTACGTTGGTTTGCATGCAGTCAGCAGCAACAGCCTGGTTGATCAGGCTCTGATCCACCAGGAGGCCTGGTCACAGACCGGGCCGCGGGGGCGTTGACCCCCGGAACTCTCTCCAGGTAAACTCCACCCCGGATGTTAGATAGCACTAACATCCCATATCATTAAATCTTTGAAAGGGTCCTAAGAAGCAAGATCGCCACCCATCTAGATACCCATCAATTACACAACCCAATTCAATTCAATTCAATTCAGATCACAACATAATTGAGGTTCAGACATGTATGCGTGGAGCCCCAGACCGACATAATGAGACTAGTCACGAGGGAGCATTCACCAAATTCAACTTCAATAACAAAAACATAAAGTGGGACCAAGTAAACCAATTCCTAACCGATATAAGCTGGGAAGATATACTAAGCAACACAGACCCCAACTTCTGCCCAGAACAGATTAACTCGGTGGCACTCGATGTTTGCACAAGGCTTATTCCTCTAAGAAAAAGGAGGAGTAGATGTAAAATAGAAAGAGACAGGCGCTCCCTTTACAGGCGACGGAAAAGAATAACAGAGCGGCTAAAAGAGGTCAATATATCTGAAATGCGTAGGGAGACACTGGTCAGAGAAATAGCAAGCATCGAACTTAAGCTAAAAGAATCCTTTAGGAGTCAGGAATCGCGGGAAGAACTAAAAGCCATAAATGAAATCGAAAGAAACCCAAAGTATTTCTTCTCCTATGCCAAATCAAAATCGAGAACAACGTCCAGTATTGGGCCCCTACTTAAACAAGATGGGTCCTACACAGATGACAACAAGGAAATGAGTGAGCTACTCAAGTCCCAGTATGACTCAGTTTTTAGCAAGCCGCTAACCAGACTGAGAGTCGAAGATCAAAATGAATTTTTTATGAGAGAGCCACAAAATTTGATTAACACAAACCTATCCGATGTTATCCTGACGCCAAATGACTTCGAACAGGCGATAAATGACATGCCCATGCACTCTGCCCCAGGGCCAGACTCATGGAACTCTGTGTTCATCAAGAACTGCAAGAAGCCCCTATCACGAGCCTTTTCCATCCTATGGAGAGGGAGCATGGACACGGGGGTCGTCCCACAGTTACTAAAAACAACAGACATAGCCCCACTCCACAAAGGGGGCAGTAAAGCAACAGCAAAGAACTACAGACCAATAGCACTAACATCCCATATCATAAAAATCTTTGAAAGGGTCCTAAGAAGCAAGATCACCACCCATCTAGAAACCCATCAGTTACACAACCCAGGGCAACATGGGTTTAGAACAGGTCGCTCCTGTCTGTCTCAACTATTGGATCACTACGACAAGGTCCTAAATGCACTAGAAGACAAAAAGAATGCAGATGTAATATATACAGACTTTGCAAAACCCTTCGACAAGTGTGACCATGGCGTAATAGCGCACAAAATGCGTGCTAAAGGAATAACAGGAAAAGTCGGTCGATGGATCTATAATTTCCTCACTAACAGAACACAGAGAGTAGTCGTCAACAGAGTAAAGTCCGAGGCAGCTACGGTGAAAAGCTCTGTTCCACAAGGCACAGTACTCGCTCCCATCTTGTTCCTCATCCTCATATCCGACATAGACAAGGATGTCAGCCACAGCACCGTGTCTTCCTTTGCAGATGACACCCGAATCTGCATGACAGTGTCTTCCATTGCAGACACTGCAAGGCTCCAGGCGGACATCAACCAAATCTTTCAGTGGGCTGCAGAAAACAATATGAAGTTCAACGATGAGAAATTTCAATTACTCAGATATGGTAAACATGAGGAAATTAAATCTTCATCAGAGTACAAAACAAATTCTGGCCACAAAATAGAGCGAAACACCAACGTCAAAGACCTGGGAGTGATCATGTCGGAGGATCTCACCTTCAAGGACCATAACATTGTATCAATCGCATCTGCTAGAAAAATGACAGGATGGATAATGAGAACCTTCAAAACTAGGGAGGCCAAGCCCATGATGACACTCTTCAGGTCACTTGTTCTATCTAGGCTGGAATATTGCTGCACACTAACAGCACCTTTCAAGGCAGGTGAAATTGCCGACCTAGAAAATGTACAGAGAACCTTCACGGCGCGCATAACGGAGATAAAACACCTCAATTACTGGGAGCGCTTGAGGTTCCAAAACCTGTATTCCCTGGAACGCAGGAGGGAGAGATACATGATTATATACACCTGGAAAATCCTAGAGGGACTAGTACCGAACTTGCACACGAAAATCACTCACTACGAAAGCAAAAGACTTGGCAGACGATGCACCATCCCCCCAATGAAAAGCAGGGGTGTCACTAGCACGTTAAGAGACCATACAATAAGTGTCAGGGGCCCGAGACTGTTCAACTGCCTCCCAGCATACATAAGGGGGATTACCAACAGACCCCTGGCAGTCTTCAAGCTGGCACTGGACAAGCACCTAAAGTCAGTTCCTGATCAGCCGGGCTGTGGCTCGTACGTTGGTTTGCGTGCAGCCAGCAGCAACAGCCTGGTTGATCAGGCTCTGATCCACCAGGAGGCCTGGTCACAGACCGGGCCGCGGGGGCGTCGACCCCCGGAACTCTCTCCAGGTAAACTCCAGGCTATAAGGATTACAATGCTGAGTTTACAGAATTTGGTTATTGTGTGATTTACATGTAGTAAAATAATATTTACAGAATGTACCACTAGAGCACCTAGCATGGCTAGGCATTTTGGGCACTTAGATTAAATCTTAAGTTTAAAATATTACAAAATTATGAGGTAAGTTGGTATTATGGCTAAGTGACTAAATACTAGTTTGTGAGTTTAGCAATGTGAATGCTTTTGTTTTGGCACTATACATAGTTTCAGTATTGGAGTATCACAGGGCAACTTATGACTAGTTAAGACTCGTTATTTTGAGATTGAGATTGATATTTCTGTTTATGGTCAAATGGGTGAGTGAGTGTAAGCGTGAACCACCAGGTGGTATTCGTATAATTAGTTGACAGGGTGTACCAGGGCAACATGGGTTTAAAGCAGGTCGCTCCTGTCTGTCCCAACTATTGGATCACTACGACAAGGTTCTGGATGCTCTAGAAGACAAAAAGAATGCAGATGTAATATATACAGACTTTGCAAAAGACTTCGACAAGCGTGACCATTGCATAATAGCGCACAAAATGCGTGCTAAAGGAATAAAAGGAAAAGTTGGTAGATGGATCTATAATTTCCTCACAAACAGAACACAAAAAGTAGTAGTCAACCTGGAGAGAGTAAAGTCCCAGGCAGCTACGGTAAAAAGCTCTGTTCCACAAGGCACAGTACTCTCTCCCATCTTGTTTCTCATCCTCATATCTGACATAGACAAGGATGTCAGCTACAGCACCGTGTCTTCTTTGCAGATGACACCCGAATCTGCATGACTGTCTTCCATTGCAGACACTGCAAGGCTCCAGGCGGACATCAACCAAATCTTTCAGTGGGCTGCAGAAAACAATATGAAGTTCAACGATGAGAAATTTCAATTACTCAGATATAGTAAACGTGAGAAAATTAAAACTTCATCAGAGTACAAAACAAATTCCTTCCACAAAATAGAGTGAAAAACCAACGTCAAAGACCTGGGAGTGATCATGTCGGAAGATCTCACCTTCAAGGACCATAACATTGTATCAATCGCATCTGCTAGAAAAATGACAGGATGGATAATGAGAACCTTCAAAACTAGGGATGCCAAGCCCATGATGACACTATTCAGGTCGCTTGTTCTATCTAGGCTGGAATATTGCTGCGCACTAACAGCATCTTTCAAGGCAGGTGAAATTGCTGACCTAGAAAATGTAGAGAACCTTCACGGCACACATAACTGAGATAAAATGCCTCAATTACTGGGAGCGCTTGAAGTTCCTGAACCTGTATTCCCTGGAACGCAGGCGGGAGAGATACATGATTATATACACCTGGAAAATCCTAGAGGGACTAGTACCCAACTTGCACACGAAAATCACTCACTACGAAAGCAAAAGACTTGGCAGACGATGCAACATCCCCCTAATGAAAAGCAGGGGTGTCACTAGCATGTTAAGAGACCATACAATAAGTGTCAGGGGCCCGAGACTGTTCAACTGCCTCCCAGCATACATAAGGGGGATTACCAATAGACCCCTGGCAGTCTTCAGGCTGGCACTGGACAAACACCTAAAGTTGGTGCTTGACCAGCCGGGCTGTGGCTCGTACGATGGATTGCGTACAGCTAGCAGTAACAGCCTGTATGATCAGGCCCTGATCCACCATGAGGCCTGGTCATAGACCGGGCTACGGGGGCGTTGACCCCCGAAACTCTCCAGGTAAACCCCAGAGAATGCTTCCGGTCGGATTCAAACTTTTAGCATTGGCGGAAGCTTCACATTGTTACTGGGATGCGTACGTCCAAATTACATTAAACAAAGTGTGATACTGATTTTAATTAAGTAACTGTAGAATGCATCTTCCGATCGCCTTCAAATCCAATAAATCAATAAAGAAATTTGTCCTGAAAATTAATTTATGATTAATGAAGTTCAGTATCATACACGAGTATAAGGCTACAAAAATGATAATTACAAAGGAAAATAAAAATTATTGGTGTGTTATTTCTTAAAATATTGGGTCATTATTGACTTGGGTTCTTGGTTAGAATTGATAGATAATTTATTTCTACAAATGGTCAATATTAGATGGTTTATGTGGGTTTATTGTGTAGAACCTAACTTAACTAAGTTAAATGTATGTAACTCTTCACAGGATCTGGATACATTAAACATGGATACATTCTCTCATTTCCATGTAATGGAAGTGAGAGAATGTTAAATGAGAGACACATGCAGAAGACTGTCAAAATATTGAAGCATCAGCTAGAGAAAGTGGTCTATGTGTACATTACCTATAAGGACGCCAGTGGAAATAAATCTGACTTTTTTAGATTATCACAAGTAATTTACACTATGTATGATATTTGTACTTATGTGTACCTGTGCCTAAATAAACTTACTTACCTAGAATAACCCAAAAAAAACGGTCAGATAAAGTGACTCATATCCAATGAGGTCCTTGACTTATTTACACAATATAATGTGTGATTTCTGACCTTACTGATCAAATATGTATATAAGTAAAGTATATAAGTAAAGTTAAATAAATAATACTTGGAATATACTACTCTTTACCTATCTACCCCTCAAGGAAGGTTCCTTGATGTTGGTGAGGGGCTCTTGATTTAGGGAATTGGATCTGTGCTCCAGTTCCCCGAATTAAGCCTGAATGCCTTCCACATCCCCCCCCAGGTGCTGTATAATCCTCCGGGTTTAGCGCTTCCCCTTGATTATAATAATAATCTTTACCTATCTAGACTTAATTAAGTAGTATTTAAGTATTAAATTAAGTCTGTCTGAAATGCCCTGGTATGATACCCTGTTATGATACCCTGGTATAATACCCTGGTATGATACCCTGGTATGATACCCTGGTATGATACCCTGGTATGATAGTGGTTTTCTTTGTACACCAGTCAAAATATAGTTTATTTGGACATGATACATAGTTGTACAAGGATTAGATTTTAGATTTTGCCACCGAAGTGGCTAGTTTATTCTGCACCCCATATCCATCCTGTGGACGGTAGCGCGAGAGCATATGGATACACAAAAGGCCTAGGAACTAGGCCCCAAAGGGTTAACAGGAATACATATGGATTTATATCTACATATCTATAGTTCACTTATCTGTTACAAGCAAATTTAGGAAATTTGCTTAGTATATCTGGTATCTTATTTTCATTAATAAGATATCTTGACATGTCACATAGGTTATTATACTGTCTGTCTCTGTATTCCTCAATAAGTGGACAATTAAGCACATAGTGTTCAAGACAGTGACCATATGCCTGATCACATAATTTACATTTAGTTTGATCATCATCTGTGTGTCTCCCAAACTGCCAGAAGTACTTGTAACCAAGCCTAAGCCTGGCCACTACAACATCAGTCAGTCTGTTCACATTGCAAGTTGCTCCATAAACATACTTATCTACGTTCATGTTATCATAGTGGGTTATAGATCTACTCAGGCTTCTAACTGCATTCCTATAACAATCATTTTCATTATATTCTTCTCTCCTAATATTATTCCTAATGCTAGACACAGTTATACCAAAGTTATATTCTACATTCTCCTTCTCGATACTCTTCTTGGCTAACATATCAACTTTATCATGAAGGAGTAATCCAATGTGTGATGGGAGTTTTTTTAGTTAGTTTAATATGTTTATTATGCACCCCATACCCATCCTGTGGGCGGTAGTCAAAAGATTACAGAGGTACATAATTGGTCCAGGGACTGGACTCCAAAGTTTTGATAGCTGAGCAAGTTACAGAGGTAATGAACTCACAATTTACAAAGGTAATGAACTCACAATTTACAAAGGTAATGAACTCACAATTTACAAAGGTAATGAACTCCAGGTAAGTCTGGTCACAATCATGACAAGTTACAAAGGTATTTACAGATTACAGAGGTACGTAATGGGTCCAGGGACTGGGCCCCCAAAGTTTTGATAGCTGAACTAGGTACAAAGGTAATGAGATCACAAGTTACAAAGGTAATGAATTCTGTAGAATGGTTACTTACGTTTATACTTTGGCTACAATCATGAACAAATTATAGAGTAATGAGCAATTCACACTTCCACACCCGGTCACAACTGTAATGAGTTATTGGTGCAAATATTGATTGTTGAGTCACACACACCACACACACACACACACACACACACACACACACACACACACACACACACACACACACACACACACACACACACACACACACACACACACACACACACACACACAGTGGGCACCTGTGACGAGCGGGGTCCCACAGGGGTCGGTCCTAGGACCAGTGCTATTTTTGGTATATGTGAACGACATGACGGAAGGGTTAGACTCAGAAGTGTCCCTGTTTGCAGATGATGTGAAGTTAATGAGGAGAATTAAATCTGATGAGGACCAGGCAGGACTTCAAAGAGACCTG
The DNA here is from genome assembly GCF_038502225.1 of Cherax quadricarinatus. NCBI lineage: Eukaryota > Metazoa > Arthropoda > Malacostraca > Decapoda > Parastacidae > Cherax > Cherax quadricarinatus. The sequence goes on along the minus strand of NC_091335.1, from coordinate 14,873,360 downwards.
GACAGACTGGACACCTGGTCCAGCAAATGGCTTCTCGAATTTAATCCTGCCAAATGCAAAGTCATGAAGATAGGGGAAGGGCACAGAAGACCACAGACAGAGTATAGGCTAGGTGGCCAAAGACTGCAAACCTCACTCAAGGAGAAAGATCTTGGGGTGAGTATAACACCGAGCATGTCTCCGGAAGCACACATCAATCAGATAACTGCTGCAGCATATGGGCGCCTGGCAAACCTGAGAACAGCATTCCGACACCTTAGTAAGGAATCATTCAAGACACTGTACACCGTGTATGTCAGGCCCATACTGGAGTATGCAGCACCTGTTTGGAACCCGCACTTGATAAAGCACGTCAAGAAACTAGAGAAAGTACAAAGGTTTGCAACAAGGTTAGTTCCAGAGCTAAGGGGAATGTCCTATGAAGAAAGATTAAGGGAAATCGGCCTGACGACACTGGAGGACAGGAGGGTCAGGGGAGACATGATAACGACATATAAAATACTGCGTGGAATAGACAAGGTGGACAAGGACAGGATGTTCCAGGGAGGGGGCACAGAAACAAGAGGCCACAATTGGAAGTTGAAGACACAAATGAGTCAGAGAGATAGTAGGAAGTATTTCTTCAGTCATAGAGTTGTAAGGCAGTGGAATAGCCTAGAAAATGACGTAGTGGAGGCAGGAACCATACACAGTTTTAAGACGAGGTTTGATAAAGCTCATGGAGCGGGGAGAGAGAGGGTCTAGTAGCAACCGGTGAAGAGGCGGGGCCAGGAGCTAGGACTCGACCCCTGCAACCACAAATAGGTGAGTACAAATAGGTGAGTACACACACACACACACACACACTTTAGTTTAATATCTTTATGCACCCCATACCCATCCTGTGGGCGGTAGTTTAGTTTAATATGTTTATTATGCACCCCATACCCATCCTGTGGGCGGTAGTCAAAAGATTACAGAGGTACATAATGGGTCCAGGGACTGGGCCTCAAAGTTTTGATAGCTGAGCAAGCCACAGAGGCAATGAACTCACAATTTACAAAGGTAATGAACTCACAATTTACAAAGGTAATGAACTCCAGGTAGGTCTAGTCACAATCATTACAAGTTACCTGTGGGCGGTAGTCAAAAGATTACAAAGGTACATAATGGGTCCAGTGACTGGACCCCAAAGTTATGATAGCTGAACTAGTTACAAAGGTAATGAACTCCAGGTAGATCTGGTCACTAATCATGGCAAGTTACAGAGGTAATGAATCAGCTTCACTCCTATACATGGTTACAGTCATGAACAAATTACAAAGTAATGAACCACTGATACGTCCACACCTGGTCACAATTGTAATGAGTTATAAATACAAATATTAAGTGGATCATACACCCACACTAGCGCGCGCGCGCACATACACACAAGAGGGCGCACGCACGGACATGTGCACACGAGCGTACAAATATATGCATACACACAAGGACGCACACCCACACACACACACCCACACACACACACACCAACACCCACACACACACACCCTCACACACACCCACACACACACCCTCACACACACCCACACACACACAGGAGGAAGGGCAAACACACCCCACAGAATCTCCCACCAAAAGACTCCACCCGCGACATTCCCAACGCAACTGAGCAACCTATACTACAACCCACTCACTGTTCCCTCTACCACCAACCCCCATATCACAAACCTCACCCCAACAGCTGTCCCTTATGGGCATTCTGACCCCACCCCCATCAACACAAACCCCACCTACACCACAGCCCCATATAGGCCCCCACCAACCCCAATATTCTTGCATGACCACAATGATAGAAAAGAAACTAAAGGTTTGGTACACAAACGCGGATGGAATAACGAATAAACATGAGGAGTGGAATGAAAGAATCAGTGAAAAATCCCCAGACATCATAGCAGTCACAGAAACAAAACTCGCTTAGACAATAACAGACACAATCTTCCCAACAGGATATCAGATCCTGAGGAAAGATAGAAGGAGTAGAGGGGGAGGAGGGGTTGCACTGCTCATAAAACACCGATGGGGATTTGAGGAAATGGAAGGCATGGACATGATTGGAGAAAGAGACTACATTGTAGGTACAATTCAGTCCGGAGAACATAAAGTGGAGAAAGAGACTACATTGTAGGTACAATTCAGTCCGGAGAACATAAAGTAGTCATTGGAGTGATGTATTTATTTATTTATTTATTTCCAATTTGTGCACACATACAGAGGTACAAAAAAAATACAGATAAGAGCAGTATGCCAAAGCCACTTATACTATGCATAGCATTACGGGCTGGCTTAAAATTAACTTAAGATTAACTAAGCAATGATTATTATTATTATTATAATCAAAAAGAAGCGCTAAGCCACAAGGACTATACAGCGCTGCTACTAAGCAATGATGAAATCAGTGATAAAACATTAATGTAAACAGATAACTATAAAGCACAAGTGAGTATTACAAAGACAGGTCATATGGTTGCATTCAGTTAGGTAGTGATTCTGTTAGGTAGTGTATTTAAAAAATAATAAAGTTAGATTGGGTTTTAGGTTTAACAGAACTGCAGGAGGCCAAGAGAGGAGTACGAAGAAAACAACAGGGTGATGGTGGACACACTGGCTGAGGTGGCAAGAAGAGCTCACTCGAGCAGAGCAAAGTTACTGGTAATGGGCGATTTCAACCACAGGGAGATCGACTGGGAAAACCTGGAGCCACATGGGGGTCCCGAAACATGGAGAGCCAAGATGATGGATGTGGTACTTGAAAACCTCATGCATCAACATGTCAGGGACACAACCAGAGAGAGAGGGGAGGATGAGCCAGCAAGACTGGATCTTGTGTTCACCCTGAGCAGTTCGGACATTGAGGACATCACTTACGAGAGGCCCCTTGGAGCTAGCGATCATGTGGTGCTGAGTTTTGACTATATAGTAGAGTTACAAGTGGAGAAGGTAACAGGAACTGAAGGGGACAGGCCAAACTATAAAAGGGGGGACTACACAGGTACGAGAAACTGCCTGCAGGAGGTTCAGTGGGACAGAGAAATGGTAGGAAAATCAGTAAACGAGATGATGGAATATGTGGCAACAAAGTGCAAGGAGGCAGAGGAAAGTTTTGTTCCCAAGGGAAACAGAAATAATAGGAAGACCAAAACGAGTCCTTGGTTTACCCGAAGGTGTAGGGAGGCAAAAACTAAGTGCAACAGAGAATGGAAAAGGTACAGGAGGCATAGGACCCAGGAAAACAAGGAGATTAGTAGAAGAGCCAGAAACGAGTATGCACAGATAAGGAGGGAGGCCCAGCGACAGTATGAAAACGACATAGCATCGAAAGTCAAATCTGACCCGAAACTGTTGTATAGCCACATTAGGAGGAAGACAACAGTCAAGGACCAGGTGATAAGGCTGAGGAAAGAAGGTGGAGAACTCACAAGAAACGATCAAGAGGTATGTGAGGAGCTCAACACGAGATTTAAGGAAGTATTTACAGTAGAGACAGGAAGGACTCTGGGGGGACAGACCAGATGGGGACACCAGCAAGGAATACACCAACAAGTGTTGGACGACATACATACAGATGAGGAGGAGGTGAAGAAACTGCTAAGGGACATCGATACCTCAAAGGCAATGGGACCGGACAACATCTCCCCGTGGGTCCTTAGAGAGGGAGCAGATATGTTGTGCGTGCCACTTGCCACAATCTTCAACACATCCCTGGAAACTGGGCAACTACCTGAGGTATGGAAGACGGCAAATGTAGTTTCCATTTTTAAAAAAGGAGACAGAAAAGAGGCACTAAACTATAGACCTGTGTCATTGACGTGTATAGTATGCAAAATTATGGAGAAGATTGTCAGGAGGAGAGTGGTGGAGCACCTGGAACGGAACAGGAGTATAAATGCCAACCAGCACGGATTCACGGAAGGCAAATCCTGTGTCACAAACCTTCTGGAGTTTTATGATAAAATAACAGAAGTAAGACAAGAGAGAGAGGGGTGGGTTGATTGCATCTTCTTGGACTGCAAGAAGGCCTTTGACACAGTTCCTCACAAGAGATTAGTGCAGAAGCTAGAGCATCAGGCGCATATAACAGGAAGGGCATTGCAATGGATCAGAGAATACCTGACAGGGAGGCAACAACGAGTCATGGTACGTAATGATGTATCACAGTGGGCACCTGTGACGAGCGGGGTCCCACAGGGGTCGGTCCTAGGACCAGTGCTATTTTTGGTATATGTGAACGACATGACGGAAGGGTTGGATTCAGAAGTGTCCCTGTTTGCAGATGATGTGAAGTTAATGAGGAGAATTAAATCTGATGAAGACCAGGCAGGACTTCAAAGAGACCTGGACAGACTGGACACCTGGTCCAGCAAATGGCTTCTCGAATTTAATCCTGCCAAATGCAAAGTCATGAAGATAGGGGAAGGGCACAGAAGACCACAGACAGAGTATAGGCTAGGTGGCCAAAGACTGCAAACCTCACTCAAGGAGAAAGATCTTGGGGTGAGTATAACACCGAGCATGTCTCCGGAAGCACACATCAATCAGATAACTGCTGCAGCATACGGGCGCCTGGCAAACCTGAGAACAGCATTCCGATACCTTAGTAAGGAATCATTCAAGACACTGTACACCGTGTATGTCAGGCCCATACTGGAGTATGCAGCACCTGTTTGGAACCCGCACTTGATAAAGCACGTCAAGAAACTAGAGAAAGTACAAAGGTTTGCGACAAGGTTAGTTCCAGAGCTAAGGGGAATGTCCTATGAAGAAAGATTAAGGGAAATCGGCCTGACCACACTGGAGGACAGGAGGGTCAGGGGAGACATGATAACGACATATAAAATACTGCGTGGAATAGACAAGGTGGACAAAGACAGGATGTTCCAGGGAGGGGACACAGAAACAAGAGGCCACAATTGGAAGTTGAAGACACAAATGAGTCAGAGAGATAGTAGGAAGTATTTCTTCAGTCATAGAGTTGTAAGGCAGTGGAATAGCCTAGAAAATGATGTAGTGGAGGCAGGAACCATACACAGTTTTAAGACGAGGTTTGATAAAGCTCATGGAGCGGGGAGAGAGAGGGCCCAGTAGCAACCGGTGAAGAGGCGGGGCCAGGAGCTAGGACTCGACCCCTGCAACCACAAATAGGTGAGTACAAATAGGTGAGTACACCCACACCCACACACACACACACACACACCCACACACACACACACACCCTCACACTCACACACACACACACACACACACACGCACACACACACACACACACACCCTCACACACACCCGCACACACACCCTCACACACACCCACACACACGCACGCACACACACACACACACACACACACACACACACACACACACACACACACACACACACACACCCACACACACACACACACACACACACACACACACACACACACACACACACACACACACACACACACACACACACACACACACACACACACACACACCTTACACCTGTTGTCCTGTTCACCTAGCAGCAAATAGGTACCTGGGTGTTAGTCGACTGGTGTGGGTCGCATCCTGGGGGACAAGATTAAGGACCCCAATGGAAATAAGTTAGACAGTGACTTAAGAAATCGTAATGACACGATTGGTGTAGAAATATACCTAGTTGGATGAATCTTATTGTGGCTAGCTGGTCTAGTGGCTAACGCGACGGGCTGGAGTTTTGAGACTCTATGACCGCGGGTTCAATCCCGGCCGGGGGTATGGTTTAAGTTAGACAGTCCTCGATGACGCACTGACTTTCTTGGGTTATCCTGGGTGGCTAACCCTCCGGGGTTAAAAATCCGAACGAAATCCTATCCTATCCTATCTATCACACACACACATGCACACATGCACACATGTGGTAATGCTTTATTTACAGCTAGCAAAGTCAGGGTATTTCTCCAGAATGGTCTGCAATATACCACTGTGGATAAAATACTTAGCCATTTCTTGAACACTTCTGAGTGAGTTGTTTCTAAATTCATTAATTTTATCACACTCCAGTACATAATGACGCAATGTGTGACAATAGTCCATCTGGCAAAGTTTACATTTCGTTTGGTCTACATCTGGTGGTGGTGATTTAACCTGCCAAAGATACTTGTAACCCATCCGGAGCCGGGCAGTAGTGACATCCAAGAGTCTGCTTATCTTGTTGGATGCACCATAGACATGTGGCTCCTCCTGCATGATGGAATGATGATAGATGGACTGACTTGTGTCAATCTCCCTAAGTCTGAAGTCAATAAAGTTCATTTGAAGTTCTTTTCGTATTATTGTTCTCAAACTGCTAAATGACAACCCAAGATTGTAATCTACCCCCTCTTTGAAAGCATACAGCTTAGCCAATTTATCAGTTCTATCATGCATCTGAAGACCAATGTGAGATGGAATCCACAGCATGTGCACTCTGACTCCACTGTCCACAATCTTACCATATCTATGTCTGGCTTCTGACAAAAGCATGCCACAATTTATACTTAATGAGTTGAGAGCATTTATGGATGACAGAATCAGTTACAATTAAAGTGATGGGATCCATAGCAATTGTACATTAATTCCTTTGTCCCTAATTTTTGAGTATCTATACCTGGCTTCCCCAATGAGTATGTTGTTGGAGTCATTATATGAGCCAAGAGCCTTCAATGATGACATAGAATCAGTAATGATGATAGAGTCAAGCTCAGTGTCATAGGTTAGCTTTAGCGCCATTAGGATTGCAAACAATTCAGTTTGCAGTGTAGACGCCCAGTTGTTAATTCTTATGCCTAACTCAACAAATTTATTATCGTTCTTAACTAGGGAGGTGGCAACAAGAGCAGATGCAGCTGATGTCTGATTCTGTAGTACAGTCTGTTAAGCATCATTCTTTCAAAAGTCTTACAAAGACAACTAGTTAAGGAGATCGGCCTAAATGTATCAGGCTGTTGGGGCTTAGGGATAGGCACAATGAGACTATTGGTCCAGGAAGTAGGAAGAACGCCCTCAATGTAACTGAGATTATACAGTGCCAACAAAGGGTTATCAGGCACGTGCCTTAGAGTTCTGAGAATATCATAGGTTATACCATCCTCTCCAGGAGTATTATTATTATTATTATAATCAAGGGGGAAGCGCTAAACCCGGAGGATTATACAGCGCCTGGGGGGGGATGTGGAAGGCATTCAGGCTTAATTCGGGGAACTGGAGCACAGATCCAATTCCCTAAATCAAGAGCCCCTCACCAACATCAAGGAACCTTCCTTGAGGGGTCTCCAGGAGCAGTTGATCGACCTTTGGTTAATGCATTATCTAATTCATACTCGGTAAAGAGGCAATCACTCTCATCAATATTTTGGCTCATAAAATTAATCAGTTTCAACATTTCTTCAGAAGTACTCTCTAAATTTTTTCTAATATAGTTTATTTGGACATGATACATAGTTGTACAAGGAATTACAGTAGTTCAAATGTAATTACATATTGTAACATTTGCAAAGAAATAAACTTTTGTATTTTGTATCTGTAATGTTAACTGAGGGAATTATTATAATTATTATTATAAGCAAGGGGAAGCGCTAAACCCGTAGGATTATACAGCGCCTGGGTGGGGGGGATGTGGAAGGCATTCAGGCTTAATTCAAGGAACTGGAGCACAGATCCAATTCCCTAAGTCAAGAGCCCCTCACCAACATCAAGGAACCTTCCCTGAGGGGGTTAATTAAGGGAGATTATTATTATTATTATTATAATCAAGGGAAGCGCTAAACCCGGAGGATTATACAGCGCCTGTGGGGGGATGTGGAAGGCATTCAGGCTTAATTTGGGGAACTGGAGCACAGATCCAATTACCTAAATCAAGAGCCCCTCACCAACATCAAGGAACCTTCCTTGAGGGGTTAATTGAGGGAGAGAGAGGTGTGAGGTACAGGAGCTGAGTCTCGACCCCCGCCAACACAACAAGGTAAGTACAGACATCAGCTGTGAGTGACAAAAATCAGCTGTTATCTCCTCAAGGCAGCTCAGACTACCGAAAAAAACAAGATTTATAATCAATATATATATAAAAGAGGATGATAGCGCCTTGTTTCTATGAAGATGTTGTGATATAACTATAATAAGTGACGGTCAAAAGGTTAATAGTCACGTGGATGTCAAGCAGCAGTGAAGTCATTACTGTGTTGGTACTAAGGTTAGAAATATATTACTTTTAAGTGACTCTGAACAGCATTCCTAAGTGTGTTCATAATTTTAATCGGAAAATTTATCTCATTTGCACATGGAGTGACTAATTGTCTTGTGTAATTGCCGGGTTTTGTATACTACGTATTACAATAATGATCATGTATTATTCGTGTTATGTGTCAGTATAGGAAACTTTAAGGTGACACTTGTTACAAGATTAATATTTTTGTGGTAATGTAAGAATGAGTCACTATTTTCAGCTCTGTGACTCCTTTGTATTGTAACTGTATGGTACTATAACTATGTTTTATCTCATTCTTATAAGACAAGATCTGTATAGCCCTTGTGGCTTAGCGCTTCTTTTTGATTATAATAATAATAATAATAATATAAGACAAGATACAGTGGAAATAAGTCACTTTGACTTTTCTGGGTTATCATAGGTAATTTACACAATGTATGATATTTGAACTTAGATGTACCTGTACCTAAATAAACTTATTCACGTACAGAGTTCATCATCATAACTGGTTTTCTCTAACTCATTTTCATGTTCAAATATCAAGTTACTAACAGTTTTAAAACATGAAGATGAGGGAATACTGTAGCAGGCCTCTTGCCCATGCTAGGCAGGTTCAACTTACGTCCACCCACATACCTGTCCAACCTATAATTAAACTTACCCAAAGTTCTTGCTACAGTGATGCTACTAATGACTTTATTCCACACAATGAGTGTCTGTGGTTCAATCCCCGGAATAAGAAGAAACATTGGGCATGTTTCCTTACTCCTGTTATTCCTGTTCACCTAGCAGTAAGTAGGTACTTGGGTGTTATTCAACTGTTGTGGGTTGCATCCTGGGGGACAAGATTAAAGGACCCCAGTGGAAATAAGACAGTCTTTGATGACATACTGACTTTCTTGGGTTATCCTGGGTAAATAACCCTCCCCAGCTTAAAAAAAAATTGAGCAAATCTTATCTTATATACATTTCTAAATCAGATTTTTTTTTCCAACTTGAATCCATTGCTGCGAGTCCTGTTCTAGTTTGATACTTTCAACACATTATTTTTGTTCCCTTTATTATTCCTATTCTCCTGTTCTTCACTCATAATCCTCTAATTCTGGCTTTCCAAAAGCTGCATTTTTAGTGCCTCCAGTTTATTTTTCTCCAAATTGTTTTCTGAATTTTAAATTAGCCTAGGTTAGGTTACAAAAACCTATTAAAAGAAATTTAACCATTATTTTTTCTGTAGGGAGATGCCTTGATTAAGGAATAATTGGACCTGTCTTCTCCTTCCTTGGATTGAACTTGATTGTCTTCTATTCCTCAGGCACTGTGTGACCCCAATGAAAAATAAGTAATTTTTTCTGACATTTTTTTGGGGTTATCCTAGGTAATTTACACTATGTATGATAATTGTACTTTTGTGTACCCATACCTAAATAAACTTACTTACCCTTATGAGTGTAACAATTCCTCATGATTATAATGTTTATTAATCACAGATGAGGAAAAATAGGAAACAAAATTTGAATATTTACCTATCTTAGTGTGAGAATGGCTGTTTTTGGGGATGGCTTCTGGTAGCACATTCAGCTTCCCTCTGAAAGACCTGCATTTGATCCTAGCATAAGTGGAAACTAGCATATTTCCTTATGCCTGTTGTGTGTGTGTTTGCCTAGCTGTAAGTGGGTGCTTGGATGTTAGCTGAATGTTCTGGGTCACATCATGTGGAAGAGGACCCAAGGACTAGTGGCTTTATTGAGTTATCCTTGGTTACTAACCCTCCAGGTTAAGTAAGTTTATTCAGGTACAGGTACACATAAATACAGTTACATAAATTATCATGCATAGCAACATATGTGTAGATTATGTAAGATAACCCAAGAAAGTCAGACAAAGTGACTTATTTCCATTGGGATCCTTAATACAAATCTTTACTAACATTGAGTGCCTTCTCAATGTTGAACTGACCACTGTTATCTTAAGAAGAAACACTCCCTTGTTGAGTACTGTATTGTATTATGGTCTACATATTAAAATATTTTAATTTATGTTAACCGAACCCAGATCAAATTAACCTAACCTAACTATTCTTGAGAGTTTAATTCCTACATTGAGTATTAGTGTACAGGTTGAATTACATCCTTAATTTAGCACATTCAGTTGACGGGCTATAAACCAGATAAACTAACATTTTGAAAAAATAGGGCAAACAGTATTTTGTATTTTTTACCTCAGTAAAATTTTATTTTTATTAAACAAAAATTGCAAGCCATATTAGAGCATTTTGATCAAAATCTAACTCCGAAAATATTTATTTCTTAATTAATTTTCTTCTCGCCTCATAGACCATGGCATTCATCGGGAATTTATTCAAGACCTTCATGGGGTCAGAGACCCCTTCAGGAAATACAGTTGTGGAAGTTGGAATCTCAGATTTTTCCAGAATACCAGTAAGTTTTTAGCAGTATAGCATAATACCTTTAAAGAAAACTTTAGGCATATATCTTCGGATTGTAACAAAAGTATCTCAACAGGCCAATTTATAACAATCCACTTTTCTGAGTATATTTTTTAAGAAAAGTTAGCTTTTAAGAATTATGAAGATAAATACACATAAGTTGTAGCTAGTATCCTTATCAGTCAGAAAAATATAAATATTTCTTTGTAACAAAAAATTTAAATACAATAAATCCTCTCATTAATGGACTAGTAGGGGGAGGGGGGTGTATGATAATGCCAATTGTCAGTAACTCCCAAATTATGAAATTAATATTTCACAATTGTACTAAGATCAGCTCTTCATTCTGACATTTCTAGTTCCATTTCATCCAGTACCCTATCCAGATCACAACTCTTAGGTCAGTGAAGAGTTTTCTTGATATCCTTTCCTTTCTGACTATTATTCAGCAAGATATTTCATACTGTAATTATTTTCTTCTGTTTATTCATATCAAACTCTTCAATTTCACATGGAATACTTTCATGGCAATTAAATTTTGAGGGATTTTCACGTTGAGGGTGCTGAACTTCTCGATTTTTTTTTATTGGAGTATGAGCAGGGTAATATTTAGTGAAGGGATTTAAGGAATCCGGTTAGCCGGACTTGAGCCCTGGAAATGGGAAGTACAATGCCTGCACTCTAAAAGAGGGCTTTGGGATATTGACAGTTTGGAGGGACTTCTAAACTGTCGTATCTGAGTGCCTCTGCAAAGATTGTGATTATGTGTGAGTGAGGTGAAAGTGTTGAATGATGAAAGTATTTTCTTTTTGGGGATTTTCTTTCTTTTTGGGTCACCCTGCCTTGGGTGACGGCTGACTTGTTGAAAAAAATTATTGTACATTTAAAAACTCATACTTAATAACCCATGTCTAGTTCTTAATTAGTAAGCATTAGAATTAGTCTGCCTGCAATGTGCCACATGCTAGTGGCTTTCTTTTGTTCCAAACAATATTTTATTACATGTAAACTACATCACCTGTATACTACAGAAAAGAAATAAATTGGTTGTAATTGTATCTTGTATTTGTTCTTGGCAATGAATCAGTGTTAACATATTGTATTTCAGATTCAGTGTCGTGAAGACTGCCTGGTTCTGTATGGTCCGACATCTACCAACAACTTTGAACTGCTTATGCATCAGCCTGTTCAGAATTCACTCTCTAAAGCTTACAGGTGGGATCCTATGACTAGCCACATTAGTTTGAAAATGTGATTTCTTCCTTTATCTGGATCTTCAGAATATTTAAAAACATAATTGAGAAACGAATAATAAGTAGTTAGCTGTAGTCACAGTGGGATGTCACTGCTGTGTACCACAATCCTACAAGTCACAAACACAGACTTGCTCTTTAATATTTTTTTTATCTTCTATTTAACTTGTTGACCAGATCAGCTAGCTCTGTAATGCCTGATTCTTCTCGTCTTGATAGTCTTTTCAGAATAGTTGACTGTGATGAAGCTCAGGTGCGTTTCATTGCATTGAAGGAGGTGTTGCCTACATTAGCAGTGTACATGTCACATGATATTGTCAATCAACAAGTTCTTCAGAATATATGTGATTTAATTCGGGATCATCCTACATGGACATCTGCTCACATTGCTGCCCATCTTGGCTTTTCTCGGCTATTTATGCATCCTGAAATAACGAGGTAAGGCATAATTTTGCTAATAATATCTCCCACCATACTTCTCACCTCTGGGACCCATCAGCTAGACTTGAGTCCTGGGAGTGGGAAATACAGTTCCTGCACTCAAAAAGAGGGCCTAGAATACTGCAGTTCAGAGGGTCATTTTAATTGTGATGGCTTGGCACTCTTTGTAAGACATCGCAGTGATGTTGAAGATGAAAGTGCAGTGCTAAGCCACCAATAAAGTAGTGGATAACTGGAATAGATTCCAGGAGAAAATGTACCACAACTACTAGAAAACTAAAAATACTATATACAAGCATACCTTGCTAATACAGTGCTTCGATTTAGAGCGATTTGCTAATTTGGTGCTTTTCAGTTATATTCATTTTTATTATTTTTGATGGTGATGCATACATCAGCTGACTAGTGCCATTTTGAGGTTAACAATGCAGTGGACCCTCAGCTAATGATGGCATCACCTAACGTTAAATCCAGCTAACGATACATTTTAACGCAAACATTTTGCCTCGGCTAACGCTAAAAAACTCTCCTAACGATATTCATTCTCAGGTACCAATTAATGTCGTTAGGTGAGGGTCCACTATATAATACTACTGTGCGATAAGCGAAAATTGCCAGTGGATCGAAAAGAGCATTTTTTATTGTTGAATGAGTCTAAAACGCCAGATAACATGTTTACACTATCATATATTAAGTGCTCAATACAGCTAGGCATAAAAAAACTAGATAAAATAGATAAAAATAGATAAAAAATACTTATTTTGCATAATTTATCAATTAAACTTTATCATAGGTATGTATGTAAATGAAAAATGACATATATAGGGGCTGCTACTATCCATAGTTTCAGGTATCGACAGTAGGTCTTGGAATATATTCCCTATGGATATGGGGGGACTACTGTACTGTACATACCCATGAATAATTTCTGACTAATCTCCAAAATGGAGACTTGATACTATTATGTATATGTACAGTATATTTATACTGTATTTGTGGTGCAAATTTAAAAAAAAATTCTTTTAATTCCTATAAACTTAGGTACGTAGACACAGCTGATATGGAGATGAAAGAAACACCCTTACACTTGGCAATAAAGGAAGGTCACCTTGATGTTATTCGAAGTTTGATGCAAAAAAATGTCAGCGTTGATGTTACTGATGTAAAAGGCAACTCTGTATATCATCTTGCAGCAACAACCAATGAAACAATCATAAAGGTATGTGACTCCATTCCTGTTTTTGAGGAAGTAGACTGGGTCTTGGCTGTCCAAGTTAGCACTAATTTGAAAATTTAAAATTACAATAAGTTGGTAGACACCAACTGCCTGAGGATGTGATATTCTTAATTCATGTGAAGGAATGGAAGCCTATTAAATGTTTTGCACTCTGGCATGAGTGCTGGTCGTTTTGTCTCATAATCACGTATGATAACAAGTAATTTGTACATTATATCTTCTCTTTCTTTTGGTTCATTGAAATAGTTTCTAACAGAAAATATTTTGCACACTTAGGTGACATGCCTGTATGAAACTCATTACACCTAGATTGGGAACCACTGATCTAAGAGATCACTCTGAAATGGTTTTATTTTACTAGAGCAGTAGATCATTGATTATCTGGTACCATCTGTGGATGGTTATGCTGTATTTTTAAAAAATACCAGATAATTGAATAATTTTGGGGGGTTATTGTTTGTATGCTATTGTTTTTCGATATCAGTTCAAGTACTCTGTACGAAAAAAATCAGTGAATAATGTTGAGCCGCGAAAAAGTCAATACCAGATAATGAGTGATCAACTGTGTCTTATTTTATAGAATTATGGTTTCAATAAATGATGTTATGTTTGAACATTATTTTTTATCTGATGTAGTGTTAGTTATCCCTACATTATTTAATGTCTTCTTTCAGCTGGTAACTCAAAAAGAGTCTCGTCTTTTAAATGTCCCTAACGAAGCTGGGAAAACACCCCTTCATCTGGCCTGTGAAGGAGATAAACCAGATTGTGTGAAAGCTCTTCTCTGTGCTGGGGCAGATGTGAATGTTGCAGCCACTCATGATTCTACTTTACCAATCCATTCAGCTATGGCTGCCAATAGTACACACTGTGCAAAGGAAATAATTGCCATGTATCCAAACCAACTCAATGCGAAGGTAATTTGTTTTTGTGTTCTGTAGCATCTCTACTGTAGTTTTTATCTTCTCTGTCAGATCAGTTAACTGCATGGAGGGCATCTGAATAATGAAAAGCTGGTAAATTATGCAGAGTAGCATTTACATACTGTAATTGCAATTCACCTTAATCATTAACCCTTTGAGGGTCGACAGGCCCTCTCCGAAAATCGTTCTCAGGGTCAGCCAAATTTAAAAAAAAAAAAAATTATTTTCTCCTATGAAAAGATAGAGAATCTTTTCCCGATCATAGAGACACCAAAAGTTTGAAATTTGATAGAAAACTTACGGAATTATGCTCTCGCAAAGTTAGCGGTCTCGGCGATGTTTACGCATCGGCGATTTTGCCCACTTTGAGCCCCATTTTCGGCCAATTTCACTGTACTAGTCGACAAAAACCATGAATATTTTGCTAGAACTCCATTTTTTCTATCGAATGGGTGCAAGAAACCACCCATTTATGAAATTCAACTATCCAGTACAGTGGTCAGAATTTAGCAATTTTGCCAATTTCACACAAATTTCAAAAGATGCCAATTTCCGAATAGGGTCCAGAATAAACAAGAAAGACATTCCTGGCACTAAAATGACATTTCCTCTAGTCATTAGTCACGTCTCAAGGCCCCTCTTATATTCTTTTGCTTTCCACTTTGAATTTTTATTCTCACAAAAAATATAATATTTACTGTTATGCAGACTACTGCATTAGTGTAAAAAATGGTATAAATATTATTGGTGCACTTGTGAAAGAATATTAGACTCACCAGTTGACGTGTATTGCACGCTTGGCACGATTTGTTTACTTTTGAAGTTTGGTAAAAATCGAACATTTCTGCTACTTTGAGCTCAATTTCAAGGCACCTTTCATTGTAAAACCAGTCAAAATCATCTCAATTTCTGTAATATGTCTTCCATTCTATAAAATGAGACCAAGAAAACTAGAATACAACAATAAATACCATACGAAAATACACTGCAAAGTCGCTGATTTATTCCAAAAAAATGGTCGAAGTTTTTTTTTTCTTATTATGCACTGTGTGCTGCAGGATTTTTTTTAGACTGTGCACACTGACCACATAGACCCATTCTTTCATATGAAGGCCTACCAGCATTCTCCCACTAGATTTGAGGCCGCTAGAATTTATGCGTACTAGTACGTCAAAAACCCCTACGCGTAAGACGTACTAGTACGACCAAAACCCTCAAAGGGTTAAAATAAAATCATGTTTATGTACTTAATAGTAGAATGTCAGAACTAAATTGTGGTTTCTCTTTTTAGGACATGAAACAGGGAGGAACACCTTTACACTGGGCTACTTCCAGAGAAATAATTAATGCCATGGCAGACTTGGGATGTAGTATCAATGCACGGAATTTTCATGGTCTTACTGCTCTGCATAAAATGGCAAGTTAATTTGTTTTCGTTATTGTAACTGAGAGATGCATTTTGTGAGAAGCCTGCAGATGATGAATTTGCAGAAAATTAATTTTATTTTGGTGGGATACAGGTGGATATATTGTGGATAAATGTGACTTTTGTTCCCAGATACTATCTAGTATTATTTTAGATTTTTTATATTAGTGTATTTTCACATTTGTACTAGTATGTAATTTAATACTGGTGGGCCCTGCTTTACAGAGCTTCACTGTATGGTGTTTTGCTAATGCAGCAGTTTTCAATTATATACCCATTCTTCATTTATTCAGACTTCCTACAATAAATATGTATATTCACCACTCTGTAAGCTGTAATAAAGTTGGTAGAATTACTGACAATATGTAAAGTAAAAGGACACAAGTGCAACTAATGTGACATTTATTGTGGCAACGTTTCGCTCTCCAGGAGCTTTATCAAGCCATTACAAACAATACATGGACACAGAGGGTATATAAAGGCTTTGAGTGAGGTGCAATACTAGTGAGGTAACATTTCGATGTTCACTAGTGGTGGTGGTAGTAGTAGTAGTAGTAGTAGTAGTAACAAAAATAATACAATAAGGAAGAGCAATTAATTCGTACATGAGTAAAAGGATATAAAAGCTATTACTTGGGTAACATAAAAATAGGTTGGACAAATATAGACTGGAAAGAGGCAGGTTTTTTTCAGTGTTCACTCTCTGTAATGTGCTTTGTGTAGTATAACAGGAGAGACTATGTGATGGCAGGGTTTACTGTTTTCAGGAGGATTCCTGCGGAAATTAGTTTCTTTGATCACTAATTGGGTGTCTCTGAATTTCATGAGATGATTGGTGGAATTTCGGTGTTGTACACAGGCGTTGTTTAAGTTGTCGTTCCTACATGCGTAAATGTGTTCATTGAGGCGGGTGTCGAGGTTTCTTGCTGTTTCACCTACGTAGATCTTGTCAACGCCTGTGTACAACACCGAAATTCCACCAATCATCTCATGAAATTCAGAGACGCCCAATTAGTGATCAAAGAAACTAATTTCCGCAGACGCAAGTGCCTTGAATCAGCACTGATCGCTGTTTCGATTACAATTAAACAAAACAACGGCAGCTTCACCATCTCCGAAGTCTTAGCAAGAATCCTCCTGAAAACAGTAAACCCTGCCATCACATAGTCTCTCCTGTTATACTACACAAAGCACATTACAGAGAGTGAACACTGAAAAAAACCTGCCTCTTTCCAGTCTATATTTGTCCAACCTATTTTTATGTTACCCAAGTAATAGCTTTTATATCCTTTTACTCATGTACGAATTAATTGCTCTTCTTTATTGTATTATTTTTGTTACTACTACTACTACTACTACTACTACCACCACCACTAGTGAACATCGAAATGTTACCTCACTAGTATTGCACCTCACTCAGAGCCTTTATATACCCTCTGTGTCCATGTATTGTTTGTAATGGCTTGATAAAGCTCCTGGAGAGCGAAACGTTGCCACAATAAATGTCACATTAGTTGCACTTGTGTCCTTTTACTTTACACTCAGTAAGCTAAAGACAAAAATATTTTAAGGTAAGTAATATGTGTACTGTACATGCATTTTTTAGCTCTAGCTCTATTGCTCACTTTATATATGATAGTGTAAACATGTTATCAGGCTTTTATATGCATTTGAGAGTGAAAAAAGGCTTTGTTTCACTTTACAACAATTTTCGCTTTACAGCAGTAGCCCGGAACCTAACCTGCTGTATACCTGGAGTATACCTGGAGAAGGTTTTGGAGGTCAACGCCCCCTGTGGCCTGGTCCAAGACCAGGCCTCGTGGTGGATCAGGGTCTCATCAACCAGGCTGTTACTGCTGGCCGCATGCAAACTGACATACAAACCACAGCCCGGCTGGTCGGGTACTGACTTTAGGTGCCTGTCCAGTGCCTTCTTGAAGATAACACATTATAAATAGAGATCAGAATTAGCTAGAGGAATACCTGGTAAAGTGTATGGTAGAGTTATTATTGAAAAAATAAAGAGTAAGACTGAGAATAGGATAGCAGATGAACAAAGAGGCTTTAGGAAAGGTAGGGGGTGTGTGGACCAGGTGTTTACAGTGAAACATATAAGTGAACAGTATTTAGATAAGGCTAAAGAGGTCTTTGTGGCATTTATGGATTTGGAAAAGGCATATGACAGGGTGGATAGGGGAACAATGTGGCAGATGTTGCAGGTGTATGGTGTAGGAGGTAGGTTACTGAAAGCAGTGAAGAGTTTTTACGAGGATAGTGAGGCTCAAGTTAGAGTATGTAGGAAAGAGGGAATTTATTCCCCAGATTTTGTCCAGGTAGTCGGGAATTATACGCAGGAAGGAATACATATGAATGACCGCATAGGGGACAGGAGCCATAGTAGGGAAACAAGTGTAGTCAAAGATAAGATAAAACCAATATTGCAAACTAGAAATACCGCAGGAAATAGCAAACAAGAGGACTCCACTAGCAATAGTGAGGATATATTACCAAAAACAAATGGTGGGAGCTCCATTGTTGGTGCTAGGGAGGATAGAAGTAAGACAGGGAAACATGCACCAACAGGGAATACAGTCACAGAAACCCAAGGCAAACGGAAACCAAGCCTGTGCACATACTATGCACTCGGTATCTGCTGGCATGGGAAATCTGGAAAAACAGATGGGACGTGCAACTATGACCACCCTAAGAAATGCCATGCCCATATGACAACAGGAAAATGCAAACTCCCTTCCTGTAAGCTTTTTCACCCTGAACTGTGTACCTCTTCAGTACAGGAAAGACTGTGCTATAACTTAAATTGCCAGGCATACCATCTAAAGGGGACAAAAAGATACAAAACATCCAGGCCATGGGAAAACCTGGGTAGCCACAGCCACTCAAGAGGGAGAGGTTTTTTAGTGCCAGGAAGGAAAAAAAACTGGCAGGAAATGGCAGAAATCGTACACCAAATCCAGTCATTCCTGGAGTGGAACCACAGTCGATGGCCTCCACTCCAAACCAACAGATACAGATACTAATGCCGGAAAAAAAATCCCCCCCCAGTACCAACAATACCACCAGTCCGATAACATTCTTCTTTGCAAATATACAGGGTCTAAAGCCAGCAACAAACAACAAAATACCTTTCATCCGTGGACTGCTTGCAGAGGCAAAGGCAATGTTCGCGGCTTTCACTGAGACCCACATAAAGGATCACTTGGACAACGAAATATGGATCCCAGGTTACAACCTATACAGATGTGACAGAGTGAACAGGCAAAAGGGGGGGGTTGGCCTGTACATTGCAGAGTCACTTGTTTGCACAGAACTGCTAAATGCCTCAAATGATGTAGTGGAAGTTTTAGCAGTAAAGGTCGAGAACCAAAACCTAGTCATTGTGATAGTCTACAAGCCTCCGGATGCAACATCCCAGCAATTCCAGGAACAGCTGTTAAAAATTGACCACTGTCTGGAAAACCTTCCAGCTCCTGCACCCAACATCTTGCTCCTGGGGGATTTCAACTTAAGGCACCTAAAATGGAGGAATATAGCAAATAATATTGTTGCAGTAATAACACCAGGAGGCAGCTCTGATGAAAACTCACACTCACGTGAGCTTTTAAATCTCTGCACAAAATTCAATTTAAACCAGCAAATAATAGAGCCTACTAGACTGGAGAATACACTAGACCTCATCTTCATTAACAATGATGATCTGATAAGAAATATCACCATATCAAAAACAATATACTCAGATCACAACATAATTGAGGTTCAGTCATGTATGCGCGGAGCCCCAGACCGACATAATGAGATTAGTCACGAGGGAGCATTCACCAAATTCAACTTCAATAACAAAAACATAAAGTGGGACCAAGTAAACCAAGTCCTAACCGATATAAACTGGGAAGATATACTAAGCAACACAGACCCCAACTTATGCCTAGAACAGATTAACTCGGTAGCACTCGATGTATGCACAAGGCTTATTCCTCTAAGAAAAAGGAGGAGTAGATGTAAAACAGAAAGAGACAGGCGCTCCCTTTACAGGCGACGGAAAAGAATAACAGAGCGGCTAAAAGAGGTCAATATATCTGAAATGCGTAGGGAGACACTGGTCAGAGAAATAGCAAGCATCGAACTTAAGCTAAAAGAATCCTTTAGGAGTCAGGAATCGCGGGAAGAACTAAAAGCCATAAATGAAATCGAAAGAAACCCAAAGTATTTCTTCTCCTATGCCAAATCAAAATCGAGAACAACGTCCAGTATTGGGCCCCTACTTAAACAAGATGGGTCCTACACAGATGACAACAAGGAAATGAGTGAGCTACTCAAGTCCCAATATGACTCAGTTTTTAGCAAGCCGCTAACCAGACTGAGAGTCGAAGATCAAAATGAATTTTTTATGAGAGCCACAAAATTTGGTTAACACAAGCCTATCCGATGTTATCCTGACGCCAAATGACTTCGAACAGGCGATAAATGACATGCCCATGCACTCTGCCCCAGGGCCAGACTCATGGAACTCTGTGTTCATCAAGAACTGCAAGAAGCCCCTATCACGAGCCTTTTCCATCCTATGGAGAGGGAGCATGGACACGGGGGTCGTCCCACAGTTACTAAAAACAACAGACATAGCCCCACTCCACAAAGGGGGCAGTAAAGCAACAGCAAAGAACTACAGACCAATAGCACTAACATCCCATATCATAAAAATCTTTGAAAGGGTCCTAAGAAGCAAGATCACCACGCATCTAGAAACCCATCAGTTACACAACCCAGGGCAACATGGGTTTAGAACAGGTCGCTCCTGTCTGTCTCAACTATTGGACCACTACGACAAGGTCCTAAATGCACTAGAAGACAAAAATAATGCAGATGTAATATATACAGACTTTGCAAAAGCCTTCGACAAGTGTGACCATGGCGTAATAGCGCACAAAATGCGTGCTAAAGGAATAACAGGAAAAGTCGGTCGATGGATCTATAATTTCCTCACTAACAGAACACAGAGAGTAGTCGTCAACAGAGTAAAGTCCGAGGCAGCTACGGTGAAAAGCTCTGTTCCACAAGGCACAGTACTCGCTCCCATCTTGTTCCTCATCCTTATATCCGACATAGACAAGGATGTCAGCCACAGCACCGTGTCTTCCTTTGCAGATGACACCCGAATCTGCATGACAGTGTCTTCCATTGCAGACACTGCAAAGCTCCAGGCAGACATCAACCAAATCTTTCAGTGGGCTGCAGAAAACAATATGAAGTTCAACGATGAGAAATTTCAATTACTCAGATATGGTAAACATGAGGAAATTAAATCTTCATCAGAGTACAAAACAAATTCTGGCCACAAAATAGAGCGAAACACCAACGTCAAAGACCTGGGAGTGATCATGTCGGAGGATCTCACCTTCAAGGACCATAACACTGTATCAATCGCATCTGCTAGAAAAATGACAGGATGGATAATGAGAACCTTCAAAACTAGGGAGGCCAAGCCCATGATGACACTCTTCAGGTCACTTGTTCTATCTAGGCTGGAATATTGCTGCACACTAACAGCACCTTTCAAGGCAGGTGAAATTGCCGACCTAGAAAATGTACAGAGAACTTTCACGGCGCGCATAACGGAGATAAAACACCTCAATTATTGGGAGCGCTTGAGGTTCCTAAACCTGTATTCCCTGGAACGCAGGAGGGAGAGATACATGATTATATACACCTGGAAAATCCTAGAGGGACTAGTACCGAACTTGCACACGAAAATCACCCACTACGAAAGCAAAAGACTTGGCAGACGATGCACCATCCCCCCAATGAAAAGCAGGGGTGTCACTAGCACGTTAAGAGACCATACAATAAGTGTCAGGGGCCCGAGACTGTTCAACTGCCTCCCAGCACACATAAGGGGGATTACCAACAGACCCCTGGCAGTCTTCAAGCTGGCACTGGACAAGCACCTAAAGTCAGTTCCGGATCAGCCGGGCTGTGGCTCGTATGTTGGTTTGCGTGCAGCCAGCAGCAACAGCCTGGCTGATCAGGCTCTGATCCACCAGGAGGCCTGGTCTCAGACCGGGCCGCGGGGGCGTTGACCCCCGGAACTCTCTCCAGGTAAACTCCAGGTAAAAGTAGGCCTTAGACAAGAATGTGTGATGTCACCGTGGTTGTTTAATATATTTATAGATTGGGTTGTAAGAGAAGTAAATGTGAGGGTCTTGGCAAGAGGCGTGGAGTTAAAAGATAAAGAATCAAACATAAAGTTGGAGTTGTCACAGTTGCTCTTTGCTGATGACACTGTGCTCTTGGGAGATTCTGAAGAGAAGTTGCAGAGATTGGTGGATGAATTTGGTAGGGTGTGCAAAAGAAGAAAATTAAAAGTGAATACAGGAAAGAGTAAGGTTATGAGGATAACAAAAAGATTAGGTGATGAAAGATTGGATATCAGATTGGAGGGAGAGAGTATGGAGGAGGTGAATGTATTCAGATATTTGGGAGTGGACGTGTCAGCGGATGGGTCTATGAAAGATGAGGTGAATCATAGAATTGATGAGGGGAAAAGGGTGAGTGGTGCACTTAGGAGTCTGTGGAAACAAAGAACTTTGTCTTTGGAGGCAAAGAGTGGAATGTATGAGAGTATAGTTTTACCAACGCTCTTATATGGGTGTGAAGCATGGGTGATGAATGTTGCAGCGAGGAGAAGGCTGGAGGCAGTGGAGATGTCATGTCTGAGGGCAATGTGTGGTGTGAATATAATGCAGAGAATTCGTAGTTTGGAAGTTAGGAGGAGGTGCGGGATTACCAAAACGTTGTCCAGAGGGCTGAAGAAGGGTTGTTGAGGTGGTTCGGACATGTAGAGAGAATGGAGCGAAACAGAGTGACTTCAAGAGTGTATCAGTCTATAGTGGAAGGAAGGCGGGGTAGGGGTCGGCCTAGGAGAGGTTGGAGGGAGGGGGTAAAGGAGGTTTTGTGTGCGAGGGGCTTGGACTTCCAGCAGGCATGCGTGAGCGTGTTTGATAGGAGTGAATGGAGACAAATGGTTTTTAATATTTGACGTGCTGTTGGAGTGTGAGCAAAGTAACATTTATGAAGGGATTCAGGGAAACCGGCAGGCCGGACTTGAGTCCTGGAGATGGGAAGTACAGTGCCTGCACTCTGAAGGAGGGGTGTTAATGTTGCAGTTTAAAAACTGTAGTGTAAAGCACCCTTCTGCAAGACAGTGATGGAGTGAATGATGGTGAAAGTTTTTCTTTTTCGGGCCACCCTGCCTTGGTGGGAATCGGCCAATGTGATAATAAAAAAAAAATATTAGAGAACATTGCTACAATATAAAAGTGGTAAAGAAGTGGAATGAAATGAACAATGACACAGTGGAAACGTTGTTCATGTATACACTGTGATGGCTGTTGGACATTGTATGGTGTTTTTCCTTTTCTCCTATTGCAAAACTCAGTGATAACAAATTTGCAAATGCAAAACTCGGATGTTGGGTGATTGCAGTAAGCTTTCTTTTATACAGAAGGATGAGTGTGGACTAGAATGGTTCAAGTCGCCATCCACTCTTGTGTTTATTCATTTGACGGTTATTTATAATGACTTATCGCGGTTTATGGACCATGTTGTTGAGTTCAGCTAGATCTGGATTGGAGATGGAGGAAGTGGTTTCATCCATAAATGAAATTGGTTTAAATAGTTGAAATGTATTTGGTAGATTGTGACCTTCTCCAGGTCCTGTGGTGACCAGATAGTAACAAAACTTGTACTAGAATACAGAAAAGTAAAC
The DNA here is from genome assembly GCF_038502225.1 of Cherax quadricarinatus. Lineage (NCBI taxonomy): Eukaryota > Metazoa > Arthropoda > Malacostraca > Decapoda > Parastacidae > Cherax > Cherax quadricarinatus. The sequence goes on along the minus strand of NC_091335.1, from coordinate 14,849,610 downwards.
ATTGAATAAGTTACCAAGTATGTGTTGCCATTGATATGCCATTTTATTTTAATTTTTGCTGGCTAGAAACTCAGTTAAGGAATGAAAAGTTAGTAAAAATGTGTACATGTATAGTCAAGGGATCCCCTTATATGGTAGAAAAACTTTGTCTTATATTAAATGTGTACTAATTGAATCATATTGATGAATTTCTTTTGGTGTAAACAGGTACAAAACAATCGCTTAGCATGTGTTTTAACCCTTTTGAGTCGTGGAGTCGAGGTTAATGTTGCTGATGATGAGGGTAATCTGGCAGTGCACTTAGCAAGTTCAGCTGCTGTTTTACAAGCCTTGCTTGTGTTTGGTGCCAACACTAATGTTATCAACAACAAGGTGAGATATTTTTATGCAAGTGTGCATGAATGATCATCTCCTGTTGAGGCAGAGTGATCCTAAAAAGAAAATACATTTACCATGATTCATTCATTTGCCATCTTTCTTTAAGATTGCCGATATCATCATCAGATTATCCTGACTGTATCATCCCCACCCCTCTTTCAGAGTACAGGTCTCCCTCCACATTTATGAGTTCTACTTTTGCAGGCTTTGAACATTCACAAATGACCAGCTGCCCAATCATATTTAAAATATGTCATTACGTATGTTAGGAATTGTGGCGGCAGCAGAGTTTGTTTGGAGATAGGACAAGATAGTCCTTCAATATGACACTAATATCAATTCTATGGCTTATTTATCTATCACAATTGATCTAATATGACATAATAAACAGTATTAATAACATAGAAACTTGACATATACTCTAGAATGAATAAAATATGTCATTATGTATGTCATGAGTGGTGTTGTGTTGTTGTTGTTGTTGGGTGTATAAGGGCCACTGAGAGCAGTACAGGTACTGTACTCCAGCCTCTGGGACTCAGTCTGGCTAGCTGGTCTCACCTGAATTCCTTCATAAAAGTTACCTTGCTCACACTCTAACAGCATGTCCATTAAAAACCACTTGTCTCCATTCAGTTCTATGTAACACACTCACACAAACCTGTTAGAAACTAAAGCCCCCTAAAACTCAAAACCTCTTATACTTCCTCTCTCTGGCACCTGGCACAACCCCTACTCCTATCTTTCACTCCTACTTTATATACCCTGATTGTCAATTTCTTCTCCAACCTCTCTACTTGCCCAAACCATCTCAGTCCCTCCTCAGCCCTCTGAATTATACCCTTGGTGACAACACATTGCCTTATAACTTGTTCCAAATTCTCTAGATGATATTCATACCACATAATGTTCTGAAGCATGACATCTCAACTGCCTCAAGCCTCCTCACTGTAGTGTCCCAAACTCATGCTAACATCTACACAAAAGAGTGGTATATTACCTTATTTGCCTTCATTGATAATCATCTTTCTTTCCACATATGCCTTAACACACCATCCACCTTTTTTTCTTTATCTGTTCTGTAGTTCACCTTGTCCTTCATTTTATTTATTATCACACTGGCCTATTCCCACCAAGGCAGGGTGGCCCAAAAAAGAAAAACTTTCACCATCATTCACTCCATCACTGTCTTGCCAGAAGGGCGCTTTACACTACAGTTTTTAAACTGCAACATTAACACCCCTCCTTCAGAGTGCAGGCACTGTACCTCCCATCTCCAGGACCCAAGTCCGGCCCGCTGGTTTCCCTGAACCCCTTCATAAATGTTACTTTGCTCACACTCCAACAGCACGTCAAGTATTAAAAACCATTTGTCTCCATTCACTCCTATCAAACACGCTCACGCATGCCTGCTAGAAGTCCAAGCCCCTCGCACACAAAACCTCCTTTACCCCCTCCCTTCAACCTTTCCTAGGCCGACCCCTACCCCGCCTTCCTTCCACTGCAGACTGATACACTCTTGAAGTCATTCTGTTTCGCTCCATTCTCTCTACATGTCCGAACCACCTCAACAACCCTTCCTCAGCCCTCTGGACAACAGCTTTGGTAATCCCGCACCTCCTCCTAACTTCCAAACTATGAATTCTCTGCATTATATTCACACCACACATTGCCCTCAGACATGACATCTCGACTGCCTCCAGCCTTCTCCTCACTGCAACATTCATCACCCATGCTTCACACCCATATAAGAGCATTGGTAAAACTATACTCTCATACATTCCCCTCTTTGCCTCCAAGGACAAAGTTCTTTGTCTCCACAGACTCCTAAGTGCACCACTCACCCTTTTCCCCTCATCAATTCTATGATTCACCTCATCTTTCATAGACCCATCCACTGACACGTCCACTCCCAAATATCTGAATACATTCACCTCCTTCATACTCTCTCCCTCCAATCTGATATCCAATCTTTCATCACCTAATCTTTTTGTTATCCTCATAACCTTACTCTTTCCTGTATTCACTTTTAATTTTCTTCTTTTGCATTCCCTACCAAATTCATCCACCAATCTCTGCAACTTCTCTTCAGAATCTCCCAAGAGCACAGTGTCATCAGCAAAGAGCAACTGTGACAACTCCCACTTTATGTGTGATTCTTTATCTTTTAACTCCACGCCTCTTGCCAAGACCCTCGCATTTACTTCTCTTACTACCCCATCTATAAATATATTAAACAACCACGGTGACATCACACATCCTTGTCTAAGGCCTACTTTTACTGGGAAATAATTTCCCTCTTGTCCTTCATATACTCAGATATCTAAGCATATTAGTTCCTCCATACTCCCTTCCTACAATCTAATATTTGATTTATCATTGCCTAGACTATTTTTGTTACCCTCATCACCTCGCTCCAAATTTGTCCATAGAATTTTTTCTCTTGTCTACATTGTTCATTGTGGACTATTTTTAAATTGGCATTTTATAGTTTTGTGTAAAAGTGGCCAAATTACCGACTTCTATGCACTTTATAAGGTAGTTGTAATGATTGAATGAGCAGCCTTTTGTGCTCAGTCAATAGAACAGAAGGCATACTAGTGAAATAGTTAAGAATTTGGTAAGACAGAGCAATGGAATTTGCTTAAAATAATATTCAAAGTGGGTGAAATTGCTGATGTGTAAATTGTACCCAGGTTGCTTACTTTGCACCTGTATAATTCTAAAAGTTTTTTCTACCATTTCAAAAATTTTTTTTATATAAAATGGACTCTGAGAGCAATATTAACTTTGGGGGTCTGGGCAGTGAGGGGGTTAAAAGATTAAGAATCTAATAGAAAGTAAGAGTTGTTACAGTTGCTTTTTTGCCAATGACACTGTGTTTTTAGGAGATTTTGAAGAAAAATTGCAATGGTTGGTAGACGAATTTGTTCTTTTTTATTTCTTCTATTGTCCATGGGGAAGTGGAAAAGAATCTTTCCTCCGTAAGCCATGCGTGTCGTATGAGGCGACTAAAATGCCGGGAGCAATGGGCTAGTAACCCCTTCTCCTGTATACAATTACTAAAAAAGAGAAGAAGAAAAACTTTATAAAACTGGGTTGCTTAAATGTGCGTGGATGTAGTGCGGATGACAAGAAACAGATGATTGCTGATGTTATGAATGAAAAGAAGTTGGATGTCCTGGCCCTAAGCGAAACAAAGCTGAAGGGGGTAGGAGAGTTTCAGTGGGGGGAAATAAATGGGATTAAATCTGGAGTATCTGAGAGAGTTAGAGCAAAGGAAGGGGTAGCAGTAATGTTAAATGATCAGTTATGGAAGGAGAAAAGAGAATATGAATGTGTAAATTCAAGAATTATGTGGATTAAAGTAAAGGTTGGATGCGAGAAGTGGGTCATAATAAGCGTGTATGCACCTGGAGAAGAGAGGAATGCAGAGGAGAGAGAGAGATTTTGGGAGATGTTAAGTGAATGTATAGGAGCCTTTGAACCAAGTGAGAGAGTAATTGTGGTAGGGGACTTGAATGCTAAAGTAGGAGAAACTTTTAGAGAGGGTGTGGTAGGTAAGTTTGGGGTGCCAGGTGTAAATGATAATGGGAGCCCTTTGATTGAACTTTGTATAGAAAGGGGTTTAGTTATAGGTAATACATATTTTAAGAAAAAGAGGATAAATAAGTATACACGATATGATGTAAGGCGAAATGACAGTAGTTTGTTGGATTATGTATTGGTAGATAAAAGACTGTTGAGTAGACTTCAGGATGTACATGTTTATAGAGGGGCCACAGATATATCAGATCACTTTCTAGTTGTAGCTACACTGAGAGTAAAAGGTAGATGGGATACAAGGAGAATAGAAGCATCAGGGAAGAGAGAGGTGAAGGTTTATAAACTAAAAGAGGAGGCAGTTAGGGTAAGATATAAACAGCTATTGGAGGATAGATGGGCTAATGAGAGCATAGGCAATGGGGTCGAAGAGGTATGGGGTAGGTTTAAAAATGTAGTGTTAGAGTGTTCAGCAGAAGTTTGTGGTTACAGGAAAGTGGGTGCAGGAGGGAAGAGGAGCGATTGGTGGAATGATGATGTAAAGAGAGTAGTAAGGGAGAAAAAGTTAGCATATGAGAAGTTTTTACAAAGTAGAAGTGATGCAAGGAGGGAAGAGTATATGGAGAAAAAGAGAGAAGTTAAGAGAGTGGTGAAGCAATGTAAAAAGAGAGCAAATGAGAGAGTGGGTGAGATGTTATCAACAAATTTTGTTGAAAATAAGAAAAAGTTTTGGAGTGAGATTAACAAGTTAAGAAAGCCTAGAGAACAAATGGATTTGTCAGTTAAAAATAGGAGAGGAGAGTTATTAAATGGAGAGTTAGAGGTATTGAGAAGATGGAAGGAATATTTTGAGGAATTGTTAAATGTTGATGAAGATAGGGAAGCTGTGATTTCGTGTATAGGGCAAGGAGGAATAACATCTTGTAGGAGTGAGGAAGAGCCAGTTGTGAGTGTGGGGGAAGTTCGTGAGGCAGTAGGTAAAATGAAAGGGGGTAAGGCAGCCGGGATTGATGGGATAAAGATAGAAATGTTAAAAGCAGGTGGGGATATAGTTTTGGAGTGGTTGGTGCAATTATTTAATAAATGTATGGAAGAGGGTAAGGTACCTAGGGATTGGCAGAGAGCATGCATAGTTCCTTTGTATAAAGGCAAAGGGGATAAAAGTGAGTGCAAAAATTATAGGGGGATAAGTCTGTTGAGTGTACCTGGTAAAGTGTATGGTAGAGTTATAATTGAAAGAATTAAGAGTAAGACGGAGAATAGGATAGCAGATGAACAAGGAGGCTTTAGGAAAGGTAGGGGGTGTGTGGACCAGGTGTTTACAGTGAAACATATAAGTGAACAGTATTTAAATAAGGCTAAAGAGGTCTTTGTGGCATTTATGGATTTGGAAAAGGCGTATGACAGGGTGGATAGGGGGGCAATGTGGCAGATGTTGCAAGTGTATGGTGTAGGAGGTAGGTTACTGAAAGCAGTGAAGAGTTTTTACGAGGATAGTGAGGCTCAAGTTAGAGTATGTAGGAAAGAGGGAAATTTTTTTTCCAGTAAAAGTAGGCCTTAGACAAGGATGTGTGATGTCACCGTGGTTGTTTAATATATTTATAGATGGGGTTGTAAGAGAAGTAAATGCGAGGGTCTTGGCAAGAGGCGTGGAGTTAAAAGATAAAGAATCACACACAAAGTGGGAGTTGTCACAGCTGCTCTTTGCTGATGACACTGTGCTCTTGGGAGATTCTGAAGAGAAGTTGCAGAGATTGGTGGATGAATTTGGTAGGGTGTGCAAAAGAAGAAAATTAAAGGTGAATACAGGAAAGAGTAAGGTTATGAGGATAACAAAAAGATTAGGTGATGAAAGATTGAATATCAGATTGGAGGGAGAGAGTATGGAGGAGGTGAACGTATTCAGATATTTGGGAGTGGACGTGTCAGCGGATGGGTCTATGAAAGATGAGGTGAATCATAGAATTGATGAGGGAAAAAGAGTGAGTGGTGCACTTAGGAGTCTGTGGAGACAAAGAACTTTGTCCTTGGAGGGCGGGGGGGAATGAGAGATATTTTTACCAACGCCTTTTTGGGGGGAAGCGTGGTGATGAATGTTGCAGCGGGGGGAGAAGGCTGGAGGCAGGGAAAGGTCATGTCTGGAGGGAAATGTGGGTAATATCATGCAGAGAATTGGGAGTTTAAGTTGGGAGGGGGGCGGATTCCCAAAAACTGTTGTCCAGGGGGCGAGGGGGGTTTTTGGGAGGTTTAAATTTTAGAAAAAGGGGAGCTGTTAAATGTACCATCGGGAAAAGGGGCGGGAAAAACCCGGGGGGGTTGGAGGGGGAAAAGGATTTTTCTTGGCGGGGGTTTGATTTTAAGGGGCAGGGGGGTTTGTTTGATAATGAATGGAGGAAAAAGGGTTTTTTAAATTGAGGGGTTTTTAGGAGAAAAAACTTTTATAAGGGATCGGGAAAGGAAATGGACTACCCGGGAAAAAGGGAAAATGCCTCAAAAGGGTTTAATGTTGCTTTTAAACTGGGGAAAAAAGAAACCCTTCTAAGAAAAGTAAAGGATAATGTTTAAAAAGTTTTTTCCCCCCCCTTTTCAGGAATCCCGGGGGATAATAAAAAAAATGTAAAAAAAGGGAAAAAAAAGAATTAATTTTGGGAAAAAACAAAACATAAGATCAAACAAATTTAAAAGAATATCAACAAAGTTCAGATTTTTGGAGGGGATTTGTAAAATTAATTGTAAAAGATGAAACAAAAAACTAAATTTTAAAAGGGGGGAAACTTTGAATCTTTTAAAAAAATTTTCATGAAATAAAATTGGGAAATTTTAAGAACATTAAACAAATTTAAAAAATTTTTAAATCAACAAACCCACTCCACAAATTAAAATAAAATAGATTCAGTTTTTTCCCCAAAAGAACCCTTAAAGAAAATTTTTTCCAACCCCTAAAAAATTTTCAAAAAATACCAAATACACTATTTCCCCCCCCAACTAATTCTTCCCCTCATCATCAAAAATTTTTAAAAAGAAAATTTTTAAATAACAAAACCCTTTTTTAAAAAAAGATCCAAGACTGTCAACAAATTGAAAACCACTTAAACCCCCCAATGAACCCTCCATTCAAACTCAATTTTATAATCAACCCCAAAAAGGATGATAAAACTGATTGGAAAATTAATTTTCAAATCAACCCCACTCTTTCTAAAATTTTAAAAAATTTAAATTTCATAGGTTGGAGGGGGGGGGAAAAGGAGGTTTTGTGGGGGGTTTGGGACTTCCAGCAAGCGGGGGCGTGGGGGCGTTAAAATGGGGAGGAATGGAGCCCTTAATGGTATTTGGGACCGACAACTGTTGGAGGGAGCAGGGAATATTTTTGGAAAGGATTCAGGGAAACCGGTTATTTTTATATAGCCGGGTTTGAGTCCTGGAAAAAGGGGTACAAACCGCACTCTAAAGGAGGGGGGAATTAGCAAAATTTTTGAGGGGTATGTTTGTATCTTTTTAGGTATATACTTTAAACTGTTGGTTCTGAGCACCTCTGCAAAAACAGTGATTATGTGTGAGGAGGTGAAAGTGTTGAATGATAATGGAAATTTTATTTTATCCCACTTACCACCAAGTTCGGTTTTTAGAAACCGTCGTAAGTCGAAAAGGTCAAGAACCTTTTTTACTGAATATCAAATCACATTTTTTTTAATGACTTTTTTTTATTGTTTTATTTTGGGGATTTCATTTTTTTACTTACTTTTTTTGCTGTTAGTACTGTATTTTATAATTTTTAAAGGGTTTTGGGGAAAAAACCAAACACAAATAGTTGTTTATTTCCCGAAATTTGGCAAAAAAACGGGGCGTAAGTCGAGGGTCGAAGTCGAGCAGGTCGTAAGTTATTTGGAGGTGTTTTTTTCTTTTGGGGGTTTTCTTTTTTTTTTGGGCCCCCCTGCCTTGGGAGATGGTTGACTTTTTAAGAATAAAAAAAAAATTCCTACCTCATCCTAAAAACATAAGCTCCACTGTCAAAGACAGGGTCAAAAAAGCACAAAATGAAATAAAACTTGAATAAGTGGATGACCCCGGGACAACAAAACGTTACTGAAAATTTTCAAAAAGAACAAAATTTGAGAACCAGATAACCCCAAAAAAATAGAAATAATATTTAAATCCTTTTAACTTTTAACTAAAAAATACACTGCTCTAAAAAGAACCCACCTGGGGGAAACTTCAATTATTTCCAAAAGCTTTTTGGGTACAGTTGGGGCTTTTGGAGTTGGGGGGCACTTCAACTACCTAAAGTCATACCCTTTGTAACAGAAGCCAATATGTGTACACAAATGGGGGCAAACTCTTCCACTAGCCAATCACAGTCAGTGGGCCCCCAAGGAAGTGTCCTTTTCCCACCCTCTTCTCATTTACATCAATGACCACCAAGCATCACAGCTACTCAGACCCAAATTTTTTGCAGATGACACAAAATATTCCCCTTTTCACCCAAACCCAAATCATTTGGGTTTAAAACTCAAAGCGGGAAATTTCAGAAAATATCTACCTGGTTGATGACAAAGCTTTTCCTCAATATTGAAAAAAACCTATTTCCCTTCAGTTTGGAAACAGAACTGCAAACATTCCACTTAAATAAAACCCAAACAGATCACCCATCACAGGACTCACAGAGGAAAAATTTAGGGAAACCACCTTTACAGCAGTTTTAAACCCCCACAAAACAACAAATTTCTAAGAAAATTCTAAGACAGTGGGCATACTACCCAAAAATGGTACTATGTTCCCCAATCAGTTTCCCCTTTCATTATCATTTATCATCACCCCCATTCACAAGGAATTTTTCAAGGGGAAACAACAACATTAAACACCAAAACCACTAATAACTAGAAAAACCCGTCAGAATGATAACAAATTCCCCCCCTGACAAATACCCCCCACAATATTCAAAACCAAAAAGCCCCCAAAACATCCAAATTTACTTTAAAAACATACATAGAAAAACCACATTTAAACATAAACCCCCCACCAAACTTCCCCCCCAACCTTTTAAAAGGAAAGACTTTAAAAACAAGACATGATCTCTTTTATGAAACCCTGTTCAAATCTCGCCAAAAAAACCATGCCCACATGGTCTCAAATTTAATTTAAAGTAAAATAAAGTTTAAAAGGGCTTAAACACCAGTTTAAAGGTCTTCCAAAACCCTCATCACCCAAACCAAAAATTTAATACCAAAATTTCACCAAAAAATCCAAACTTTAAAATTCAAACAGAGCCCGTTCACAAAATCCCCCTTTAAAAATACCACTCAAAAAAATATCCTTCACCCCAAATTTTAGCAATCTATTGTAAACCGCTTTTCAACAATCCAAAGTTATATTGAAAATATAGCCAGACTTGAGTCCTGGAAAAAAAGCCGCCAAATTTTAAAAATGGGGTTTTGGGGTATTAAGGTTTGGGGGGAAGGGGTGATTTTTTATAAGTAAATATACTTAAACTGATTTTTCTGGGGTTTTCCCAAAAAATGATTTTGTGAGTTGAAAAAAAGATGAAATATTTTTTTGGGGGTTTTTTTTTTGGGGAACCCCGCCCAGGGGAAAAGGCGACAAAAAAAAACAAAAAAATTTTGAAAAGAATGAAAGTCAAAATTTATTTAATTTTTTTTTTTTGTTTAATTTTCAAATACAATAAAAAAAATAAGGAAGATGCTGTACAAAACCCCCATTTATAATTCAGGCCCAAAATTAATTAAGATTAATCAACAATGATTAAATTTAGTATAAACATTATTGTAAAAGAAACTATTTTTTTTTTAATTTTTTTTAATAAAAATTTTACACAAAGAGGCAAAAATAAAGATAAAAATAAAAACCCCTTATATACATATATTACCTTTAAAATTAATTAAGATTTTAATTTAAATTTTGAAATAAAATATAAAACAACAAAAATTATTTTAAACAAAAAAATAGTATTAAGCAAAGAATAATAGTTATCTGTTAGGAGTGTATTTTAAAAAAAATAAATTTTTTTCCTTGTGGGTTTTTTATTTGGGAATAAAGGGGAAAAATATAGGGTTTTACAATTTTTAAATGTTCCAAAAACCCCAAATTTTTTGGTTTTGGGGGTTTTGTTTATCCCTTAAAAGACCCTTTAAATTATAAACAAATGTTTTTTAAATTTAAAGGAATAATTTAAAATTTTAGGGGCCCCTTTTTTACTTGAGTTTTTAAAGAAGGGGGGATGGACACGAGGAACATCAAAGAGTGTCTGTGCCTTTGTTAATGGGAAAGTTCTTTGGGTTTAGGGTTTGGGAAGGAGATGTTTGAGGGGGGGGTTTAAAACGGTTAAGGTTCTATGTTGGGGAATAGGTGCAGTAATAAGTAGGGATGTTTTGTATGGTGAGTAGGTTGGGTTTTAAATTTTGGGTGGAGGGCTGCCTGTAGGAGAATTTGTTATCATTCTAACTGCAGCCTTTGGGAATTAGTGGTCTGAGAGGGTTAATTGTTGTTGAGCCCATGCACAAATTTCCCAAGGTGAGATAGGGGTAAAAAGAGAGGATAAAGGGCCGGGGGGGCATTGGGAAATAGTACCGATTTCGATAGTATTTCCAGTCTTGGAAATTTTTTAAAAATTTTTGGATATTGTATGAAATTTTGAGTCTATTATCAAGGTGGTTTCCCAAAAATTTTTCCCCCTCTGTTAGCTTTTGATAGGTGATCTGTTTTTTTGTTATGTTAAGAGGTCATCTGTAGCTTGTTATAAACTGAATAAGTAGGTTTTGTCAATGTTTAAAGTCTTTTACCTCACCAGGTAGATATTTTCGTAATTCGTGTTTCAGTATTTAGCGTGAGGGGCTGGGGTGAGAGAAAAGAGAGTGTCATCCAAAAAGTGGGGGTTTGAGTAATTGGGCATTTGGTAGGTCATTTATGATAGGAGAAAGAAAGAGGCCGGGAATTTCGGGGGACACCAATTAAGGGTTGAGGAAGATTTTCCCCTTTGCCCATTATTCCTTTTCGTTGCTGAGGTAGTTTTGAGGAGTTGAGGAGTCCCCCCAATCCCAAGGGGAAAATTTTTAGTAAAGGTAGGTCAACTGTATCAAAAGCTTTATTTTAAATCAATGAAGATCCCCCCTGGGGCTTCTTTTCATTGCAGGGATATATGTTCTAATGTATAATACTCATTAGTATTTTTTTTAGGGTAACTAAATTGGCAGGGGGTTTAAATTTGGGGGAGATGAGGTAGGAGACGTTTTTGAATTTAATTTTCAAAGATTTTTTAGAGAGGGTAAATTGGGTATTCCATAGTTATTAACTTATTTGGTTTTCCATGGATCAAACCCTAATTTTTTGAGCTGTAGGGGGAAGGGGGGAGGATTCAATGGATTTTAAAGAGTGTTGCAATGATTAGTGATAGTACTTTGGGAATTTTTTTATATAAAGGGGGAAAGGATTTAAATTCCTGTTGTTTTTTGAAAAAGGGTAATAAGGAGACCATTGGGGTTTTGAGTGAACACGGTTCGGGGAGTTTCCAGTGAGGTAGTATTTGGGGGGATCTGAGCTTGGGGTTTTTTTGGCAAGGTTTGTCCAAATGAGAAGAAATAGAGTCTGTTTGCTGTTTTTGTTGGTGGGAGTTGGGGTTCATCTGTTTTTAAAATTTTATTTCGCTTATTTCGTGATATCTTTTTTTTCCCCAAAATTTTTGATAGGGTTTCCCAGGTTTTTTATATCACCTCGTAAGTTGATAATTTTCCTAAATACATTTTTTTTGCCCTTCTTATCAGAAGATGTATAACTTAAACAAACTATGATCTTTTCCCCTTTATTGCCCGGCCCAAACCCCCATGATGATAGTGGCTCTGTTTGCACTGTACTCTATTATTGTTTTTCTTTAATTTAAAATGAAACCCTTTGAAAAAGAAATAAGCTTTAGTTTTATTTGTTGTAGCAAGGAGGAGGCTGGAGGCAGTGGAGATGTCCCCGGGAAGGAGAAAAGGGGGTTTAAGGTGATCTGATATTTTTAAAAAGGGTGGAGCAAAGTAGGATGACTTGGAGGGTGTAAAAATTGTAGCAGAGAGAAGGGGGGGGTAGGGATTCCAGGAAAAGTTGGGGGGAGGGGGAAAAAAGGAAGTTTTTTTTATGTGAAGGGTTTTGGGCATCCAACAGGTGTGTTGTAAGGGGGTAGTGGAGGCAAGTGGTTTTATAAGGGACTTAAAATACCCTTTTGGGGGTTAAGGAACATTTTGGGAAAAAAATCAGGGGAAACCGTTAGTTGGGCTTGGTCCGGGGAAGGAAAGACAGACCCGCACCTTTATGGAGGGGGAGATATTTGTAGTTCAGAAGGGGATCTGAGTTGTAAAAGTTGGTGTGCCTCTGAAGACCAATTGATGGTGTGGAGGGGGGGAGGTTCTTTTTATTTTAGGCCACCCTGCCCCGGGGAGGAGACAGCCAGTATTTTAAAAAAACAGCCCCCATTGTCCTGAACTTTCCCTTTTTGTTCTGGGAAACCAGAATTTTTAAACAGATCTGAGAGATTTAATTTTCCGTTTTATTTTTTGAAAAAGTATAACAGTTGTCCTGTCTTGTAATAATTGGGAAAATTTAACATGAAACAGAAGGGGAGTTTTTGCAGCCTATTCCAAATTATAGGTGGGAAAAAATTAACCCTTTTGTCTGACAGAACCAAGATAAGCAAATTTTTATATTCAGGCCCCCAAGGGGGAGAAAGATTTTTTAATTTTTTTTTTTTAAACACGGTACAAATTAACCATAATTATATGTTCCCCGAAGGTGTAGGTTGGAGAAGCAGCCAACCCCGGGGGGACCAATGTCCCCAAATGAGTGTAAAAAGAAAGCCTGTAAAATTTTTTTTAATGATGGTAGGGTTGGGTGTTCTTTTTCTGTCCCCATAAAAATGCAAAACCCGGTATGTTTTCTATTCTCACTTACACTTAGATCACACTTTTCACATGCAAAGACAACATATATATACATACCCCCTGGGTTTTTTTTGTTTTCTTTCTTCTTGTTTATTTCCTCTTATCGGACATGTAGAGAGAATGGAGCGAAACAGAATGACTTCAAGAGTGTATCAGTCTGTAGTGGAAGGAAGGCGGGGTAGGGGTCGGCCTAGGAAGGGTTGGAGGGAGGGGGTAAAGGAGGTTTTGTGTGCGAGGGGCTTGGACTTCCAGCAGGCATGCGTGAGCGTGTTTGATAGGAGTGAATGGAGACAAATGGTTTTTAATACTTGACGTGCTGTTGGAGTGTGAGCAAAGTAACATTTATGAAGGGATTCAGGGAAACCGGCAGGCCGGACTTGAGTCCTGGAGATGGGAAGTACAGTGCCTGCACTCTGAAGGAGGGGTGTTAATGTTGCAGTTTAAAAACTGTAGTGTAAAGCACCCTTCTGGCAAGACAGTGATGGAGTGAATGATGGTGAAAGTTTTTCTTTTTCGGGCCACCCTGCCTTGGTGGGAATCGGCCGGTGTGATAATAAAAAAAAAAAAAAAAATGTAAAAGAAGGAAATTAGAAGTGAACATAGGAAAGAGCTAGGTAATATAAGACTGGATATCAAATTGGAAGGAAGAATATACAGGAGTCATTGTGTTCAGATATTTGGGAGTGGACTTGTCAATGGACAGGTCTGTGAAAGATGAGGTGAACTATAAAATTGATGATGGGGTAAAAGGTGGGAAATGCATTGAGCATCTTTGGAGACAAAGAATGTTATCCATGGAGATATAAAGGGGAAATATATTAGAGTATAGTGGTACTAATACTCTTAAATGGGTGTGAAGCATGGGTATTAAATCAGACGAACCCCTACTCCCACAAATTGAAACAGCAAATAGACTCGATGTTTTCTTCTTCACCATAGGAAAGAATCTAGCGAGCAAAATCCCAAGCTCAAACACCTGAAACACCTCACAGGTACCTACCCAAATACACTATTCCCAGCCCCAACCAACTTAACAAAAGTCTCGCTCATCATCAACACCATTAAAAACAAGACAGGGGACATAAATAACTTAGAACCTTTTGTGTACAAAAAAGCATCTCAAGTACTGTCACCAATTATTGCAGCACTCTTCAACAAATCCATCGAATCCTCCACCTTACCAGCAATTCTCAATATAGCGAAGGGTCACCCCGATCCACAAAGGAGGTGATCAAACTGACTTGAATAACTGTAGACCAATATCTAACCTACCTCTGCTCTCTAAAATCTTTGAAAAATTAATTCATAGGTTGGAGGGTGGGGGTAAAGGAGGTTTTGTGGGCAAGGGGCTTGGACTTCCAGCAAGCGTGCGTGAGCGTGTTAGATAGGAGTGAATGGAGACGAATGGTATTTGGGACCTGACAATCTGTTGGAGTGTGAGCAGGGTAATATTTAGTGAAAGGATTCAGGGAAACCGGTTATTTTTATATAGCCGGACTTGAGTCCTGGAAATGGGAAGTACAATACCTGCACTCTAAAGGAGGGGTTCGGGATATTAGCAGTTTCGAGGGATATGTTGTGTATCTTTATAGGTATATACTTCTAAACTGTTGTGTTCTGAGCACCTCTGCAAAAACAGTGATTATGTGTGAGTGAGGTGAAAGTGTTGAATGATAATGAAAGTACACCTACCATCCGACTTACGACCAAGTTCGGTTCCGAGAAACCGGTCGTAAGTCGAAATGGTCGTAAGTCGAACTTTACTACTGAATATCAACATCACATTTTTGTAATGACTTTATTTTATTGTTTTATTTTGGTATTTCATGTTTTACTTTACTTTTTATGCTGTTAGTACTGTATTTTATACTGTAAGGTTTAGGATAAACACTGTGTACAACACAAATAGTTGTTTATTTCCCAGAAATTTGGCAAAAAAAACACGGTCGTAAGTCGAGTGGTCGTAAGTCGAGCAGGTCGTAAGTTGGATGGTAGGTGTATTTTCTTTTTGGGGATTTTCTTTCTTTTTTGGGTCACCCTGCCTCAGTGGGAGATGGCTGACTTATTAAGAATAAAAAAAAATCTATTCCTACCTCATCTCACACAACATACTAGACCCACTGTCAGTTTGGATGCAGGACTAATAAAAGCACAAATGATGTATAATACACATGCTAGAATAAGTAAGTAAGTATGTTTATTCAGGCATACACAAATACAGTTACATGGAATTATCATAAATAGCAGCACATGTGTAGAGAACCTAGGATAACCCAAAAAAGTCAGACAGAGTGACATATTTCCATTGGGGTCCTTTGAACTTTGAACTAATATATACACTGCTCTCGAGAAGAAAGAACTCACGCTGGGAATCTTCATTGATTTACGTAAAGCTTTTGATACAGTTGATACTTTAGGTAGTTGAGGGCACTCCCTCAACTACCTAAAGTCATACCTTAGTAACAGAAGCCAATATGTGTACACAAATGGAGCAAACTCTTCCACTCAGCCAATCACAGTCAGTGTCCCACAAGGAAGTGTCCTTTGCCCACTCCTCTTTCTCATTTACATCAATGACCTACCGAATGCATCACAGCTACTCAGACCCATATTATTTGCAGATGACACAAAATATGTCTTCTCTCACCCAAACCCAGTCATATTGGTTAACACTGTTAATGCTGAATTGCAGAAAATATCTACCTGGTTGATGACAAATAAGCTTACCCTCAATATTGACAAAACCTATTTCATTCAGTTTGGAAACAGAACTGCAAACATTCCACTTAACATAATGCTAAACAGATCACCCATCACAGGACTCACAGAGGGAAAATTCCTAGGAATCCACCTTGACAGCAGCCTCAAATTCTAGACACATATACAACAAATTTCTAAGAAAATCTCTAAGACAGTGGGCATACTACCAAAGATGCAGTACTATGTTCCACAATCAGCTCTCCTTGCACTGTATCATTCACTCATCTACCCTTATCTCACATATGGAATTTGTGCATGGGAATCAACAACATTAAATCACCTAAGACCACTAATAACCCAGCAAAAGGCTGCAGTCAGAATGATAACAAATTCCCACTCCTGACAACATACTCCACCAATATTCAAAAGCCTAAAACTGCTCACCGTTAAGAACATCCATACTTATTCAGTTGCCAACTACATACATAGAACACTACACTCAAACATAAACCCTCCACTCAAACTTCTCCCCACCAACCTTAACAGGACACACGACTACAACACAAGACACAGATCTCTTGTTGATGTATCCCATGTTCATATCTCGCTGTGTAAAAACTCTATGCACAATAAGGGTCTCAAAATTTGGAATTCATTACCAGTAAATACTAAAGTAACCAGGTCTGAACACCAGTTTAAGGCTCTTCTCAGAAACCATCTACTCACCCTAAACTAAATACTCAATACTCAATATTTAGCTTTACCGAAAAATTATCCAAATCTTAAACTTCAAATCTAGATGCCCAAAGTTCATGCATTATTAATCCTACTTTGTAGTATAAATACCTACTCAAAACAATACTGCCTTACACCCAACTGTAGCAATCTCGTACTGTAAACTGCTTTCAACAACTCACAATGTTATATTGTACATATAGCCAGACTTGAGTCCTGGAAATGGGAAGTACAATGCCTGCACTTTAAAGGAGGGGTTTTGGGATATTGGCAGTTTGGAGGGATATGTTGTGTATCTTTATATGTACATATATACTTCTAAACTGATGTATTCTGAGCACCTTTGCAAAAACAGTGATTATGTGTGAGTGAGGTGAAAGTGATGAATGATGAAAGTATTTTCTTTTTGGGGATTTTCTTTCTTTTTGGGTCACCCTGCCTCAGTGGGAGATGGCTGACATGTTAAAAAAAAAAATATCATTAATGAAATTATTGTAATTAGAATAAGACTACTGTCTGCTATTTTATTTATTTATTTATTTATTTAGTAATTTTAGCATACATACAGAGGTACAAAAAAATACAGGTAAGAGCAGCATGCCAAAGCCACTTATATGCATAGCATTACAGGCTGGCTTAAAATTAACTTAAGATTAACTAAGCAATGATGAAATCAGTGATAAAACATTATTGTAAACAGATAACTATAAAGCACAAATGAGTATTACAAAGACAGGTCATATGGTTGCATGCATTGCTGTACATTCAGTCGAATGGAGTATTCTGTTAGGTAGTGTATTTAAAAAAATAACAAAGTTAGATTGGGTCCTAGGTTTAACATTTGTGTGATATAATTGTGAGTAACATATAGGATATACAATTTATAAGGTTCAGTTATTCAGTAATTATTTGGTTTTGAGTGAGTAAGTGATCTTGAGAAGAGACTTGAATTTATAAACAGGTAGTGTTTCTTTTATATTTACAGGTAATGAATTCCAGATTTTAGGGCCTTTTATGTGCATTGAGTTTTTGCATAGCGTGAGATGGACACGAGGAACATCAAAGAGTGATCTGTGCCTTGTGTTATGGTCATGTGTTCTGTTGAGGTTGGCAAGGAGATGTTTGAGGGGAGGGTTAATATCAGAGTTAAGTGTTCTATGTATGTAATAGGTGCAGTAATAAGTATGGATGTTTTGTATGGTGAGTAGGTTGAGTGTTTTGAATATTGGTGGAGTGTGCTGCCTGTAGTGAGAATTTGTTATCATTCTAACTGCAGCCTTTTGTTGGGTAATTAGTGGTCTGAGATGGTTAATTGTTGTTGAGCCCCATGCACAAATTCCATAGGTGAGATAGGGGTAAATAAGAGAGTGATAAAGGGCCAGGAGGGCTGACTGTGGAACATAGTACCGTATCTTCGATAGTATGCCTACAGTCTTGGAAATTTTCTTAGAAATTTGTTGTATATGTGTATGAAATTTGAGTCTATTATCAAGGTGGATTCCTAAGAATTTTCCCTCTGTTAGCTTTGTGATAGGTGATCTGTTTATCGTTATGTTAAGAGGTACATCTGTAGCTCTGTTACCAAACTGAATGAAGTAGGTTTTGTCAATGTTTAGTGTAAGTCTGTTAGTCCTCATCCAGGTAGATATTTTCTGTAATTCGGTGTTTACAGTATTGGCTAGCGTGACTGGGCTCGGGTGAGAGAAGACGTATGTAGTGTCATCTGCAAAAAGTGTGGGTTTGAGTAATTGCGAAGCATTTGGTAGGTCATTTATGTATAGGAGAAAGAGAAGAGGGCCAAGGACACTTCCCTGTGGGACACCAACTGTAATTGGTTGAGTGGAAGAGCTTGCCCCATTTGCGTACACATATTGGCTTCTGTTGCTGAGGTATGACTTGAGGTAGTTGAGGGAGTGCCCTCTAATACCATAGTGTGACAATTTTACGTGGAGCAAGTCATGGTCAACTGTATCAAAAGCTTTACGTAAGTCAATGAAGATCCCCAGTGGGACTTCTCTTTTCTCTATTGCAGTGTATATATGTTCTAGCATGTGTATAATAGCATCATTAGTATTTTTATTAGGCCTGAATCCAAATTGGCAGGGGTTGAGAATGTTTTGGGAGATGAGGTAGGAGTAGATTCGTTTATGAATTAATTTTTCAAAGATTTTTGAGAGAGGGTGTAAATTGGATATTGGCCTATAGTTATTCAACTCTATTTGGTCTCCTCCTTTATGGATCGGGGTGACCCTTGCTATTTTGAGAGCTGTAGGGAAGGTGGAGGATTCAATGGATTTGTTAAAGAGTGTTGCAATGATTAGTGATAGTACTTGTGACACTTTTTTGTATATAAAGGGTGGTAAGGTATTTAAATCTCCTGCCTTGTTTTTTAGTGCGTTGATAATAAGGGAGACTTCATATGGGTTAGTCGGAGCTAGGAACAGCGTGTTCGGGTAGTTGCCAGTGAGGTAGTCATTTGGTGGGGTATCTGAGCTTGGGATTTTATTGGCAAGGTTTTGTCCTATAGTGGAGAAGAAATCATTGAGTCTGTTTGCTGTTTCTGTTGGTGGGAGTTGGGGTTCATCTGATTTTGCTAATTTTATTTCGCTATTTCGTGATATCTTTTTTGTTCCCAGAATTTCTGATAGGGTCTTCCAGGTCTTTTTTATATCACCTCGTAAGTTGGATAATCTGTTCTCATAATACAGTTTTTTTGCCCTTCTTATCAGAAGATGTATAACTTAAACAAACTATGATCAATTTCCTTAGTATTAAGTCTGCCCATAATGCCTATGCATGATAGTGGCTCTGTTTGCACTGTACTCTATTATTGTAATTTCATAATCTCAATGTAACCTTGCAAAGAAATAAGCTTTGTCAGTTTTATTTGTTGTAGCAAGGAGGAGGCTGGAGGCAGTGGAGATGTGCCCGGAAGGTAGAAGAGGGGTTATTGAGGTGATCTGGATATTTTAAAAGGATGGAGCAAAGTAGGATGACTTGGAGGGTGTAAAACTTTGTAGCAGAGAGAAGGAGGGGTAGGGATCATCCAGGAAAAGTTGGAGGGAGGGGAATAAAGGAAGTTTTGTATGTGAAGGGCTTGGACATCCAACAGGTGTGTTGTATAGGAGCGAGTGGAGGCAAGTGGTTTATATGACTTGAAGTACTATTGGAGTGTGAGCAAGGTAACATTTGTGAAAAGAATCAGGGAAGCCAGTTAGTTGGACTTAGAGTCCTGGAGAAGGAAAGTACAGTACCTGCACTCTGATGGAGGGGTGGAGATATTTGTAGTTCAGAAGGGCATCTGAGTTGTAATGTTGGTGTGCCTCTGGTAAGACCAATTGATGGTGTGAGTGGTGGTGAGGTTCTTCTTATTTCAGGCCACCCTGCCTCGGTAGGAGACAGCCAGTATTTTAAAAAATCAGTTCTGATTGTCCTGAACTTTGCCTTTATGTTCTGAATCCAGAATTTAATCAGATCTGAGAGATTTATATTTTCCTGTTTAAATATTTTTAGAAATGTATATTACCAGTTGTCCTGTCTTGTAATAATTGGAAATTTAAGCATGAAACAGAAGCAGAGTTTATGCAGCCTATTCCCAATATTATAGGCTGAAAATATTAACCTTATGTCTGACAGTAACCAAGATAAGCAAATTTTTTATATTCAGGCTCTCAAGGGTGAGAATAGATTGTAATTTTTTTTTTTATAAACACGGCATAAATTGACACCATAATTATATGTTCCTGAAGGTAGTAGGTTGGTAGACAGCAGCCACCCAGGGAGGCACTACCGTCCTGCCAAATGAGTGTAAAATGAAAGCCTGTAATTGTTTTACATGATGGTAGGATTGCTGGTGTTCTTTTTTCTGTCTCATAAACATGCAAGATTTCAGGTATGTTTTGCTACTTCTACTTACACTTAGATCACACTACACATGCATGTACAAGCATATATATACATACCCCTCTGGGTTTTCTTCTGTTTTCTTTCTACTTCTTGTTTATTTCCTCTTATCTCCATGGGGAAGTGGAACAGAATTTTTCCTCCGTAAGCCATGCGTGTCGTAAGAGGCGACTAAAATGCCAGGAGCAAGGGGCTAGTAACCCCTTCTCCTGTATATATTACTAAATTTAAGGGGAGAAACTTTTGTTTTTCCTTTTGGGTCACCCCACCTCAGTGGGATATGGCTGGTTCGTTGAGAGAAGAATTACATGTTCTATAATTTTCTAGCTTGTACTTTTAGCAGAGTACAATTTGGCAGTGCATCTGTCTGGCTATTAGCCAACAGTGGATCAAGCTTTCACCACTTTTATTGCACAAGTGATATGAATGTGCTTAGTGGTACAGTAAAAATACAAATAAAAATAAATGCAGAAATACTGCTAGTACCTTTAAGAGCTTGAGGTAACCCCTTAATGTCTTTTGACCTTAAATATATATTAACTGGTTGACCAATAGTATTACTCTCCTTTTAGGGATCGGTGGTTCGTCATGTTATTGCCTCCAGCTCATATAAAGAGAAGAATACTATGTTATACATCCTTCATGCTGTTGGAGCCCCTCGTTGTCAACAACTCTACCCAGACTGCACTGATGGATGTTCACCAAGAGGGTCATTTGATGGTGTTCCCCAAGAAAGTAACCAGTTTTCACGTTGCCGTGTAAATTTTGATGAATTTTTGGATACTGCTATGTTTGAGAAAACCAAAAGTGAAATGCAGGCAGAGGCTACATTAGGGTGAGTTAGGAGAATGACCACTCATTTTTATTAAAAATAAATTTAACTTTTTCTAATTTTGGCATGTTTGTAATTGGGATTTACTTTGTATTATAATTTTATCTTTGTTGTTTTTAGATCAAATATATTGATTATTGGTATAATATTTTGGTGTATGTGTAGTCATCTCATTTTTTTGTTGTAAAAATCAGTCAAAAAAATTGAGTGTTTCTTTTGAGGGGAAGAAGAAACTGATACTGTAATATAATATTCCCTTGCTTCAAGTGTTCAAGAATGCTGTTGTGAAATCTTCCATATTCATAGTGTTTCCAGGAATGCAATTCCTGTGAATATTGTAGTGATGACAAGAACAGCTCATGGATGCTAATGTCCATATATCCTTTAAAATAAATGCATTGCTGTTCAGTTATCCACAACCACTTCCTATTCTCCCTATAATACACTAAATACAGTTCTTTCTTTCTTCTCTCAACAAACCGGCTGTATCCCACCATAAAGAAAACAAAAGTTTCTCTTTTCAAATTTAGTAATTTATAGAGGAGAAGGGGTTACTAGTCCCTTGCTCCCGGCATTTTAGTCACCTCTTACAACACGCATGGCTTACTGAGGAAGAATTCTGTTCCACTTCCCCATGGAGATAAGAGGAAATAAACAAGAACAAGAACTAGAAAGAAAATAGAAGAAAACCCAGAGGGGTGTGTGTATATACATATATGCTTGTACGTGTATGTGTAGTGTGACCTAAGTGTAAGTAGAAGTAGCAAGACATACCTGAACTAAATACAGTTATAGGAAAAAAAAAGAGGCAGTGAATGGAACTGGCTGACCCACTGATGTTATTTTCACATTTTTAAGAAATGTTCATATTTTGTTGTAAGGTGAGTGTACATATTTCATCATGGACACAGTTTGTTTGCTTCTGGTGAGAAAAATATCTCTTCATATTGTCTTTTGTCTGTCTCATAAACATGCATGATTTCAGGTATGTCTTGCTACTTCTACTTGCACTTAGGTCACACTACACATACATGTAAAAGCATATACGTATATACACACACCCCTCTGGGTATTCTTTATTTTCTTTCTAGTTCTTGTTCTTGTTTATTTCCTCTTATCTCCATGGGGAAGTGGAACAGAATTCTTCCTCCATAAGCCATGCGTGTTGTAAGAGGCGACTAAAATGCCGGGAGCAAGGGGCTAGTAACCCCTTCTCCCGTATAAATTACTAAATTTAAAAGAGAAACTTTTGTTTTTCTTTTTGGGCCACCCCGCCTTGGTGGGATATGGCCGGTGTGTTGAAAGAAAGAAAGAAAATATTTATTTTGGGAGGTGAAGTATTTGCAACAGTCATGGTAATAATTCTGTTATCATTACAGTATATATTTACTAATACCTATAATCTGTAATGTATTATTTTTTAATTTTTATTTCCTAGAATACAAAGGCAGATTAGTGAGTTAGACTCGCAGATAGACGATATAATACCAGAATAAATTAGCAACTGTATCTGGATTAGATTTAAGTCTATTGCATGTGGATTTCTACTCCATTGCAGATCTAAATACGCTAGAGTTCACATTATAGGATTTTGTCATCAAGTTTCAGGGAATGTCTAGTAAAATGTTATATCGTCATCAGTGAAGATATTATGTGGCCTTGGTAATAATGGTAGAGTTATTGACAGATGTGCAGCTAATATGACATTTTATTATGGCAACATTTCACTCTCCAGGAGCTTTGGCATATTGAATTGTAACATTAGTTACATATGTGTCCATTTACCTAAAATTACATGGCCTTATTGAAACTAGTTGGTTGTTTTATGTCTAATTCATACCTGTCTTATTGCAGGGAGTAATATGTGAAACTTGAAATCTAAGTTCTGATTTGACACTTTAAGATTTTAATACATCTTATAACAAGCATTTAGTGTTAAGGAAAATACAGTAATGTTTTTAACATTGTCATTAATGCAAATAAGAATTAATACATATGTAAGTGTCTGTTTACAGACTTTCTTTTTCTATCAGGTTCTCCAAAGTGCTTCACATAAATAAGAAAGGAGGACGCATATTGTCTCTTGATGGTGGCGGAATCAAGGGTCTTGTCCTGATTCAACTTTTAATTGCTTTGGAAGAAGCAACTGGCCGACCAGTTCTCCAATTATTTGATTGGATTGCTGGAACGAGCACTGGGGGTATCCTTGCTCTAGCACTGGCAATGGGTTAGTTATGCAATTTAAAGTATACTAATAAAGATAGTGATAGTGTGAATGATGGTGACAGTGTTTCTTTTTCGGGTCACCCTGCCTTGGTGGGAGACGGCCAGTGTTAAAACAGTTTACACCAATATTTTCCTAGGAGTATGTACTGGCTTAGTGAGTAAAAATGGAGACATCTTCGTAATTTAATGTGTTTTGTAGCTTGTCTCAGTTTTTCCTGGTATTAATTCTGCAGCACATCACACAGTCATACTCAGGAAGAACAAGAGGCCACACATATGTAAACTAAGACTAAAACAGTTTCAAGTGTGTACTAAAACATGTTTTTTACACAAACATTGTATGCAGCTCCCGAGCCAGATCCATATAGTTCATCGTTTATAAAGAAATACAAAAACACCACTATCACGAGCACTCAGTATTCTTTGGAGAAAGAGCTTACAACTAGATGAAATCTCAGAGGCCCTAGAAAATGCATATATAGCTCCTCTGTACAAAGGAGAAAGTAGACCACTGGCAAAAAACTACAAACTATTTTCAAAGTCTTTGGAAGGTTGATGAGATCCCAGATCACAAACTTTATGGAAAAGCATGACCTTCTCAACCCAGACTAACTTGGATTGATGAGAGAGAGCATTTTTGTCACACCTGCTTAGGGACAGAGCCAGTGTTTCTATATTTGGAGGGCTTGTTGAAAGGTGGGTTAGGAGACTTGTTTTGAAGCAGCATTAATATTATTACATATTACATATATTCTAGGGGTTTGGGATATTTTCTGTTTAGAGTGATGTCTAAATTGTCATGTCTGCATGCTTCTGGCATGACAGTGATAGTGTGAATGATGGTGAAAGTGCTTTTTTGTGTCACCTTGCATCGGTGCGAGATGGCCAGTGTGTTAAAAATAATTCTGTTGGGGTGCTTCAGTAGTCCCCAAGCCCCTCTCTCCCTCCCCGGGCACCACCCCTGCAACTATTAAACCATTACAATGAAACTACAGAGCCGTTGGTAAAAACACGGTCTACATGGATTTTTTTGAAAGCATTTGACAAAAGGAAAATGGCAACAACAAGTAAGAGAGAGGTGAAAGTGTATAAACTAAGTGAGGAAGGTGTTTGGGTGAGATATAAGCAACTATCGGCAGAAAGGTGGGCTAGTGCAAGTATGAGTAGTAGGGGGGTTGAAGAGGGTTGGAATAGTTTTAAAAATGCAGTATTAGAATGTGGTCCAGAAGTTTGTGGCTGTAAGTGGGTGGGTGCAGGAGGAAAGAGGAGTGATTGGTGGAATGACGAAGTAAAGGGTGTGATAAAAGAGAAAAGGGTAGCTTACAAGAGGTTTTTACAAAGCAGAAGTGTTATAAGAAGAGCAGAGTATATGGATAGTAAAAGGTGAAGAGAGTGGTGAGAGAGTGTAAAATGAGAGATGATAGAGTGGAAGAAGCACTGTCAAGAAATTTTGATAAGAATAACAAAAAATTTTTGGAGTGAAATAAACAAGTTAAGAAAGCGTAGAGAACAAATGGATTTGTCAGTTAAAAACAGAGTAGGGGAGTTAGTAGATGGGGAGATGGAGGTATTGGGTAGATGGCGGGAATATTTTGAGGAACTTTTAAATGTCGACGAAGAAAGGGAGGGGGTAATATTGTGCACTGGCCAGGGAGGTATACCATCTTTTAGGAGTGAATGAAGAGCAGAATGTAAGTGTGGGGGAGGTGCGTGAGGCATTACATAGAATGAAAGAGGGTAAAGCAGCTGGAACTGATGGGATCATGACAAAAATGTTAAAAGCAGGGGGGTATATAGTGTTGTAGTGGTTGGTATTTTTGTTTCATAACTGTATGAAAGAGGGGAAGGCACCTAGGGATTGGCAGAGAGCATGCATATTTCCTTTATATAAAGGGAAGGGGGACGAAAGAGATTGTAAAAATTATAGAGGAATAAGTTTACTGAATATTCTAGGAAAAGTGTATGGTAGGGTTATTATTGAAAGAATCAGAGGTAAGACAGAATGTATGATTGCAGATGAGCAAGGAGGTTTTAGAGTGGGTAGGGGATGTGTAGATCAAGTGTTTACATTGAAGCATATATGTGAACAGTATTTAGATAAAGGTAGGGAAGTTTTCATTGCATTTATGGATTTAGAAAAGGCATATGATAGTGGATAGGGGAGCAATGTGGCAGATGTTGTAAGTATATGGAATAGGTGGTAAGTTACTAAATGCTGTAAAGGGTTTTTATGAGAATAGTGAGGCTCAGGTTAGGGTGTGTAGAAGAGAGGGAGACTACTTCCTGGTAAAAGTAGGTCTTAGACAGGGATGTGTAATGTCACCATAGTTGTTTAATATATTTATAGATGGGGTTGTAAAAGAAGTAAATGCTTGGGCGGTGGGGAGAGGGGTGGGATTAAATTATGGGGAATCAAATACAAAATGGGAATTGACACAGTTACTTTTTGCTGATGATACTGTGCTTATGGGAGATTCTAAAGAAAAGTTGCAAAGGTTAGTGGACGAGTTTGGGAGAGTGTGTATAGGTAGAAATAACAAAAAAAGGCACAATACCATGACTGGAACGATACACAAATAACCCGCACATAAAAGAGAGAAGCTTACAACGACGTTTCGGTCCGACTTGGACCATTTACAAAGTCACACTATCCAGAAGTGGAGCAGGACGGCTATATATAGGCAGGAAGAGGTGGTGGTAGTAGTAGTAATAGTAGTACAAGAATGGTATATAATAATAACAAGATGAAATTAAGACACATGCGCAACACCCGGGCATCTCTATCGTAGACGTTTCGCCATCCAGCCAGCCACTGGATGGCGAAACGTCCACAACAAAGACACCCAGACGCCGCACATGTGTCTTAATTTCATCAGTATTAGTAGTAGTAGTAGTAGTAGTAGAAGAGGTAGTAGTAGTGGTAGAAGTGGGGAATAAGGAGGACGAGCCAGTCAGGAAGGGGAGCACTGCAAGGGAGCTAGGTGCCCACAGAGGGAGAGCAAGCGCACAGAGGTGCGTGAAAGGGGAAGTGGTGAAATAAATGAAGGAACAGAAACATGAGACAGAAAAGAGAAAGACAACCCAGAGGAGAAAGAGGAAAGGGGAAGAGGGAGAAGAAGAAAAAGAAAAAGAAAAAAATGAGGAGTCAGGTTAAGTCACGGGTGTTCTGAAGTTTGGAGCATTTTACAATGTAGTGGGAGAGGAAGGCATATACAGAGACAAAGCCAGGGCTAAGATTCATGCAAGGAAAGTTGTGTATTAGAGAGGATTCAACTAGATGGCGACTGTTCGAGTTGGAAGTAGGGAAGACACATGTGCGGCGTCTGGGTGCCTTTGTTGTGGACGTTTCGCCATCCAGTGGCTGGCTGGATGGCGAAATGTCTACGATAGAGATGCCTGGGTGTTGCGCATGTGTCTTAATTTCATCTTGTCGGTATTATATACCATTCTTGTACTACTACTACTACCACCACCTCTTCCTGCCTATATTTAGCTGTCCTGCTCCACTTCTGGTCCAAGTCGGGCCGAAACGTCGTCGTAAGCTTCTCTCTTTTATGTGCGGGTTATTTGTGCATAGGTAGAAAGTTGAAAGTGAATATAAAAAAGAGTAAAGTGATGAGGGTATCAAATGATTTAGATAAAGAAAAATTGGATATCAAATTGGAGAGGAGTATGATGGAAGAAGTGAATGATTTCAGATATTTGAGAGTTGACATGTCAGCGGATGGATTTATGAAGGATGAGGTTAACCATAGAATTGATGAACGAAAAAAGGTGAGTGGCGCATTTAGGTATATGTGGAGACAAAAAACATTATCTGTGGAGGCAAAGAAGGGAATGTATGAAAGTATAGTGGCACTCTTATATGGTGTGAAGCTTGAGTTGTAAATGCTGCAGCGAGGAGGCAGTGGAGTTGTCCTGTCTAAGGTGTAGTGTAAATATTATGCAAAGAATTCAGAGTGTGGAAATTAGAAGGTGTGGAGTTAATAAAAGTATTAGAGGGCTGAAGAGGGGTATTTGAGCTGGTTTGGTCATTTAAAGAGAATCGATCAAAGTAGAGTGACATGGAGAGCGTATAAATCTGTAGGGGAAGGAAGGTGGGATAGGGGTCGTCCTCGAAAAGGTTGGAGAGAGGGGGTAAAGGAGGTTTTGTGGGGGAGGGGCTTGGATTTCCAGCAAGCATGTGTGAGTGTTAGATAGGAGTGAATGGAGACAAATGATATTTGGGACCTGATGAGCTGTTGGAGTGTAAGCAGGGTAATATTTAGTGAAGGGATTCAGGAAAACTGGTTATTTTTATATAGCCAGACTTGAGTACTGGAAATGGGAAGTTCAATGCCTGCACTTTAAAGGAGGGGTTTGGGATATTGGCAGTTTAGAGGGATATGTTGTGTATCTTTATACGTATATGCTTCTAAACTGCTGTGTTCTGGACTCCTCTGCAAAAACAGTGATTATTTGTGAGTGAGGTGAAAGTGTTTCTTTTTGGGTCACCCTGCCTCGGTGGGAGACGGCCAACTTGTTAAAAAATAAAAATTGACAAGTGTGATCATGGAGTGACAGCACATAAAATGAGGTCACAAAGAGTAGTAGTACGTACTAATAAACAAGACAAAGTCTGGCATTAGCAATCGGAATATGCTAAAGTATCAGTCTTTATTGGTCTTAGAAATTAATGAGCATTTTACTGTATTTCAGGAAAGAATTGGATATATTGGCTAGATTGGATGATTGATTAAAAAAATTTTTTTAGTGAGTGGTCTCTAATAACGTTTCATTTACAAAGAACTTTCTCTTTATATTGACCTAAATTTCTTTTTCTTCTCTAGGGAAAAGTGTGCGATATACTCAGGGTCTTTATTTCCGAATGAAAGACCTGGTATTCGTTGGCCACCGTCCATATGATGAAAAGCCTCTTGAAGAAATCTTAAAGAGGGAGCTTGGAGAAACAACTGTCATGTCAGAGATAAAGGGACATAAGTATGCATTTTATTTTTCTTATTGAAATATTGTTTAATACACTGATATTAAGGATGGGTTACAACATAGTTATAAGCATCATGAGCATGAAGTCAGCATACAGAGATAATCTAAGCCACCATCTTCAAGGACGAATCCTAACCCCTTAATTGTGTCCAACATACTAATGGGTAGGTAGTGAGTGTGTCCAGTGTACTAGTTTGGACAAATTTTTATGCTTTAAGATATACCACCTGCCAATATTTTGACCACAACACAACTGTTTGGGCATTCTACAGCCTCTTCATGCCTTTGAAAAAAATATAAGATGAGACAGGTCCATATAGTGCATCATGGATAGCACTGCCTAACTAGCATAAATAAATAATAAAATCAGGACCTGTTGTTCTGTTGCCAGCTTCCCTACCAGCAAAGAGGTGTAGAACTGCAAGAAAAGTACCTTATTCATTCTGTATTAATTACAGTTTCATGATGCTAACAGTAGAATTCAGCCAAAAAAGCACACTATGTAGATTTAGCCTAAGATAATGATATGTAGTCAAATAGTGCGACTTATTTCCATGTTTTCATGAGCATTACACCTTTAAATACTTGCAGTATCATAAAATTTTTTTGTAAATATATGTTATACAGTGGTCTCGAAGGCACACAAGTGTTATGGACATATGGAAATTATGTTAATATAACCCATGATACTCCCTCGAACCTAAATGTAATGTAAAATATAATTAACCTAGAATAACCAAATACAGTGGAACCTCTGTTTTCATATGCTCTTGTTTGTATGTAAAACTATAGTTATTCTCAATAAAATGTATTTTTTGGTTAATATTTCCCATAACATACTACAATGTAAATCCAATTAATTCGTTCCAGACACCCAAAAATATCAGGTACATCTTGCTACTTCTACTTACATTTAAGTCACACTACACATACATGTACACATTTATGTATACACACTCATCTGAGTTTTCTTTGATTTTATCTTAATAGTTCTTGTTCTTTTGCTTTTCCTTTCATATACATGGGGAAGTGATATAAGAATCTTTCTTCTGTAAGCCATGCGTGTTGTAAAAGTCAACTAAAATGCCGGGCACAATGGGCTAGTAACTCCTTTTCTCATACAGTAGAGTGAAGGGATTAGGGGAAACCGGTTATTGTTATATAGCTGGACTTGAGTACTGGAAATGGGAAGTACAATGCCTGCACTTTAAAGGAGGGGTTTGGAATATTGGCAGTTTCTAGGGGTATGTTATATATCTTTATATATGCTTCGAAACTGTTGTATCTGGGCACCTCTGCAAAGACAATGATTATGTAAGAGTGAAGTGAAAGTATTTTCGTTTTCACCCTGCCTCGGTGGGAGACGGCCGACTTGTTAAAAAAAAAAAAACTATAGTTTTACATACAAACTAGGGCATATGAAAACTGAGGCTCCACTGTATAGTTAAAAAATGTTTTGAGGAATATTACACCTTGAAATAATTGGAATATCATAAGTATTCCTTTTACATAGTGTTAGAAGACCAGAGCAGATAAAAAAGAGAAAAAACAATTATTTGTACCAATTTGTACTGTATATTCCAAGTGGAGAAATGTTGGGCAATGCATTTTCTCATGCTTGAAGTTCTAAAACACCTTGAAATACACCTAATTTCATAAGAAACTAGCATATGTACATAGTGTTAAACATAAAAAAAAACAAAAAATGGAAAGTTAATCATAATTTGGCATCAGTAAATTTTATTATTATTATTATTGTTAAGACAACGGCCATTTCCCACCAAGGCAGGGTGGCCCAAAAAAGAAAAACTTTCATCATCATTCACTCTATCACTGTCTTGCCAGAGGCATGCCTACACTACAGTTAGAAAACTGCAACATTAACACCCCTCCTTCAGAATGCAGACACTGTACTTCCCATCTCCAGGACTCAAGTCCAGCGTGCCAGTTTCCCTGAACCCCTTCATAAATGTTAAATTGTTTACACTCCAGCAGCACGTCAAGTCCTGAAAACCATTTGTATCCATTCGCTTCTAACATGCTCATGCACGCTTGCTGGAAGTCCAAGCCCTTCGCACACAAAACCTCCTTAACCCTTTCAGGGGCGACAGGCCCTCTCCCAGACTTGTTCTCAGGGTCACCAAATTTAACCCTTTGAGGGTTTCGGCCGTACAAGTACGGCTTACGACCCAGGGTTTTTGACGTACTAGTACGCCTAAATTCTAGCGCCCTCAAATCTAGTGGGAGAAAGCTGGTAGGCCTACATATGAAAGAATGGGTCTATGTGGTCAGTGTGCAGAGTATAAAAAAAATCCTGCACGCAGTGCATAATGAGAAAAAAAAAAACTTTGACCGTTTTTTTTAATAAAACAGCGACTTTGCACTGTATTTTCGTAAGGTATTTATTGTTGTATTCTAGTTTTCTTGGTCTCATTTTATAGAATGGAAGACATATTACGGAAATAGAGATGATTTTGACTGGTTTTACAATGAAAAGTACCTTGAAATTGAGCTCAAAGTAGCAGAAATGTTCAATTTTTACCAAAGTTCAAAAGTAAACAAATCATGCCAAGCGTCGAATACACATCAACTGGTGAGTCTGATATTCTTTTGCAAGTATGCCAATATTATTCATACCATTTTTTACACTAATGCAGTAGTCTGCATAACATTAAATCTTCTATTTTTCGTGAGAATAAAAATTCAAAGTGGAAAGCAAAAGAATGTAAGAGGGGCCTTGAGACGTGACTAATGAACAGAGAAAATGTCATTTTAGTGCCAGGAATGTCTTTATTGTTTATTCTGGACCCTATTCGGAAATTGGCATTTTTTGAAATTTGTGTGAAATTGGCAAAATTGCTAAATTCTGACCACTGTACTGGATAGTTGAAATTGATAAATGGGTGGTTTCTTGCACTCATTCGATAGAAAAAATGGAGTTCTAGCGAAATATTCATGTTTTTTGTCAACTAGTACAGTGGAATTGGCCGAAAATGGGGCTCAAAGTGGGCAAGATCGCCGATGCGTAAACATCGCCGAGACCGCTAACTTCGCGAGAGCATAATTCCGTAAGTTTTCCATCAAATTTCAAACTTTTGGTGTCATTATGATCGGGAAAAGATTCTCTATCTTTTCATAAGAGAATTTTTTTTTTTTTTTAAATTTGGCCGACCCTGAGAACGAGTCTTGGAGAGGGCCTGTCGACCCTCAAAGGGTTAAAAAAAAAAAAAATTTCTTATGAAAAGACAGAGAATCTTTTCCCGATCATAATGACACCAAAAGTATGAAATTTGATGGAAAACTTATGGAATTATGCTCTCGCGAAGTTAGTGGTCTCGATGTTTACGCATCGGCGATTTTGCCCACTTTGAGCCATATTTTTGGCCAATTCCAGTGTACTAGTTGACAAAAATCATAACTATTTCACTAGAACTCCATTTTTTCTATCGAATGAGTACAAGAAACCACCCATTTACTGATTTCAACTATCCAATAAAGTGGTCAGAATTTAGCAAGTTTGCCAGTTTCACGTAAATTTCAAAAGATGCCAATTTCCAAATAGGGTCCAGAATAAACAAGAAAGACATTCCTGGCACTAAAATAACATTTCCTCTGTTCACTATTCACATCCCCAGATCCTCTTACATTTCTTTTGCTTTCCACTTTGAATTTTTTTCTCACAAAAAATAGAAGATTTACTGTTATGCAGACTACTGTATTAGTTTAGAAATGGTATAAATAATATCAGCGCACTTGTAAAAGAATATTAGACTCACCAGTTGATGTGTATTGGACGCATGGCATGATTTGTTTACTTTTGAACTTTGGCAAAAATCAAACATTTCTGCTACTTTGAGCTCAATTTCAAGGTACTTTCCATTGTGAAACCAGTCAAAATCATCTCAATTTCTGTAATATGTCTTCCATTCTATAAAATAAGACCAGGAAAGCTAGAATACAACCATAAATACCATACAAAAATACAGTGCAAAGTCTCTGTTTAAAAAAAAAAAACACTGTCAAAGTTTTTTTTTTCTCATTATGCACTGTGTGCTGCAGGATTTTTTTAATACTGTGCACACTGACCACATAGACCCATTGTTTCATATGTAGGCCTACCAGCATTCTCTTGCTAGATTTGAGGGCGCTAGAATTTATGCATACTAGTATGTCAAAAACCCTGGCGCATAAGCCGTACTAGTACGTCGGAAACCCTGAAAGGGTTAATCCCCCTCCCTCCAACCTTTCCTAGGCCGACCCCTACCCCGCCTTCCCTCCAGTACAGATTTGTATACTCTCGAAGTCATTCTATTTTGTTCCAACCTCTCTAAATGTCCAGACCATCTTAGTAACCCCTTCTCAGCCCTCTCGATAATAGTTTTGGTAATCCCACAACTCTCAGACCAAGCCGCGGGAGCATTGACCCCGAAACCCTCTCCAGGTAAACTCTAGTTGGTAAACCTCCTCCTAATCTTGAAACTATGGATTCTCTGCATTATATTCACACCACACATTGCCCTCAGACATGACATCTCCAATGTCTCTAGCCTTCTCCTTGTTGCAACATTCACAACCCATGCCTTACCCATTCAAGAGTGTTGGTATAACTATACTCTCATACATTCCCCTCTTTGCTTTCTTGGATAAAGTTCTTTGTCTCCACAGACTCCTCAGTGCACCACTCACCTTTTTCCCCTCATCAATTCTGTGATTCACCTCATCCTTCATAGACCCATTTGCTGACACGTCCACTCCCAACTATCTGAACACATCCACATCCTCCAAACTCTCTCCCTCCAATCTGACATCAGTAAATCAGTAAATTGTCAGATGTAAATATCGCAGGCAAATTGTGCCGCTGTTGCCGAGTAATAATTTTTTCTTCAACTTCAGCACCATTAAATTGTAAGTTTTTATCAGATTCCACTCACTTTAGTCTTTTAGTTGGTAAGTTTTTTTTTTTTTTTTTAAACTTGCCATACAGGAAATTTAATTACAGGGTATGCCATAGTCACTGGATTATGATAGAATGTTACCAGCTAGGAGGGCTGGCCACAATACAGTCAACTTAAATAGGAACTAGAGAAGTGGTTAAGCAAAAAATATGTTATAACAGGTTATAACATGATAGGTAATAGGTTGGTAGACAGTGACCACCTTGGGAGGTACTACCGTCCTGCCAAGTGAGCTTAAAACGGATGCCTGTAATTGTTTTACGTGATGGATTACTGGTGTGTCTATTCTGTCTCATAAACATACAAGATTTCAGGTATGTCTTGCTACTTCTACTTCCACTTAGGTTACACTACATGGTGCTTCATGGCCTGGTGGCTAAAGCTCTTGCTTCACATGGCAAGGGTCTGGGTTTGATTCCCGGTGAGGGTAGAAACATTGGGCGTGTTTCCTTACACCGGTTGTCTATGTTTCCCATCAGTAAAATGGGTACCTGGGTGTTAGTCGATTGGTGTGGGTCACATCCTGGGACAAAACTGACCTAATTTGCCTGAAATGCTATGCATAAACAAGCGGCTTTCTATATAGTAGTATGTCATTGATGTCAATTAGGCCTGTATACCTTGTACATGTACATGTACTTGTAGAAATAAAGATATTATTATTATTATTTTTACTTGTTTTTTTTTTTAACAAGTTGGCCGTCTCCCACCGAGGCAGGGTGACCCAAAAAGAAAGAAAATCCCCAAAAAGAAAATACTTTCATCATCATTCAACCCTTTAACCTCACTCATACATAATCACTGTTTTTGCAGAGATGCCCAGAACACAACAGTTTAGAAGCACATATGTACAAAGATATACAACATATCCCTCCAAACTGCCACTATCCCAAACCCCTCCTTTAAAGTGCAGGCATTGTACTTCCCATTTCCGGTTTCCCTGAATCCCTTCATTAATATTACCCTGCTCACGCTCCAACAGTTCGTCAGGTCCCAAATACCATTTGTCTCCATTCACTCCTATCTAACATGCTCATGCATGCTTGCTGGAAGTTCAAGCCCCTTGCCCACAAAACCTCCTTTATCCCCTCCCTCCAACCTTTTCAAGGACAACCCCGCCTTCCTTCCCCTACAGATTTATACGCTCTCCATGTCATTCTACTTTGATCCATTCTCTCTAAATGACCAAACCACCTCAACAACCCCTCTTCAGCCCTCTGACTAATACTTTTATTAACTCCACACCTTCTCCTAATTTCCACACTCCGAATTCTCTGCATAATAATTACACTACGCATTGCCCTTAGACGAGACATCTCCACCGCCTCCAACTGCCTCCTCGCTGCAGCATTTACAACCCAAGCTTCACACCCATATAAGAGTGTTGGTACCACTATACTTTCATACATTCCCTTCTTTGCCCCCATAGATAGATAATGTTTTTTGTCTCCACATATACCTCAATGCACCACTCACGTTTTTTCCTTCATCAGTTCTATGGTTATCCTCATCCGGAAAATGTGCCAACATGTTGAGGAAGGGAAAGTGTCGTTTCAACAAAGAGTGCAGGTACTTCCATCCAGTGATGTGTAAAGCTTCAATGCATTCCAGAGAATGTTTTGATCTGAGCTGCCCAGACCACCATATAAAAGGAATGCTGCACTACAGAGTTAGCAGAGAAAATGAAATTGAACAGCATTCTTTTTTAGATAAAAAGAGAAAAGATCAAAACAAGGAAAGAGATAAACAGGGAGAATGGTACAGAGAGGACAGGTGGGCAGTAAAATGGGGCGTACCAACCAAGCATCAGCCCATCAAGGCCGAATAAGCAACCAAACGTGAAGCCAGTAGTACTGGAGAAACCAGGGGTGTGTACACCAGGGGACATACCAGGTAGTACACCACCAGTGGTACTAATGAAATGCAAAGCGAGACGAAACATCCCACATGGTAATTCCTGCTTCATATTTGCAGGTATTCAGGGTTTGATATCAAATAAAAATGACAAAGTTATGTCTGTGGGCTCCTAACAGAGGCGAATGCCATGTTTAGAGCATTTACAGAAACACATACAAGGGATGTTATGGACGGAGAGATAAGGATAGAAAACTACAACATGTATAGATGTGATAGAATCAATAGGTCACAGGGAGGAGTAGGAATCTATGTAAAGGACACTTTCTGTTGCACAGAAATGCTGAATTCTATGAATGATACCTACCATCCGACTTACGACCGAGTTCGGTTCCGAGAAACCGGTCGTAAGTTGAAATGGTCGTAAGTCGAACTTTACTGGAGTTTACCTGGAGAGAGTTCTGGGGGTCAACGCCCCCACGGCCTGGTCTGTGACCAGGCCTCCTGGTGGATCAGAGCCTGATCAACCAGGCTATTGCTGCTGGCTGCACGCAAACCAACGTACGAGCCACAGCCCGGCTGGTCAGGAACCGACTTTAGGTGCTTGTCCAGTGCCAGCTTGAAGACTGCCAGGGGTCTGTTGGTAATCCCCCTTATGTATGCTGGGAGGCAGTTGAACAGTCTCAGGCCCCTGACACTTATTGTATGGTCTCTTAACGTGCTAGTGACACCACTGCTTTTCATTGGGGGATGTTGCATCGTCTGCCAAGTATTTTGCTTTCATAGTGAGTGATTTTCGTGTGCAAGTTCGGTACTAGTCCCTCTAGGATTTTCCAGGTGTATATAATCATGTATATCTCCTGCCTGCGTTCCAGGGAATACAGTTTTAGGAACCTCAAGCGCTCCCAGTAATTGAGTTGTTTTATCTCCGTTATGCGCACCGTGAAGGTTCTCTGTACATTTTCTAGGTCAGCAATTTCACCTGCCTTGAAAGGTGCTGTTAGTGTGCAGCAATATTCCAGCCTAGATAGAACAAGTGACCTGAAGAGTGTCATCATGGGCTTGGCCTCCCTAGTTTTGAAGGTTCTCATTATCCATCCTGTCATTTTTCTAGCAGATGCGATTGATACAATGTTATGGTCCTTGAAGGTGAGATCCTCCGACATGATCACTCCCAGGTCTTTGACGTTGGTGTTTCGCTCTATTTTGTGGCCAGAATTTGTTTTGTACTGAATATCAACAAAACATTTTTGTAATGACTTTATTTTATTGTTTTATTTTGGTATTTCATGTTTTACTTTACTTTTTGTTGTTAGTACTGTATTTTATACTGTAAGGTTTAGGATAAACACTGTGTACAACACAAATAGTTGTTTGTTTCCCAGAAATTTGGCATAAAAAACACGGTCGTAAGTCGAGTGGTCGTAAGTCGAGCAGGTCGTAAGTCGGATGGTAGGTGTAGTAGAAATTTTAGGCATTAAAGTTGAAAATAGGAATTTGGTAATTATCCTAGTATACAAACCATCATCACCAACTGCTGAGGAATTCACAGATCAGTTAAGTAAGATAGATAGCTATCTGGATAGGCTAGAAAATCCCACACCAAATATTTTACTCCTTGGAGATTTTAATCTCCCACATGTAAAATGGAAGATGGCGCAACATAATGTTATACCAGAAATATCTCCGGGAAGCACCCTGGCTCAACAGGCACATACCAGGGAACTAGAACTAATGAGGCTTTGTGAAAAGTACTCTTTAAACCAACAGGTAACTGATCCCACTAGAAACGAAAATACCCTGGATTTGATATTCATAAACAACGAGGAACTGATCAGAGATAACAGTTACAAAAACTATATACTCTGATCATAACATCATAGAGGTTCAAGCTAGTATTAACTCAGGGGTAGGAAACTGCATCACTAAAGTTAGAGATGAGATGTTCAGTAAGTTTAATTTTAACAACCATAGAATTGACTGGGAAAAAATAAACCAAGAGCTATCCGACATACCCTGGGAATCAGACATGAGCACCTTAAATCCCCACCAGTACGTAGAGAAGCTGAATACAGAAGCATACAAGGTATGTATGAAACATGTACCATTGAGGAAATCCAGAAGAAGATCAGATATAGAGAGAGAGCGTAGGAGATGGTACAGAAGAAGAAAACGGGTTACTGAACTGCTTAAAAACACAAATATGCTACAACAGAGGAAAGGTAGACTTAGCAGAGAGATCACTGAATTAGAGAAAAAACTTAGGATGTCATACCTCACAGAAGAAGTACAAAGGGAACAAAGGACCATACAGGATATTGCGAGAAACCTAAAATATTTCTATTCCTACGCAAAATCCAAGCTAAGAACTCCCTGTAGAATTGGACCACTACTGAGAGGAGACTCGTATACTGACAATGAACAGGAAATGAGTGAAATCCTAAAAGAACAGTATGAGTCGGTGTTCAGTAATCCACTAAATGAAAGCACGATAGAAAATGCAGAAATCTTTGTCACTCCAGAAGAAGGCTGCACAGACCAACTGACATTAGTACAAATCCCATAGTTTTTGAAAAAGAAATGGAAAACATGCCCACTCACTCAGCACCTGGACCAGATTCATGGAGTGCTCTATTTATAAAGAAGTGCAAAGTACCACTAACACAAGCCCTCAGTATTCTTTGGAGAAAAAGCTTACCTGGTTACCTGGAGGTTACCTGGAGGTTATTCCAGGGATCAACGCCCCTGCGGCCATGTCCATGACCAGGCCTCCCGATGGATCAGGGCCTGATCAACTAGGCTGTTACTGCTGGCCGCACGCAGTCCAACGTACGAGCCACAGCCCGGCTGATCCGGCACTGACTTTAGGTATCTGTCCAGCTCTCTCTTGAAGGCAGCCAGGGGTTTATTGGCAATTCCCCTAATGCTTGATGGGAGGCTGTTGAACAGTCTTGGGCCCTGGACACTTATGGTGTTTTCCCTTAGTGTACCAATGGCACCCCCTACTTTTAATTGGGGGCATTTTGCATTGCCTGCCCAGTCTTTTACTTTCGTAGGGAGTGATTTCTGTGTGCAGATTTGGGACCATTCCTTCCAGGATTTTCCAAGTGTAGATTATGATATATCTCTCCCTCCTGCATTCCAACGAGTACAAGTCAAGTGCTTCCAAGCGTTCCCAGTAGTTAAGGTGCTTGACAGAACTTATACGTGCAGTAAAGGATCTCTGTACACTCTCTAGATCTGCGATTTCACCTGCTTTGAATGGAGATGTTAATGTACAGCAGTATTCCAGCCAAGAGAGAACAAGTGATTTGGAAAGGATCATCATGGGCTTGGCATCTCTCGTTTTGAACGTTCTCATTATCCATCCTATCATTTTCTTTGCACGTGCGATCGTGGCACTGTTGTGATCCTTGAAAGTGAGATCCTCAGACATTACTACTCCCAGGTCCCTTACATTATTTTTTCACTCCGTTGTATGGCCAGAGTCTGTAGTATACTCTGTTCTAGTTATTATCTCCTCCAGTTTTCCATAACGGAGTAGTTTGTCCTCATTGAACATCATATTGTTTACCGTTGCCCACTGGAAAACTTTGTTTATATCTTCTTGGAGGTTAACCGCATCCTCAGCAGATGACAGCCACATGCAGATCCTAGTATCATCCGCAAAGGATGATACGGTGCTGTTATGTATATCTCTGTCTATGTCTGATATGAGGATGAGGAATAAGATGGGGGCGAGTACTGTGCCTTGTGGAACAGAGCTCTTCACTATTGCAGCCTCCGATTTAACTCTGTTGACCACTACTCTTTGTGCTCGATTTGTTAGGAAGTTGAAGATCCATTTCCCCACTTTCCCAGTTATTCCTTTAACATGTATTTTATGGGCTATTACACCATGATCGCATTTGTCAAATGCTTTTGCAAAGTCTGGTCTAGATGAAATACTGGAGGCCTTAAAGAGTGCAGACATAGCTCCTTTGCATAAAGGAGGTAATAGAGCACTAGCTAAAAATTACAGACCAGTAGCCCTAACCTCTCACATCATAAAAATCTTAGAAAGAGTCATGAGATGGCAGATTACAAATTTCATGGACCAGCACAACCAACATAACCCGAACCAGCATGATTTTAGAGCAGGACGATCATGTCTGTCACAGCTACTGAACCTAGATGACAGAATTACAGAGGCAGTGGAAGATGACCAAAATGCAGATGTGATTTACACAGATTTTGCAAACACGTTTGACAAATGCAATCGTGGAGTGATAGCGCACAGA
Source organism: Cherax quadricarinatus (assembly GCF_038502225.1). Classification (NCBI taxonomy): domain Eukaryota; kingdom Metazoa; phylum Arthropoda; class Malacostraca; order Decapoda; family Parastacidae; genus Cherax; species Cherax quadricarinatus. The sequence continues at coordinate 14,810,291 of NC_091335.1, read as the reverse complement.
ATGAAGGTCATGGGCATTATGGGGAAGGTAGGCAGATGGATTTTCGGTTTCCTAACACACACAACACAGAAAGTAGTAGTGAACAGGGCAAGATCCAGCATCACTGAGGTCAAAAGCTCAGTGCCCCAAGGCACTATCCTGGCACCTCTGCTGTTTCTCATAGAAACAGCAATAAAAACTTCTCTACCTTTATCTAAATACTGTTCACATATATGCTTCAATGTAAACACTTGATCTACACATCCCCTACCCACTCTGAAACCTCCTTGCTCATCCGCAATCCTACATTCTCTCTTACCTCTAATTCTTTCAATTATAACCCTACCGTACACTTTTCCTGGTATACTCAGTAAACTTATTCCTCTATAATTTTTACAGTCTCTTTTGTCCCCCTTCCCTTTATATAAAGGGACTATACATGCTCTCTGCCAACCCCTAGGTACCTTCCCCTCTTTCATACATTTATTAAACAAAAATATCAACCACTCCAACACTGTATCCCCCTTCCCCTGCTTTTAACATTTCTGTCATGATCCCGTCAGTTCCAGCTGCTTTACCCCCTTTCATTCTATGTAATGCCTCACGTACCTCCCCTACACTCACATCCTGCTGCTTCTTCATTCCTAAAAGATGGTATACCTCCCTGGCCAGTGCATGAAATTATCACCTCCCTTTCTTCGTCGACATTTAAAAGTCAATAGTATATTCTTGCTATCTACCCAATACCTCCATCTCCCCATCTACTAACTCCCCTACTCTGTTTTAAATTGACAAATCCATTCATTCCCTAGTCTTTCTTAACTTGTTTAACTCAAAATTTTTTTCTTATTTTCATTAAAATTTCTTGACAGTGCCTCTCCCACTCTATCATCTGCTCTCCTTTTGCACTCTCTCACCACTCTCTTCACCTTTCTTTTACTCTCCATATACTCTACTCTTCTTATGACACTTCTGCTTTGTAAAAACCTCTCATGAGCTACCTTTTTCTCTTTTATCACACCCTTTACTTCATCATTCCACCAATCACTCCTCTTTCCTCCTGCACCCACCCTCCTATAACCACAAACTTCTACCTCACATTCTAATACTGCATTTTTAAAACTATTCCAACCCTCTTCAATTTCCTCACTACTCATACTTGCACCAGCCCACCTTTCTGCCAATAGTTGCTTATATCTCACCCAAACTTCCTCCTCCCTTAGTTTATACACTTTCACCTCCCTTTTACTTGTTGTTGCCATTTTCCTCTTGTCCCATCTATCTCTTACTCTAACTGTAGCTACTACTAAATAATGATTTGATATATCAGTTGCCCCTCTATAAATGTGTACATCCTGGAGCCTGCCCATCAACCTTTTATCCACCAATACATAATCTAACAAACTACTTTCATTACGTGCTATATCATACCTTGTATATTTATTTATCCTCTTTTTCATAAAATAAGTATTATTTATTACCAAATTTCTCTACACATAGCTCAGTTAAAGGCTCCCCATTTTCATTTACCCCTGGCACCCCAGATTTACTTACTACTCACTCCACAACATTTTTACCCACTTTAGCATTGAAATCCCCAACCACAAGTACTCTCACACTTGGTTCAAAACTCCCCACGCATTCACTCAACATTTCCCAAAATCTCTTTCTCTCTTCTCTACACTTCTCTCTTCTCTAAGTGCATATATGCTTACTGTAACCCGCTTTTCACAACTAACCTTTATGTTACTCCACATAATCCTTGAATTAATACATTTATAGTCCCTCTTTTCCTGCCATAACTTACCCTTCAGCATTATTGCTACTCCTCCTTTAGCTCTAACTCTTTTTGAAACCCCTGACCTAATCCCATTTACTTCTCTCCACTGAAACTCTCCCACCCCCTTTAGCTTTTTTTCACTTAAAGCCAGGACATCCAGCTTCTTCTCATTCATAGCATCCACAATTATTTCTTTATTATCATTCGCACAACATCCACGCACATTCAGACATCCCACTTTGACAATTTTCTTCTTTTGTTTATTAATTTGTACAGGAAAAGGGGTTACTAGCCCATTGTTCCTGGCATTTTAGTTGACTTTTGCAACACGCATGGCTTACGAAGGAAAGATTCTTATTCCACTTCCCCATGGATATAAAAGGTAAAGTAATGAGAATAAGAACTATTAAGATAAAATCAAAGAAAACTCAGATGAATGTGTATAAATAAACGTGTACATGTATGTGTAGTGTGACCTAAGTGTAAGTAGAAGTAGCAAGACGTACCTGTAATCTTACATATTTATGAGACACAAAAGACACCAGCAATCCTACCATCATATAAAATAATTACAGGCTCTCATTTTACATTCACTTGGCAGGACTGTAGTGCATACCTCCCTGGGTGGTTGCTGTCTATCAACCTACTACCTGTACCAGCATATACATGTGTATATACACACCCCTCTGGGTTTTCTTCCATTTTCTTGCTAGTTCTAGTTTATTTCCTCTTATCTCCATGAGGAAGTGGAACAGAATTCTTCCTCTGTAAGCCATGTGTGTTGTAAGAGGTGATTAACTTTTGCTTTTGTTTTTGAGCCACACTGCCTCAGTGGGATACAGCCAGTTTGTTGAAAGAAGGTGTTCCAAATATCATAATTGCCAAGTGTATTACAGTATAGTATAGTAGTACCAAATTAAAATGGAGGAAGTAATATCAGTGATGATTTGAAAAGATTAAGATGATGAAATTCACTTAGGAAATAACACCTAAACATGAGACATTGTAAACACACAGTGACATTTGAAACAACCAAGCAAAGTCTATTTTCTTACATTCACAATATTTACAGAAGAAAATGGGTTAGGCATTATGCAGAGATGATGGGCCATCACTGAGACTAAAACTTTTTTTATTCATGGGACAGTAAATACATATGGGAGACAGCAGGTAAAGGAGCCAGTGAGTACAGGTTTTGGAAAACAGAGGGCCAGTTATTAGCACACAGCCATATGTATGAGTTCCTGCCCCTGTACAGTATACAGATATGCTTAGAGATATTGACTTGATTAAACTCAACACATTTTCTCACTCAATACATTTAAGAGGACATGTTCTCAGATGCAAACGTACAAACTACTGTAACAAAGGAAATATATGTTATCGGCATCGTATTACCTAAGGGTCTGTCTCCTAAATAATAAAGGACAAGTAAGGGAAAAGGAAGCAAAATTTTGGAAGAACAGTAATTTTTAAAAGTAAACATTGAAGTAATATAGGAGAGACTTTCCTCTCTCTTTCATATCTGGTATTTATGATATCCTACATTTGGAAATTAAGTATGGAGCAGTTTTCAGTTCGTGTTGTTTAATTTTTCTTTTACAATATTTCAGGGTACTAGTCACAGGTGTTCTGGCAGATCGTTCACCAGCAGACCTTCATCTCTTCCGTAATTATATAAGTGGAGAGCAGTTACTTCAGTCGTATGGAGGAAGTGCCTTCGCTCCCACCAGACCTTCAAATCAGCAGCTGGTGTGGCATGCTGCCAGAGCATCAGGGGCTGCTCCATCTTATTTCAGGTATTTGTGTAATTTCTGTACCTATTTGTAGTTAAAAGTGCAGAGTTATTCTTATAGTGTCACATACTTCATCATGTATGGTTTGTGGAAGGGATGTTGAGTTTTGGTGGCTTATTTGAATTTTGATGTCCATGTTATTTGGAAATGACAGCTAGGGAATGACTCCATGGGGAAGTGGAATGGAATTCTTCCTCTGTAAACCATGTGTGACGTAAGAGGTGACTAAAATGCCAGGAGCAAGGGGCTAGTAACCCCTTCTCCTGTATATGTTACTAAATTTAAAAGGAGAAACTTTTCTTTTTTCTTTTTGGCCACCCTGTGTCGGTGGGATATGGCTGACTTGTTGAAAAAAGAAAGAAACTGGTGAACGAATAATGTAATGGTGAATGTGTTTTCCATTATTAGGTCTGAATATTCAGCCTTGGTGGGAAATGGCCATGCATTAATTTTTTTAATTAAATTTTCAGTGATTATTACCCACATTGCATTCTATAATGTCCTCTGCTCTCCTCTTAATTATTATTATAATCAAAACTAAGCACTAAACATTATTCCTCTTAAGAAGGAAGCAAGATCTTGTCTGGAGTTTAATTTTGTCCTGCTACAGAAGCAGCATTGACATGTCTTCATACTCATTGCTCTGTTAACCACTTTTTATAGTATCCTAAAAGCCTAGATCTGTTTTTTCATATATGGAGACATGTTATAACCATTTTATATATTGTAAGCATATAATACAACACATCCTCCTGTGACTGTCACCCAACCTATGATTACTCTCATTGTATTAATTACTGTAGGTGTTACACCCACTGTGAAGTTGAAGTATCTCTCAAAGATACCTAGATGTTGCACATGAATTGTATTTAACAATTTATCAGTACAGTGCTGTATTATATACCTGCACTCTGAAGAAGGGGGTGGGGATATTTGCAGTCTGGAGATGCATCTGAACTGCAGTATCTACATGCCTCTGACAAGATAGTGGTGGTGAATGACGGTGAAAGTTTTTTTGGGTCACCCTACTTCAGTGGGAGATATCTAGTGTGTAAAAAAAATGTGTGTGTCTTTATTTCTTTGTTTGTTTATATGTTTTCTTATATTAAATATTACATCCATGGGGAAGTAGAACAGAATTCTTCCTCTGTAAGCCATGCATGTCGTAAGAGGCGATTAAAATGCCAGGGGCAAGGGGCTAGTAACCCCTTCTCCTGTGTGCATTACTAAATTTAAAAAGAGAAACTTTCATTTTTCTTTTTGGAGCACCCCTTCCTTGGTGGGATACAGCCGGTTCATCGAAAAATAAATCAAGAAACAGTATAAATATTTAAGTTAACTGTTTCTTCATCTACGTCTACATTTTATCCAACAGAGCTTATGGACGATTCATTGATGGTGGATTGATCTCCAACAATCCAACTTTAGATGTGCTGACAGAAATATCTGAGTACAACATGGTCTTAAGTGCTCTTGGGAGAGCAGATGAAGCAGTTAAGCCATCTATCATAGTTTCACTTGGAACAGGAAAGCCACCTGTTTCTAAGGTAAATCACTTAAACTAGTTTATCACTGTATATATTTTCTTTTGATACATTTAATTGTCTTCACTGAGCACTGTATAGTTGTAATTGTTTTCAATATATGCATAGTAATAGTATTATCCATTTTAAGAACATAAGAATAGTGAAGCACTGTGGTAGGCCTGCTGGCCCATGCTAGGCAGGTCCAAGTCACACTCAACCACACCCACTCATGTACCTGTCCAATCTATTTTTAAAGCTACTCAAAAGTTATTGACACAGTGATGTTACCTGAGAGTTCATTCATCTCATCTACAACTCTCTTGCCAAACCATTGCTTTCCTATAGCCTTTCTAAATAAAAAATTGTCCATCCTGAATTCATGATACAAAGTATATACATTTATATATTTCGTTCATATCCCCCTTAATTCAATACATTTCCAGAGTACAAATTCATTGTCTTCAGCCAATTTTTTCAGGACAGGTTTCTTATACAGGGATCAACTTTCTCATGTGCTTCTGACTGTTCTTCAGTGCATTCATGTCCACTCAGTAACATGTTTATCAGAACTGGCCAGTAGAATCTAAATGGGGCCTTATCAAAGTTGTAGTATAACCTTGGGATTTCTATTACTTATATTCCTTGATATGAAGCTGTTTGTATGGTTGTAATTGTTTTCCTTTGGAATGCTGAACAGTTTGTGGCAGCATTGTTTCTTATTTATGGAACTACTGTATAAAGCATTTTAGGTGAAAATATTTGCAAGTGTTGGAATATCACATACCTTTATTTAGACGACTGTCAGTTTTTTGGAAGGTCGTATTTATATGCTCATTCATTTTACAAGGTTTTCCTTATGTGCAAATGTCCTAGGCATAGTAACATCAAATTTGAATTTTCTTTTGGTTCTTGTTTTTGGTTTTTGACTTTGATTTTATACAAGTTTTGGCAAGAAGGTTCTCTCTTCTGTGTTTATCAAAATCATCATCTCTATCACCATAGCAGATAATGGGATTGTTCACACTGTTAACATTAACATCCATATGAGCTCTGGGAAAACACCCTCTATATTGTGCTCCTGCCCTTGAACAAAATGATTTGTTCATATATCTAATTTGAGAGTCTCTGACAATAAGCATTTATTATTTTTTATTAACACATCGGCCGATACTCACCAAGGCAGGGTGGCCCGAAAAAGAAAAACTTTCATCATCATTCACTCCATCACTGTCTTGCCAGAGGGGTGCTATATGCTACAGTTATAAAACTGCAACATTAACACCCCTCCTTCAGAGTGCAGGCACTGTACTTCCCATTTCCAGGACTCAAGTCCAGCCTGCCAGTTTCCCTGAATCCCTTCATAAATGTTACTTTGCTCACACTCCAACAGCACGTCAAGTATTAGCCCTTAAACGGTCCAAACAGATTGACGTTCAAATTCGTAGTGCTACAAAAATAGATCTACTTTTTTTTACATATTTTCAAATATAACAAAAAAAAATGTTGATAAAAGTTTTTTTACACGTTTTCAAATGTAAAACAAAAAAGAAGGTGTACATTTTTTTACATACTTTCAGATGTTGAAAAAACGTATATATACGTTTGGACGTTTAAGGGTTAAAAACCATTCGTCTCCATTCACTCCTGTCAAATACACTCACACACGCTTGCTGGAAGTCTAAGCCCCTCGCACACAAAACCTCCTTTACCCCCTCCCTCCAACCCTTTCTAGGCCAACCCCTATCCCGCCTACCCTCCACTACAGATTTATACACTCGAAGTGATTCTGTTTTGTTCCATTCTCTCTACATGTCCGAACCACCTGAACAACCCCCCCTCAGCCCTCTGGACAATAGTTTTGGTAATCCCACACCTCCTAATTTCCAAACTATGAATTCTCTGCATTATATTCACACCGCACATTGCCCTCAGACATGACATCTCCACTGCCTCCAGCCTTCTCCTCGCTGCAACATTCCTTACCCATGCTTCACACCCATACAAGAGTGTTGGCACAACTATACTCTCATACATGCCCCTCTTTGCTTCCACAGACAAAGTGCTTTGTCTCCATAGACTCCTGAGTACACCACTCACCCTTTACCCCTCATCAATTCAATGATTCACCTCCTTCATAGACCCATCTGCTGACACGTCCACTCCTAAATATCTGAAAACATTCATCTCCTCCACAGTCTCTCCCTCCAATTTGATATCCAATCTTTCACCACCTAATCTTTTTGTTATCCTCATAACCTTACTCTTTCCTATATTCACTTTTAATTTTCTTCTCTTACATTATTTTTATATATATTATCACACCGGCCGATTCCCACCAAGGCAGGGTGGCCCGAAAAAGAAAAACTTTCACCATCATTCACTCCATCACTGTCTTGCCAGAAGGGTGCTTTACATATCCTACCAAATTCATCCACCAACGTCTGCAACTTCTCTTCAGAATCTCCCAAAAGCACAGTGTCATCAGTAAAGAGCAACTGTGACAACTCCCACTTTGTGTGTGATTCTTTATCTTTTAATTCCACACCTCTTGCCAAGACCCTCGCATTCACTTCTCTTGCAGCCCCATCTATAAATATGTTGAACAACCACAGTGAGATCACACATCCTTGTCTAAGGCCTACTTTTACTGGGAAATAATCTCCCTCTCTCCTACATACTCTAACCTGAGCCTCACTATCCTTGTAAAAACTCTTCACTGCTTTCAGTAACCTACCTCCTATACCATATACCTGCAACATCTGCCACATTGCCTGCCTATCTACCCTGCTGTCATATGCCTTTTCCAAATCCATTAATGCCACAAAAACCTCTTTACACTTATCTAAATACTGTTCACCTGTATGTTTCACTGTAAACACTTGGTCTACACACCCCCTACCTTTCCTAAAGCCTCCTTGTTCATCTGCTATCCTACTCTCTGTCTTACTCTTAATTCTTTCAATAATAACTCTACCATATACTTTACCAGGTATACTCAACAGACTTTTTCCCCTATAGTTTTTGCACTCTTTTTTTTTTTTTTTTTTTTTTTTTTTTTTTTTTTTTTTTTTTATCCCCTTTGCCTTTATACAAAGGAACTATTCATGCTCTCTGCCAATCCCTAGGTACCTTACCCTCTTCCATACATTTATTAAATAATAACACCAAACACTCCAAAACTTTATCCCCACCTGCTTTTAACATTTCTGTTTTTATCCCATCAATCCTAGCTGCCTTATTCCCGTTCATTCTACCCACTGCTTCACGAACTCCCCCCACACTCACAACTGGCTCATCCTCACTCCTACAAGATGTTATTCCTCCTTGCCCAATACACGAAATCACAGCTTCCCTATCTTCATCAACATTTAACAATTCCTCAAAATATTCCCTCCATCTTCACAATACCTCTAACTCTCCATTTAATAACTCTCCTCTTCTATTTTTAACTGTCAAATCCATGTGTTTCCTAGGCTTCCTCAACTTATTAATCTCACTCCAAAACTTTTTCTTATCTTCAACAAAATTTGTTGATGACATCTCACCCACTCTCTTATTTGCTCTCTTTTTAGATTGTTTCACCACTCTCTTAACCTCTCTTTTTTTTTTCTCAATGTACTCTTCCCTCCTTGCATCACTTCTACTTTGTAAAACCCTCTCGTATGCTAACTTTTTCTCCCTTACTACTCTCTTTACATCATCATTCCACCAATAAAGTTGGTAGAATTACCGACAATATGTAAAGTAAAAGGACACAAGTGCAACTAATGTGACATTTTATTGTGGCAACGTTTTGCTCTCCAGGAGCTTTATCAAGCTTTACATGGCTTGATAAAGCTCCTGGAGAGCAAAACGTTGCCACAATAAAATGTCACATTAGTTGCACTTGTGTCCTTTTACTTTACATCATTCCACCAATCGCTCTTTTTTCCTCCCACACCTACTTTCCTGTAACCACAAACTTCTGCTGAACACTCTAACACTACATTCTTAAACCTACCCCATACATCTTCAACCCCATTGCCTATACTCTCACTAGCCAATCTATCCTCCAATAGTCGTTTATATCTTACCTTAACTGCCTCCTCTTTTAGTTTATTCACCTTCACCTCTCTCTTACTTGCTGCTTCTATTTTTCTTGTATCCCATCTACCTTTTACCCTCACTGTAGCTACAACTAGAAAGTGATCTGATATATCTGTGGCCCCTCTATAAACATGTACATCCTGAAGTCTACTCAGCAGTCTTTTATCTACCAATACGTGTACATAGTCCAACAAACTACTGTCATTTTGCCCTACATCATATCTTGTATACTTATTTATCCTCTCTTTTTTAAAATACGTATTACCTATTCTCAGTAGTAGTACCAGTTCCTGGTAACCAGTTACCAGTAACCAGTGTACCAGTAGATGACTCAGTACCAACTGTCTCTGCGTGAATCACTGTCTGTATTCATATTGTTGCTGACCACAGCAGTATTTCAAACCCCCCTCACATATGGGCACTGTGGGTTAGTCAGTCTTACGAGTGAGAGCAAGGAGGCAGGTCACAGCTGTTTGGCGCTCTTCCCACACTATCCGTAATATACGTACTACCAGCCTACGTGAGTATTTCTTTACCCTATCCACGTGTTCGAACCCCACATGATAAATGGTGGCAGCGGTGGGATTGAACTCTTGGATAGTCAAGGTCCATCTGGCTAACCTTCCAGTGGGTTGTTTGTTCTGGAATAAAGGTATCAGTGGAGCATGGTCTGTCAAGACATGAACAGAGTACTGATAAATAATGTCTCGGAAGTGCTTTAAAGACCATACTATTACTAAAGCTTCTTGCTCAGTTACTGTATAATTACGTTCAGCCTTTGTAAGGACTCGGCTAGCAAATGCAACTGCGTTGTACTTGCCATCGGTCTTCTGAGCTAGTATGGCGCCTATGCCAATTGAACTAGCATCAGTTGTCAGATAGAAGGGCTTAGAGAAATCTGGAAATTTCAAAATTGGAGCAGATGTTAGCTTTTATTTTAGAGTTTGGAATGCTCTTTCTTGACGGAAGGTCCAAACAAAAGGAGCATCTTTCTTAAGCAACTCAGTTAGAGGAGCAGCTATGGAAGAAAAATTGGCAATGAAAGATCTATAAAAACCTGCTAAGCCCACAAAGGATCTTACGGCATCAGCAGTTTTGGGAGTTGGAAAATTTAGTACTGCAGTTACTTTACTTTGGTCAGTCGTAACCCCTCTAGGAGTGACTACGTGACCAAGAAACTTAATTTCTGATCTGAAAAATTGACATTTAGACAGTTTGATCTTTAAATTGGCTTCTTCAAGCTTACCAAGTACTACATCAAGTCTTTTCAAGTGTGTATCCACATCTTTAGACATGACGATTACGTCATCTAAGTACACCATAAGTGCATTACCTATGAGACCTCTAAAGATATTAGTCATGAGCCTTGAGAATGTGATAGGGGAGGATCGTAATCCAAACGCCATACGGAGGAAGTGATAATGACCTGTAGGAGTGGAGAATGCAGTTAGCTCTTGGCTGTCCTCGTGAAGAGGGACTTGCCAAAACCCTTGTAACAAATCCAGGGTTGAAAAGACTTTGTTATCTCCGATGTTACGTAAAAGATCACCCAGTACAGGGAATGGAAAGCGATCTGGAATAGTTTTCGCATTTAACTTCCTAAAGTCAATCACTGGGCGCCAAGTACCATCCTTCTTAGGTACTAGGATCAAGGGCGCATTCCAAGGTGAATTGCTAGGTGCAATAACTCCATCATCAAGCATTTGATTAATTAATTCTTCTGCGACAGCAACTTGTGAATGAGGCATTCTGTACGCAGGTATGTAGATAGGTCTAGTACCAGGTTCAAGTGGAATACAATGGGACAATAAGTTCGTTATACCCATCTTCTCACCTGGTAAGGCAATGGCTTTACGACGTTTGTTCAACAGAGTCAACAAACACTTGACTTCATCTGGGAAGTCAGTGGGAGCTAAGTCTTTCTCCTCAACTGGTGGAACAGATTGATCCAGTGAAGTGGATGAGGTCTCCCATTGCAGACGTTTTGTTAAAGTTAGTCAGCATAACTCTCGAACCTACTTTGATTTTGGATGGCTTTGCTCGAGTGTTTGCGACTCTTGTAAATTTTGCTGTTGATTTATGAAGTGTTTCACGGATTCTTCTAAAAACACTTTGAGCTAAGCTGGTACGAGTTGCTATGAAATCATCAGGGTTGTAATTTGGTTTCGGACTAGAATATAACAACTCATAAGGCAAACGTTTATCTACACCGTACAATGCATAATGTGGAGTGTCACCTATAGAAACATTGTAAGCAGAATTTATAGCACACTGCACATCAGGTATAACTTCATCCCAAGTTTCACTGTTGGGATTGATAGTGGCTCTCAAGACATCAAGTACTTTCTTATTGGTTCGTTCCGCTAACCCATTGCTGGCAGGATGATGAGGTACAATGGTGGATTTAGAGATCTTGTACAAGGTACACAAATTTTCAAGAATCTCATTACAGAATTCACCTCCATTATCTGTTACTAGGGACTTAGGGGTGGTATGCCTGCAGATAATGCGTTCTTTAAACGCTATAGCTACTGTCTCGGCAGTCTTATCTGCAATAGGAACTAACTCACAATATCTGGTGAAATGGTCTACCATAACACACAGATGTTTGTTGCCTTGGAGGGAACATATCACTGGTAATAAGTATAAGGTTAGAGAAATTAGTACTGGTCAGCATAAAGAATCGCATTTAGATCATATGAAGTTAGTATGTGATGATAATGATGTTCCAACCCAGACTAATGTGACAGACTCTGACAATTCTCCTGATCCTGTACTCTCTTCCTCTGATACTCAGTCAGACGATCAACCTGAATGTCGTTATTCCCTACGTACACGACAGGTATTGAGAAATCCTCAAGTATCATTTGTAACTACCAATTCAGATTTGCCTCAAATACAGCATGAGTTAGCCAGTGCTACAGAGTTTGATCCTCCCAGAGATGACACCCATTCTGCATATGTCAATCTCACCCTAGCAGAGTTGGGGTTAAATGTAAATAACCTGTATAGATGAATAATTACAGTATCAACTTATCAGTATTCAAGAATTTTTTTTGTGTTCACGTTCACTCCGAATTCTGAGAGTTAACAGTCTAGATTTGAGTGCACCGAATCTGCCTTTCTGTTAAACACTTCTTTCTTTGTATATATTCCTTCCTCAGAATCTGTAGATCACATGAATACAGATCGATTGATCAAATTTTTTTTTATCACTTCTATTGTGTAATCTCAACGTTGAGTTTCATTCGTTGAGTTTCTTCGATGAGTTGTGCTATATTATACCTTGTATTGCATTACAGTTTCAGTTACGTAAGCTTCCATTCCAATGTTCTACTTATGTATGTTTTAATGTTCAATTGTTGTGTACTTTGACATTGTAATGAATCAGCCCAAGCCGTATACCTGCCATCTCTAGCTTGTATTAGTTGTATGTCGGGACGACATACGTTAGTGTTGCCGAGCTCTCAGTAGTAGTACCAGTTCCTGGTAACCAGTTACCAGTAACCAGTGTACCAGTAGATGACTCACTACCAACCGTCTCTGCGTGAATCACTGTCTGTATTCATATTGTTGCTGACCACAGCAGTACATATTTCAAACCCCCCCTCACATATGGGCACTGTGGGTTAGTCAGTCTTACGAGTGAGAGCAAGGAGGCAGGTCACGGCTGTTTGGCGCACTTCCCACACTATCCGTAATATACGTACTACCAGCCTACGTGAGTATTTCTTTACCCTATCCACGTGTTCGAACCCCACATGATACTATAACTAAACCCCTTTCTATACACAGTTCAATCAAAGGGCTCCCATTATCATTTACACCTGGCACCCCAAACTTGCCTGCCATACCCTCTCTACATTTTTCTTCAACTTTAGTATTTATGTCCCCTACCACAAGTACTCTCTCACTTGGTTCAAAGGTTCATATACATTCGCTTAACATCTCCCAGAATCTATCTATCTATCTATCTATCTCTATCTTTCTATCTATCTATCTATCTGTCTATCTATGTATCTGTCTATCTATCTATCTATCTATCTATCTCTCTCTCTCTCACTCTCACTCACTCTCACTCTCTTCTCCAGGTGCATACACGCTTATTATGACTCACTTTTCACATCCGACCCTTATTTTAATCCACATAATCCTTGAATTTACACATTTACATTCCCTCTTCTCCTTCCATAACTGGTCCTTCAACATTATTGCTACCCCTTCCTTAGCTCTAACCCTCTCAGATACTCCTGACTTAATCCCATTTATTTCTCCCCACTGAAACTTGCTTACCCCCTTCAGCTTTGTTTCGCTTAGGGCCAGGACATCCAACTTCTTTTCATTCATAACATCAGCAATCATCTCTTTCTTATCATCTACACTACATCCACACACATTCAAGCATCCCAGTTTTATAAAGTTTTTCTTCTTCTCATTTTTAGTAAGTGTGTAAGTGTGTACAGGAGAAAGGGTTACTAGCCCATTGCTCCCGGCATTTTAGTCGCCTCATACGACACACATGGCTTATGGAGGAAAGATTCTTTTCCACTTCCCCATGGACAATAGAGAAAAAAAAAACAAGAACAAGAGATTTTAAGAAAAAGAAGAAAAACCCTAGATGTGTGTATGTATATATATGCATGTGCATGCCTGTGTACTGTGACCTAAGTGTAAGTAGAAGTAGCAAGATGTACCTGTTATCCAGCATGTTTGTGAGACAGAAAAAAGACACCAGCAATCCTACCATCATGTAAAACAGTTAAAGGTTTCTGTTTCACAGTCATCTGGCGGGACGGTAGTAACTCCCTGGGTGGTTGCTGTCTACCAACCTACTACCTTGAAGAGGAGTCCTGTCTTTCTCCTTGTTGAGATACACTTGTTCTGGAGAACAGAAAAGTACTTTCTATTCTTCAACCCTGCTTCCTCAATTTTTTCATATGCCTCCCTTGCAAGCCACTCTCCATTCATTACTGCTAACATTTCACTTTGTCACCACAAATTTAAATAAATAATTTGTGCTGGTGTCTTTTGTCTGTCTCATAAATATGCAAGATTACAGGTACGTCTTGCTACTTCTACTTACATTTAGGTCACATACATGTACACGTTTATTTATACACACTCGTCTGAGTTTTATTTGATTTGATCTTAATAGTTCTTGTTCTTATTACTTTCCCTTTTATATCTGGGGGGAAGTGGAATAAGAATCTTTCCTCCGTAAGCCATGCGTGTTGTAAAAGTCAACTAAAATGCCGGGAACAATGGGCTAGTAACCCCTTTTCATGTAATAATTACTAAAAAGAATAAGAAGAAAATTTGTCACAGTGGGATGTCTGAATGTGCGTGGATGTTGTGCAGATGATAAAAAAAAAAGAGATGATTGTGGATGTTATGAATGAGAAGAAACGATGTCCTGGCTTTAAGTGAAACAAAGCTGAAAGGGGTGGGAGAGTTTCAGTGGAGAGGAATAAATGGGATTAAGTCTTGTTTCTTCTTGTCCAGACCAGAGCTTTGATGAGATGTGTAAGGAAGAAGGATGGGTAAGGATAGAAATTTTGGAAAAGGGTGGGAGGGGGGAGAGAGGTAGGATATAAAAGGTAAGTGGCCCAACCACTTTGGTGTAATTTAAAAAGTGTACGTGAAATGATAAGATATTCTTTAAGGGGTATAAGACTAACCCATCAGAGTCACATAGATATAACAGATATATAAGTACATGACTCTGAATTGGTAGTAATTATACAAGTTGCAATTGCTTTTTTTATTTTTTTTTTTTTTTTTTTTTTTTTTTTTTGCGATTGCACAACGGATATTTATGCGACAATGAAGGCAATAATTTTCTGGCCAGTTTATAGAATTACGTGACAATGGCTTCTTACAGGTGGTGTCCAGCCATAGTAAATAGCATAATTTTTACATTAGATTGTTATATAAGATTTCTCCCTAATTGGGGGCGATGATGTTCTCAGTATACATAGAAGGGTTCTGGTGTTACTCAATCTTCTTCATCAGGGAGGTTGCTCAATATCATGGGTCGATGGTAATCATCTTTATGTATAAAACGACGGACCCTCTGTGGGGATTAGGTCAGGGGTTTCAAATAGAGTTAGAGCTAAAGAAGGAGTAGCAATAATGTTGAAGGATAAGCTATGGTAGGAAAAGAGGGACTACAAATGTATTAATTCAAGGATTATGTGGAGTAAAATAAAGGTTGGATGTGAAAAGTGGGTTATAGTAACCATATATGCACCTGGAGAAGAGACAAGTGTAGAGGAGAGAGAGAGATTTTGTAAAATTTTGAGTGAATGCGTGGGGAATTTTGAACCAAGTGTGAGAGTATTTGTGGTTGGGGATTTCAATGCTAAAGTGGGAAAAAATGTTGTGGAGGGAGTAGTAAGTAAATTTGGGGTGCCAGTTAGAGTAAGAGGTAGATGGGACAAGAGGAAAATGACAACAACAAGTAAGAGGGAGATAAGATAAGAGAGATAAGATTTTGTTTGGATTTTTAACCCCGGAGGGTTAGCCACCCAGGATAACCCAAGAAAGTCAGTGCGTCATCGAGGACTGTCTAACTTATTTCCATTGGGGTCCTTAATCTTGTCCCCCAGGATGCGACCCACACCAGTCGACTAACACCCAGGTATCTATTTGCTGCTAGGTGAACAGGACAACAGGTGTAAGGAAACGTGTCGAATGTTTCCACCCGCCGGGAATCGAACCCGGGCCCTCCGTGTGTGAAGCGGGAGCTTTAGCCACCAGGCCACCGGGCCTGGTGGCTAAAATATATAATGAAAGTGTATAAACTAAGGGAGGAGGAAGTTCAGGGGAGATATAAGAAACTATTGGCAGAAAGGTGGGCTGGTGCAAGTATGAATAGTGGGGGGGTTGAAGAGGGTTGGAATAGTTTTAAAAATGCAGTATTAGAATGTGGGGAATAAGTTTGTGGTTATAGGAGGGTGGGTGCAAGAGCAAAGAGGAGTGATTGGTGGAATGATGAAGTAAAGGGTGTGATAAAAGAGAAAAAGGTAGCTCATGAGAGGTTTTTACAAAACAGAAGTGTTATACGAAGAGTAGAGTAGTATATGGAGAGTAAAAGAAAGGTGAAGAGAGTGGTGAGAGTGTGCAAAAGGAGAGCAGATGATAGAGTGGGAGAGGCACTGTCAAGAAATTTTAATGAAAATAAGAAAATATTTTGGTGTGAGTTAAACAAGTTAAGAAAGCCTAGGGAACGAAAGGATATGTCAGTTAAAAACAGAGTATGAGAGTTAGTAGATGGGGAGATGGAGGTTTTGGGTAGATGGCGAGAATATTTTGAGGAACTTTTAAATGTCGACGAAGAAAGGGAGGCGGTAATTTTGTGCACTAGCCAGGGAGGTATACCATCTTGTAGGAGTGAAGAAGAGCAGGATGTGAGTGTAGGGGAGGTGCGTGAGGCATTACGTAGAGTGAAAGGGGGTAAAGCAGCTGGAACTGACGGGATCATGACAGAAATGTTAAAAGCAGGGGGGGGTATATAGTGTTGGAGTGGTTGGTATTTTTGTTTAATAAATGTATGAAAGAGGGGAAGGTACCTAGGGATTGGCAGAGAGGATGTATAGTCCCTTTATGTAAAGGGAAAGGGGACAAAAGAAATTGTAAAAATTATAGAGGATTAAGTTTACTGAGTATACCAGGAAAAGTGTACAGTAGGGTTATAATTGAAAGAATTAGAGGTAAGACAGAATGTAGGATTGCAGATGAGCAAGGAGGTTTCAGAGTGGGTAGGGGATGTGTAGATCAAGTGTTTACATTGAAGCATATATGTGAACAGTATTCAGATAAAAGTAGAGAAGTTTTTATTGGAAGGAAGGCGGGGTAGGGGTCGGCCTAGGAAAGGTTGGAGGGAGGGGGTAAAGGAGGTTTTGTGTGCGAGGGGCTTGGACTTCCAGCAGGCATGCGTGAGCGTGTTTGATAGGAGTGAATGGAGACAAATGGTTTTTAATACTTGACGTGCTGTTGGAGTGTGAGCAAAGTAACATTTATGAAGGGGTTCAGGGAAACCGGCAGGCCGGACTTGAGTCCTGGAGATGGGAAGTACAGTGCCTGCACTCTGAAGGAGGGGTGTTAATGTTGCAGTTTAAAAACTGTAGTGTAAAGCACCCTTCTGGCAAGACAGTGATGGAGTGAATGATGGTGAAAGTTTTTCTTTTTCGGGCCACCCTGCCTTGGTGGGAATCGGCCAGTGTGATAATAAATAATAAATAATAAGTTTTTATTGCATTTATGGATTTAGGAAAGGCATATGATAGAGTGGATAGGGGAGCAATGTGGCAGATGTTGCAAGTATATGGAATAGGTGGTAAGTTACTAAATGCTGTAAAGAGTTTTTATGAAGATAGTGAGGCTCAGGTTAGGGTGTGTAGAAGAGAGGGAGACTACTTCCCAGTAAAAGTAGGTCTTAGAGAGGGATGTGTAATGTCACCATGGTTGTTTAATATATTTATAGATGGGGTTGTAAAAGAAGTAAATGCTACGGTGTTCAGGAGAGGGGCGAGATTAAATTATGGAGAATCAAATACAAAATGGGAATTGACACACTTGCTTTTTGCTGATGATACTGTGCTTATGGGAGATTCTAAAGAAAAATTGCAAAGGTTAGTGGATGAGTTTGGGAATGTATGTAAAGGTAGAAAGTTGAAAGTGAACATAGAAAAGAGTAAGGTTATGAGGGTATCAAATGATTTAAATAAAGAAAAATTGGATATCAAATTGGGGAGGAGGAGTATGGAAGAAGTGAATGTTTTCAGATACTTGGGAGTTGACGTGTCGGCAGATGGATTTATAAAGGATGAGGTTAATCATAGAATTGATGAGGGAAAAAAGGTGAGTGGTGCATTGAGGTATATGTGGAGACAAAAAACGTTATCTATGGAGGCAAAGAAGGGAATGTATGAAAGTATAGTAGTACCAACACTTACATGGGTGTGAAGCTTGGGTTGTGAATGCAGCAGCGAGGAGGTGGTTGGAGGCAGTGGAGATGTCCTGTCTAAGGGCAATGTGTGGTGTAAATATTATGCAGAAAATTCAAAGTGTGGAAATTAGGAGAGGGTGTGGAGTTAATAAAAGTATTAGTCAGAGGGCTGAAGAGGTGTTGTTGAGGTGGTTTGGTCATTTAGAGAGAATGGATCAAAGTAGAATGACATTGAGAGCATATAAATCTGTAGGGAAAGGAAGGCAGGGTAGTGGTTGTCCTTGAAAAGGTTGGAAGGAAGGGGTAAGGGAGGTTTTGTGGGTGAGGGGCTTGGACTTCCAGCAGGCGTGCATGAGCGTGTTCGATAGGAGTGAATGGAGACGAATGGTATTTGGGAGATGATGATCTGTTGGAGTGTGAGCAGGGTAATATTTAGTGAAAGGATTCAGGGAAACTGGTTATTTTTATATAGCCAGACTTGAGTCCTGGAAATGGGAAGTACATTGCCTGCACTCTAAAGGAGGGTTCGGGATATTAGCAGTTTGGAGGGATATGTTGTGTATCTTTATACATATATGCTTCTAAACTGTTGTATTCTGAACACCTCTGCAAAAACAGTGATTATGTGTGAGTGTGGTGAAAGTGTTGAATGATGATGAAAGTATTTTCTTTTTGGGGATTTTCTTTCTTTTTTGGGTCACCCTGCCTCAGTGCGAGACGGCTGACTCGTTGAAAAAAAAAATGTATGAATACAGCAAAAACAAATGCAATATATTATTCAGTATTGATAGCCTAGTGTATCATTATCATTAGTCAAGAATAGATTTATATTGGCAATTATGATTTTCTTTACCAGGTATATGATGCTTGCATTTTTGTGTTCTTTATGGAGATATACTTGTACCTTTTTCATTTATTTTAATAAATTATATAACTTATGTGGCAATAACTGAAGTAATTTAAATTGACAGACCAATTAAAATGCATCATAGTAATATGGTGTACATGGTTGCCTTGACTATGGTCAAAATGTAAACAAACATCTAAATGCATTTAGTGTAAATATACACTCTCTATTTTATAAATTAAAAAGATTGCTGATCTGATTTCAGGTTAATGCCATTGACTGCTTTAGACCTGAGAGTATGTGGAGCACAGTGCAAATGGCTTTTGGTCTCTCAAATATTGCAAAGATGCTAATTGACCAAGTATGTATAATTTTTATTTTGTGCTTTTTCACCAGAATATTCACAATATGCTGTATATAAGAAATTTTAACATTTTTGTGACTACTTTCAAAAACTTAAAAAATATACTTTATGAATTTTCTTGTATCGTAATAATGATCATATGCAAACCAAATATTTCTTTATTATAGGCAACAATGGCAGATAATCGTACAGTTGACAGGGCACGTGCTTGGTGTGGATCATGTGGCATAGCATACTTGCGCTTATCTCCTCAACTTTCCTTGGATGTTCAGCTGGACGAGACTCGGGATGAAATTCTTGTCAATGCTTTATGGGAGACAATGGTTTACATTCGAAGCAAGAAAGCTGAGATAGACCAGTTTGCAGCTTTATTAATGTCTGGTTACTCTCCTTAGTTAAGAAGCAAATGTAACAACATAAAGTGGGTGTATGTTCAACAGCAGAACATTGAGAATTTGTTAATATAGATTGCTGATTTTGAATAACATAATGTTCAGTGCAATATTAGGTGGCCACAAATAACCCTCACATAGGAGAAAGATATTTATGACATTTGGTTCGACTTGGACCATTAACTAGTTGCACATGTGTGACTAGTTAACCCTTTCAGGGTCGACAGGCCCTCTCAGAGACTTGTTTTCAGGGTCGGCCAAATTTAAAAAAAAAAAAAAATTCTTATGAAAAGATAGATAATCTTTTCCCGATCATAATGACACCAAAAGTATGAAATTTGGTGGAAAACTTACAGAATTATGCTTTAGCGAAGTTAGCGGTCTCGACAATGTTTACGCATCGGCGATTTTGCCCACTTTGAGCCCTATTTTCAGCCAATTCAGTGTACTTGTCGACAAAAATCAAAACTATTTCGCTAGAACTCCATTTTTTCTATCGAATGAGTACAAGAAACCACCCATTTACTGATTTCAACTATCCAATACAGTGGTCAGAATTTAGCAATTTTGCCAATTTCACACAAATTTCAAAAGATGCCAATTTCCAAATAGGGTCCAGAATAAACAAGAAAGACATTCCTGGCACTAAAATAACAAGTTCTCTGTTCATTAGTCACATCTCCATGCCCCTCTTACATTTTTTTTTTTTTCCACTTTGATTTTTTATTCTCAAAATAGCCCTTGTGGCTTAGCGCTTCTTTTTGATTATAATAATAATAATAATATTCTCAAAAAAATAGAAGATTTACTGTTATGCAGACTACTGCATTGGTGTAGAAATGGTATAAATAATATCAGCGCACTTGTGAAACAATATTAGACTCACCAGTTGACGTGTATTGGATGCATATCATGATTTGTTTACTTTTGAACTTTGGTAAAAATCGAACATTTCTGCTACTTTGAGCTCAATTTCAAATTCAATTCAAAGTTTATTCTCTATAAAGATTACAATGTTGAATTTACAGAATTTGGTTGTTGTGTGGTTTACTTGTAGTTAAATAATGATTACAGAGTGTACCACTAGAACGCCTAGCATGGCTAGGCATTTCGGGCAGACTTAGTTTAATTCTTAATTTTAAAATATTACAAATTATGAGGTAAGTTGGTATTATGGCTAAGTAACTAAATACTAGTTTGTGAGTTTAGCAATGTGAATGCTTTTGTTTTGGCACAGTACATAGTTTCAGTATTGGAGTATCATAGGATTCATTATTTTAAGATTGAGATTAATATTTCTGTTTATGGTCAAATGGGTGAGTGAGTGTAAGTGTGAACCACCAGGTGGTATTCGTGTAGTTAGTTGATGGGGTTTATCAGGGAGATAAGATGTTTTCTAATGGTAGTTTTGAAGGTGATGAATGTGTCTGCAGTTCTAGAGTTCTCAGGTAGGGTGTTCCAGATTTTAGGACCTTTGACATACATTGAATTTTTGTAAAGGTTTAGTCGGACATGGGGAATGTCGTAGAGATGTTTGTGTCTGGTGTTATGCCTGTGGGTTCTGTCACAGCTATCAAGAAAGCGTTTTAGGTCAAGGTTGATATTGGAGTTTAAGGTCCTGTAGATGTAGATTGCACAGTAGTAAGTGTGGATGTATCGAACAGGGAGTAAGTTTAGATCTATGAAGAGTGGGGGGGTGTGTTGCCAGGGATGGGATTTAGTGATTATTCTTACTGCAGCTTTTTGTTGGGTTATTATTGGCTTTAGGTGTGTTGCTGCAGTTGATCCCCAAACACAAATAGCATAGGTGAGGTATGGATAAATAAGTGAGTGGTATAGTGTGAGAAGGGCATTTTGCGGCACATAGTATCGTATCCTGGAGAGGATCCCAACTGTTTTGGATACTTTTTTGGTTATGTGTTGGATATGGGTGCTGAAATTCAGGTTGTTGTCAAGGTATAGGCCTAGGAATTTGCCCTTATTATGTCTGGTAATTAGAGTGTTGTCGATCTTAATGTTAATTTGTGCATCTCCTGCTCTGCTACCAAACATAATATACTAGTAGGTTTTGTCAGTGTTAAGCGTAAGTTTATTGGCTGTCATCCAAGTCGATATTTTGATCAGCTCCTCGTTAACAATGGTGTTGAGGGTGGCAAGATTAGGGTGAGAGATGACATAAGTCGTGTCGTCAGCAAAGAGAATGGGTTTCAGGTGTTGGGATACGTTTGGAAGATCATTGATGTATATGAGGAAGAGCAGGGGACCAAGGACACTTCCCTGCGGAACTCCAGTATCAAGTGGCCGTGTTGTTGATGCTGTGTCTTTAATGGTAACATACTGATACCTATTAGTAAGGTAAGATTTGAAATAAGCAAGCGCATGGCCTCTTATACCGTAATGGTCAAGTTTGTGGAGTAGGATGTCGTGGTCTACTGTGTCAAAAGCTTTTCTTAGGTCAATAAAAATTCCTAGTGGATATTCCTTATTTTCCAATGCCGTGTAAAGCAGATCTAGCATTTTTATGATTGCATCATTAGTGCTTTTATTTTTCCTAAATCCAAATTGGCAGGGGTTGAGTATGTTTTGTGCTGTTATAAATGAATATAGTCTCCTGTGCACGAGTTTCTCAAAGATTTTGGATAGCAATGGTAAGTTTGATATTGGCCTATAGTTGTTTAAGTCTGTAGGGTCACCACCTTTATGTATTGGTGTAACAAGATACTTTTCTTTGTAAGACCAGTCAAAATCATCTCAATTTCTGTAATGTCTTCCATTCTATAAAATGAGACCAGGAAAACGAGAATACAACAATAAATACCATATGAAAATGCAGTGCAAAGTCGCTGTTTTAATCAAAAACACGGTCAACGTTTTTTATTTTCTCATTACACACTGTGTGCTGCAGGATTTTTTTTTATACCGCGCACACTGACCACATAGACTCATTCTTTCATATGTAGGCCTTCCAGCTTTCTCTCACTAGATTTGAGGGCACAGGAATTTAGGCGTACTAGTACGTCAAAAGCCCTGGCTCGTAAGCCGTACTAGTACGGCCGAAACCCTGAAAGGGTTAATGGTCCAAGTCGGACTGAAACATCGTCATAAGTTTCTTTTTCTTATGTGCGGGTTATATGTGTATTGTTCTAGTCACGGTATTGTGCTTTTTTGCTCTTTATTAGGTGGCCCTTAGAAGTACTTTTCTTTCTGGATAATATCTTGAGTTTCAGGTCACTACAAAGGGGTACTTTGCATTAAACTCATCAGTCATTTTCTGTAAAGGCAGAAATTACATTCACTATCATTCTTTAATTGCCTCTCCAGAAGACCAAAGACATTCTCTCAGTGTTAACATTAATGAAGCTCTTATATAAGATATGTCAAATAATGGATCACATTGCTGTATTAATTATAAGTGATTTCTTATCAATTTTCCATGTGTGCTTTTTTTCACTTCATTTTGGATACCTCAAAAATTATTTTAAGGAAATAGCTTCAGATTTTGAGTGGATGCCATTATATTGTCATATAATACATCATCAGTGTTAGTCTTTGTAACCTTCATAGTAAAAAGCTCCAGAACTACAGTGCTCCTTTAATATTCAGATGCATTACTTACCTACAAGTCACAGCTAATGCCAAATCTGTGAAGACCAAAACATTGGTGTGGCTGTGTTTTTCATCAAGAACAGTGCACCACCAACTGCAGTGAATTACATTATTAAAATATGTACATAATATGAATTGTAATGTATTCCTTTATACTGTGTGTGTGTGTGTATTTTTTTGGTGTTGTACAGGGCCCATGAAAAACAGTTCATTGAATACCTAAACCAAAGACTGAGAGTTCACTATTATTCTGTTAATATTTTAATTACAGTATCTCATATTATATTTAAATTATTACATAAGAGTATTGGGAATGAATATGTTTGGGTAACATTTCAATGAAGCTCTTGCTAATATATCAATTACTAATTTAGTAAGATTAACATATTTCACTATCCTTTTCATGAGAGGTCCATGGGTCAGACATACATGGCTAATTGTGAATTATAATTATAATCAAGGAGGAGCACTAAACCCATAGGGATTATACAGCACCTGTGGGGGAGGGGATGGAAGGTATTCAGGCTTAATTCAGGGAACTGGAGCACAGATCCAATTCCCTAGATCAAGTGCCCCCTCACCAGCATCTAGGAACCTCCCTTAAGGGGGCTAATTGTGATGAGAGACAAAATTTCTTGCTTTATTGTGACAAAAGATTAGACATTTCTATCAAGTAATCCCCTCAAGAAAGGTTCCTTGATGCTGGTGAGGGGCTCTTGATCTAGGGAATTGGATCTGCTCCAGTTCCCTGAATTAAGCCTGAATACCTTCCACATATCCCCCTTACAAGTTCTGTATAATCCTATGGGTTTAGAGCTTCCCCCTTGATTATAATAATAAAAATTATATCATGTAATACTGTATTGTATAGTTAAACTATTTTAAGTGTTACTCCACTGCTTTTGCCCCCTAGTGTTCAGCAAGAGGGATTTTTTTTTTTTTAACACATTGGCCATCTCCCACCAAACAAGGTGACCTAAAAGAAAGAAAAACCCCAAAAGAAAGAAAAAAATTTCAATATCAGTCAACACTTTCACCATCACTCATACATAATCACTGTCTTTGCAGAGGCACCCAGATACAACAGTTTAGATAGTCACTCCAAACTGCAAAAGGATTATAGTTTTATAATATGTGATAAATGGTTTAACCCTTTGACTGTTTTGGCTGTATATATACGTCTTACGAGCCAGTGTTTCAGACGTTTATATACTCAATAATTCTAGCGACTTCAAATCAAGCAGGAGAAAGCTGGTAGGCCCACATGTGAGAGAATGGATCTGTGTGGTCAGTGTGCACCATATAAAAAATTATCCTGCAGCACGCAGTGCATAATGAGAAAAAAAACTGACCGTTTTTTTAACCCTTAAACTGTCCAAGCAGATCTATGTTCGTATGCTTAGTGCTCCAAAAGTAGATCTACGTTTTTTTTTTATATATTTTCAAATATAACAAAAAAAAAGTAAATCAAAGTTTTTTTACATTTTCATATGTAAAAAAAAAATCTACTTTTTTTACATATTTTCAAATGTTGAAAAAACGTAGATCTACGTTTGGACAGTTTAAGGGTTAATTAAAATGCCGACTTTGTGGTCTATTTTCGTATGGTATTTATGGTTGTATTCTCGTTTTCTTGGTCTCATTTGATCGAATGGAAAACATATTATAGAAATAGAAGTGATTTTGATTGGTTTTACTATGAAAAGAACCTTGAAATGGAGCTCAAAATAGGGGAAATGTTTGATTTTTGCCAATGTTCAAAAGTAAACAAATGATGTCATTGTCCAATAAATGTCCAACTAGCCATTCTAATATGCAGTCATGAATGGGTTGACATTATTTATACAATTATTACAATATTGCAGTAGTCTGCATAACAGTAAATCTTCTTTTTTGTTAGAATAAAAATTCAAAATAGAAAGCAAGAGTAATATCAGAGGGGCCTGGAGACATGACTGATGAACAAAGAAAATGTTATTTTAGAGCCAGGAATGTCTGCATTGTTCATTCTGGACCCCATTTTGAAATTGTCATTTTTTAATTTTCATGAAATTGGCCAAATTGCAAATTTCTGACCACGTTATTGGTTAGTTGAAATCGGTATATGGGCAGTTTCCTGTACTCATTCGCTAAAACAAATGGAGTTCTAAAGAAATAGCTATGAGTTTGATCGACTGGAACAATGGAATTAGTGAAAAATAGGGCTCAAAGTGGGTGAAATTGCCAATTTGTAAATATCGCTGAGGTCGCTGACTTCGCGAGAGCGTAATTCCGTCAGTTTTCCATCAATTTTCGTTCTTTTGGTGTCATTGCAATCAGGAAAAGATTCTCTATCATTTCACAAGAAAAAATATTGGGGGGGGGGGAATTTTGCAACACCAGGAGACACCTCAGGATTTGGGGTTGCAACAGTCAAGGGGTTAAAACTGACTAGTTGAAGATTGAGACACTTATGCAACATATGGGAATCTTTATTGAAGAAGCATTTCTCCTGAGTGCAGTATATAAGCCACTTCTATGGCCCTATGCTGTACTTTCTACAAGAATGATGGACTGAACACATCGACTCCAGGCTGAGGGACTGATTACCTGATTTGTATTGGACTGATGAAGCCACTGTGTGGCAAAACGTTTCTTCAATAAAGATTCCCATATGTTGGATAAGTGTCTCAATCTTCAGTTTTATAATCATGTGGTAGGACACTATGGGTGATAATACTATTCCTTTGCAGAAAATGAGGAGGGATAAAGTAAATAAAATGTAACGCTGCACTGTATAGTTTCAGAAATCACATTTATTTAGGGCATAAAGATATAAATTATTGGACCTATATATTTATGACATATAAGGAAGTTTATAGATTATATCTGGTGTGCTTGTTAGAAAACTAAGATTAATAAAATTTTAAGTGATTGTGTGTGAATATTGATGAAAGTGCTGAATGCTGGAGAATGTGTGTCTTTTTTGGGTCACCCTGCCTCAGTGGGAAACTGCCATGTGTTAAAAAAAAAAGTTGTACATTAAAACAGTGTTTTGTTGTGTCTTGGGAGAGGATGGAACATGGTAATCACATTCTATGAGAAAATCAGATAGAAGTGACCTTTGCAGTTCAATAACCAACGTATGATTATGACTGGCTTTCCCACAGTTTTCTTTACTAAGAGCGTGCCATTGCAAAAACCTGGCCATTCATAAGTGCTCCTGGAAGAAAAATTATGGACAGTCCATGCCATGCCCTCTGAAGATGAAGTACCATAAACACACTACTTTGTCTTAAGTAGAAGCTCAGCTTGCCTCTCCAACAGTATAGATGTTAAATTAAGAGGTTTGGTGTTGACCACTGCCTTAATTGGATGGTTATGCATTGTTTCTTCTTGGTTTGGTAGTGGTTTGTGTGTTGGTCTACCTGTGTAATGTCCTCCCACTGGAATGGATACACAGCTTTTTTTTGCCAGATTGTGTGATCCCAAAGTATTTTCACAAAAGCTATATACATTTCTCATTGCAGTCATCCACATTACTACTGTGTTCACCTTTGCACTTGTTGTAGTTATAGACTTAAAGTGCATTACAAGCAATCCAGAGCTTTTAATTCATATCCCATCATCCTTTGTATTTAACAGCTGGTTATGTTGCACCTTCAGCAAATATAAATATCTTTTGCCCAGTCACAATCTTTTGGGAGGTTCTTTGATGCTGTTACCTTCTCTCAGGCTGCCCTTTTCATGGAAAGTCCTGAGTTTATGCAGATTTTCTCTGACTTGTTGCAAAAACTGCAACTGCTTCTCACATTTGCTTAACCTCCTCTCAACATCAGCACCCTTTTACCGTATCTTTTCATATATAATACTGTACTGAAAATTCCCCCTCAAGAGAGGTGAGGGGCTCTTGATCCAAGGAATCCTCCCTTTGCTTGTATTGAACTTTATTGCCTATTATTCCCACTAGGCACTGTATGACTCTTGTGGGTTTGGCCATTTCCCAGTGAATGCAGTACTAATAATGTACTAAAAATTATTAAAAAAACTTAACATGGTATTCTACATTCATAAAAATACCTGAAATACTCGGAAGGAGGGAAGCACATTTCACCTTAAACTTTCTTTACTTATTAATTGCTGTATAGCCCTTATGGCTTAGTGCTTCTTTTTGATTATAATAATAATAATAATTTAGTTATAGGTAATACATATTTTAAGAAAAAGAGGATAAATAAGTATACACGATATGATGTAGGGCGAAATGACAGTAGTTTGTTGGATTATGTATTGGTAGATAAAAGACTGTTGAGTAGACTTCAGGATGTACATGTTTATAGAGGGGCCATAGATATATCAGATCACTTTCTAGTTGTAGCGACACTGAGAGTAAAAGGTAGATGGGATACAAGGAGAATAGAAGCATCAGGGAAGAGAGAGGTGAAGGTTTATAAACTAAAAGAGGAGGCAGTTAGGGTAAGATATAAACAGCTATTGGAGGATAGATGGGCTAATGAGAGCATAGGCAATGGGGTCGAAGAGGTATGGGGTAGGTTTAAAAATGTAGTGTTAGAGTGTTCAGCAGAAGTTTGTGGTTACAGGAAAGTGGGTGCAGGAGGGAAGAGGAGCGATTGGTGGAATGATGATGTAAAGAGAGTAGTAAGGGAGAAAAAGTTAGCATATGAGAAGTTTTTACAAAGTAGAAGTGATGCAAGGAGGGAAGAGTATATGGAGAAAAAGAGAGAAGTTAAGAGAGTGGTGAAGCAATGTAAAAAGAGAGCAAATGAGAGAGTGGGTGAGATGTTATCAACAAATTTTGTTGAAAATAAGAAAAAGTTTTGGAGTGAGATTAACAAGTTAAGAAAGCCTAGAGAACAAATGGATTTGTCAGTTAAAAATAGGAGAGGAGAGTTATTAAATGGAGAGTTAGAGGTATTGGGAAGATGGAAGGAATATTTTGAGGAATTGTTAAATGTTGATGAAGATAGGGAAGCTGTGATTTCGTGTATAGGGCAAGGAGGAATAACATCTTGTAGGAGTGAGGAAGAGCCAGTTGTGAGTGTGGGGGAAGTTCGTGAGGCAGTAGGTAAAATGAAAGGGGGTAAGGCAGCCGGGATTGATGGGATAAAGATAGAAATGTTAAAAGCAGGTGGGGATATAGTTTTGGAGTGGTTGGTGCAATTATTTAATAAATGTATGGAAGAGGGTAAGGTACCTAGGGATTGGCAGAGAGCATGCATAGTTCCTTTGTATAAAGGCAAAGGGGATAAAAGAGAGTGCAAAAATTATAGGGGGATAAGTCTGTTGAGTGTACCTGGTAAAGTGTATGGTAGAGTTATAATTGAAAGAATTAAGAGTAAGACGGAGAATAGGATAGCAGATGAACAAGGAGGCTTTAGGAAAGGTAGGGGGTGTGTGGACCAGGTGTTTACAGTGAAACATATAAGTGAACAGTATTTAGATAAGGCTAAAGAGGTCTTTGTGGCATTTATGGATTTGGAAAAGGCGTATGACAGGGTGGATAGGGGGGCAATGTGGCAGATGTTGCAAGTGTATGGTGTAGGAGGTAGGTTACTGAAAGCAGTGAAGAGTTTTTACGAGGATAGTGAGGCTCAAGTTAGAGTATGTAGGAAAGAGGGAAATTTTTTCCCAGTAAAAGTAGGCCTTAGACAAGGATGTGTGATGTCACCGTGGTTGTTTAATATATTTATAGATGGGGTTGTAAGAGAAGTAAATGCGAGGGTCTTGGCAAGAGGCGTGGAGTTAAAAGATAAAGAATCACACACAAAGTGGGAGTTGTCACAGCTGCTCTTTGCTGATGACACTGTGCTCTTGGGAGATTCTGAAGAGAAGTTGCAGAGATTGGTGGATGAATTTGGTAGGGTGTGCAAAAGAAGAAAATTAAAGGTGAATACAGGAAAGAGTAAGGTTATGAGGATAACAAAAGGATTAGGTGATGAAAGATTGAATATCAGATTGGAGGGAGAGAGTATGGAGGAGGTGAACGTATTCAGATATTTGGGAGTGGACGTGTCAGCGGATGGGTCTATGAAAGATGAGGTGAATCATATTATTGATGAGGGAAAAAGAGTGAGTGGTGCACTTAGGAGTCTGTGGAGACAAAGAACTTTGTCCTTGGAGGCAAAGAGGGGAATGTATGAGAGTATAGTTTTACCAACGCTCTTATATGGGTGTGAAGCGTGGGTGATGAATGTTGCAGCGAGGAGAAGGCTGGAGGCAGTGGAGATGTCATGTCTGAGGGCAATGTGTGGTGTGAATATAATGCAGAGAATTCGTAGTTTGGAAGTTAGGAGGAGGTGTGGGATTACCAAAACTGTTGTCCAGAGGGCTGAGGAAGGGTTGTTGAGGTGGTTCGGACATGTAGAGAGAATGGAGCGAAACAGAATGACTTCAAGAGTGTATCAGTCTGTAGTGGAAGGAAGGCGGGGTAGGGGTCGGCCTTGGAAGGGTTGGAGGGAGGGGGTAAAGGAGGTTTTGTGTGCGAGGGGCTTGGACTTCCAGCAGGCATGCGTGAGCGTGTTTGATAGGAGTGAATGGAGACAAATGGTTTTTAATACTTGACGTGCTGTTGGAGTGTGAGCAAAGTAACATTTATGAAGGGATTCAGGGAAACCGGCAGGCCGGACTTGAGTCCTGGAGATGGGAAGTACAGTGCCTGCACTCTGAAGGAGGGGTGTTAATGTTGCAGTTTAAAAACTGTAGTGTAAAGCACCCTTCTGGCAAGACAGTGATGGAGTGAATGATGGTGAAAGTTTTTCTTTTTCGGGCCACCCTGCCTTGGTGGGAATCGGCCGGTGTGATAATAAAAAAAAAAAAAAATAATAATTTACTTATTAATACCCATTTACTCAGAAAAAAAAAATGGCAGATATAATAAGTTTGTTAAATTTATAAAAGCCCATAAAATTTTCAGCAAGTCTATGAGAAATTGAAAAAGCCTATTCTGCAAAAATATTCTAGCAGATTACCTCCTCGAGGGAGATGCCTCGATGATAGTGAAAGGCTTTTGATCCAAAGAACAGAACTTATTCAAACCAAGCTGTATAGTCCTTGTCGCTTAGCGCTTCTTTTTGATTATAATAATTATTCAAACCATACCCCCGGCCGGGATTGAACCCGCGGTTATAGTCTCTCAAAACTCCAGCCCGTCGCGTTAGCCACTAGACCAGCTAGCCACAATAAGATTCATCCAACTAGGTATATTTCTACACCATAGGGTATAATCCTCCGGTTAATTATAATAATAATAATAATCACAGGAAGGTTAACACAGGCTCTGTGACCACAAATGCATGTTGGTGAGGGGCTCTTTTTACTGTGCTCCAGACGAATGCCTGCCACATCCCCCCCCCAGGCGCTGTATAATCCTCCGGGTTTAGCGCTTCCCCCTTGATTATAATAATAATAATGTGACCACAAATGCAAGTTTTTACAGACGAATCTCCAGCTAGCGTGGCCGTGACGAACTCTAGCTCAAGTCCCTTCACTGCCGTCAACATGAGTCATGTTGACGGCAGTGAAGGGACTTGAGCTAGAGTGCGTCATGGCCACACTAGCTGGAGATTCGTCTGTAAAAACTTGCATTTGTGGTCACAGAGGTGCCTGTGCTAACCTTCGGGCTAACCTGACGCGACGGGCTGGAGTTTTGAGATTCTATGACCGCGGGTTCAATCCCGGCCGGGGGTATGGTTTGTTTGCAATCGTGTCATTACGATTTCTTGAGTCAGAACTTATTCAAATTCCATCCAAAGAAGGGAGGATATCTAAAGTAATAGGACACAAGTGCAACTAATGTAACATTTATTGTGGCAACATTTCACTCTCCAGGAGCTTTGTCAAGCCATTACCTGGAGAGCATTTTGCTCCTGGAGAGTGAAACTTTGCCACAATAAAATGTTACATTAGTTGCACGTGTGTCCTTTTACTTTACACATTGTCAGTAATTTTACCAACATATATACGGCTGGTGCGTTGAAAGAAGAAAGAAATATACAAGGCAGGACATCTCCCACTTTCAAGGTGCTATATGACTTCTACAAGTTTACTGCTTCCCCCCTCCCTCCTTTCCCTGATTAAAGTAAATATCAGAAGATTGATAAAAACAGGCTCAATATATTTAGTACAAGTTTATTAAATCATAATCAACATATATTGATGTAACAAGACAATTATACCTAGAGACAGCACCTGCTCACTACTGCACCTGACTCGTCACCAAGTAACCTCAAGTTTGGGTCAAGTACAAAATATTCACTTCTCGTATGCAAAATAAAATTACAAATGTACAGTTTCATTATATTCCTTCACGCACTCAAACAGGATCATGCCAAAGATATGGACAATTAACTAATTGTTAAATTAAAATTTTAATCAAATTATTTACAATATCTTCCACAAAGAGATGCTTAAAAACTGAGGTCCACTTCACTTTACAGATTATCTTTATGAAAATGAGAGAAAAAGTATAGTATATACTCAACAGTATTTGTGAAAATGAACAAAACAGGGTTATTACTACTATTACTATATCCATTGTAGTCAATCTCTGGGTTACATTATTTGTTCCACACAAAACTGTTCAAAGATGAAAATAATGAACTGCTAGTACACACAAAAAAAGGCCTTATATTTGAAGAACAAACAATATTAAAAAAAATATAGGTTTGTTCAATCCATATTTTGAATTAAAATACCTAATGTCAGGTTTTTAAGCATTTTGTATACATTGAAAATTTAAGAAAATTTTAATCCCCATTTCTACAATGAGAGCCTCTCCAACAGTCTTGCCATTTATGTTGATTTTTCTCTCATTTCACAAATCAAACTGACTTTTTGTACCAACTTTAACTTTTCCCTTTGCACTTGTCTTCCCCTGCATACACCTTTTATTTTCCTACCTGTTAAAAGTTTATGAATATATAATACTGTAATTTATAATTTGAGAATCCTAAAACATTATACCCCATTCTAAGTCTGAGTAGCACAAAATTTTGCTCATACAGTATAAAATTATACAGCAGTACACTATTGTACGTATATAGCTGGTTGTCACTGTAATCTCTAATAATTTCATTACAGTAAAATGTTAAAATGCACATAGAAGATATTACCTTTGAATAGCATTTTAACTAAGTCATCTCAGTAACTGTTGAGTTTGTCACTAATTTAAATTTTCAAATTTTATCACTTAAGATGTTCAAAATGGTTTCACATTGCATATGCAATATATTTACCTTTTTAAACAGTGGTCCCTGACCAACAGCTAAATATTCATGGAGCAGCCAGAGGAAGCACAATTCTCATAACCTTAACTTAAAGCATTTAAAGAATGAAAGATGATGGAGAACCATGACAAACCCAAAGATGTGCATCTAATAGAACCAACATTCACAATGCATTCGATTGTTATAATGCTGCTAACATTCATTCTCTCATCGATCTGATGAACCCAGGGGAGTAGAAGTCTTCTTTCCTGAGGAAAAACATAATGGTCAAAATTAAACACATTTAATTTCTCAATGTATTTAACTTGTGTATAACTGTCACCACAACTTATTACTGAAAGTTTCTGTTATGATGCTTTGTGTGACCTCTTTCAGTTTAGTGCTTCTCTATTAATATAATATTTACCAATTTAACTAGACTACTCATTCAACATACAGTTTCAAACAAACAGCCTTTGCTTCTTTTTATCAATTACTACTCTTGATACTACCAACCACATAAATGTAACAAAATTATATCTTCAGAACTATCACTTACAGAATTCTATAGTGATTCAGAACACAGATACATATTTAATGTATAGTAAGGTATCCACTTGTCAAAGTTGAAGCAATTATCTTTAAGCACTTAGAATGACAAAACAGAAGACAGACTGGCAAAAAAAATTAATGGGGGTTGCACTTTTAACCAAACTACCTAGCACATCTGCAGTTAGTTACTGACTAGTTATTTGCAATTTAAGTGCCTATTTTAAGTTACAGAAGCATATCAGTGTTTGTGGTGTACAATCTTGTATAATTATTTGAAGAATCCCAGTAATTATTGCACTTAAGCCCCTCCCCCCCTTTTTGGTACCCCACTTCATAAATACACAATTATTTGCTTAGAAATACTATGATTTCAGAATTTTTTCTTGGTTTAAAACTGATTCCTTGTTCTCTCTGTTGGTGACTTTTATGTAGTTATAATGTCTCCTGTTTCTCCTATTAACCAACATGTTCAGTCTCAGTGTAACTAACAGATATTTAAAGCAAATTCATAAATAAGTACATTGTACTTTGTGACAACATAGCAAAGCTGAAGCATGATAAAATAATCAACTTCCTCATTAACTGAAACTTGAAAATATTCAGACTAGGACTTACAGTACTATCACTTACCAGCATATTCATTTTCCTATGTGAACGTTTAATTGGTAACCAAAACATACACCACCTTCAACTGTTATCTGAGCTGTATAGGATTAGATACCATTTACATTTCTACGACTGATGTTACATTATTTAGACACTACCCTAACCTTGGTGGGAGATGGCTGGTGTTAAAAAAAATTTACTCATAAAAACCAAAACTTAACAAAAATACTTTTCCTATTTTATATAACCAAAGAAACTCTCCAAATCTCATATGCTATTTTTTCAATGGTGCTATCATTAATACAGATCTCATTTTGCTAGTTAGTTAGCCTCTAATAACATACTGGCATTACTCCCCTCAAGGGAGGTTCCCTGGTACTAGTGAGGGGTCTTGATGCAAGGAATTGGATTTCTTTCCCTTCCTTGGATTTAACCTGAATGCCTCCTATTTCCCAGGTGTTATATGACCTTGACGGGTTTAGCATTTCCCCAGGATTCAACTTATCTGAGAGCCAGGTTAGCACAACTCTCTTTCCACTGCTGTTTTATCCCTTTGTGTAAGATAATGCTTGTACCATATAGAAATGTTTACTAAACATATTCAAGCCCCAGCTAGATTTGTAGAGCTTTCTAACTCCTCTGACTCAAAACAAAAGTTCTGAGACACCATTATTAATCACAGCAGTTTACTCCTTATTTCTCCACCACGAAAAGGTAAGTAAAATTACTGTAAATTACAAAGAGTAATACAAAATGAGCATACAGTACTGTACAGGTTACAATGCCCATATTCTTAGTGTCTGGTCGTCCTCCACATCAATGGACAAAATCCACTACCTCAACAAAAGAGAATGATCATGAGATATTAATTTCATAATTCAGGATTTGCTGACAATTGGCATTATTGTACACTACATCCTCCCTATTAGTCTGTTAATGAGAGGTTTTACTGCACTGCATATGGGCACAAAGGCCAAGGGATCCCAGCATCTTCCATTCTTATGTAAATATAACACAGTAATGAGCATGTTTGAGATTCATATCTTTTGAAAATAGTCCAAATATTTGTGTGTAGATGTAAGTAGTAGGTTGGCAGACAGCAACCGCCCAGGGAGGTACTACCGTCCTGCCGAGTGTAAAACGGAATCCTGTAATTGTTTTACATGATGGTAGGATTGCTGGTGTCATTTTTCTGTCTCTTAAACATGCAAGATTTCAGGTATGTCTTGCTACTTCTACTTACACTTAGGTCACACTACACATACATGTACAAGCATATATATACACACCCCTCTGGGCTTTCTTCTATTTTCTTTCTAGTTCTTGTTCTTGTTTATTTCCTCTTATCTCCATGGGGAAGTGGAACAGAATTCTTCCTCTGTAAGCCATGCGTGTTGTAAGAGGCAACTAAAATGCCAGGAGCAAGGGCCTAGTAACCCCTTCTCCTGTATAAATTAGTAAATTTAAAAAGAGAAACTTTCGTTTTTCTTTTTGGGCCACCCTGCCTCGGTGGGATACGGCCGTTTTGTTGAAAAAAAAAAATTAAGTATTTACCAACTGCCAGTCAAAATACAACTAGACAAGCCAGCTGCAATATAAATCACAACTTGTGTGAAATTAGAGGCATAGTAACATCCAAATGCTTAGAATTAAATATTATCCATAAAGGTTTGAATTAAATTTCATATAGGTGAGTACAAGTGAATCAACAATCTAGATAAGCAGTTACCAGATTACTAGGAGCATTTTTATTTCAAACATGAAATACTATGCTTCTCACATTTTTATAGCAGAGTGGTCATTGTCTGAAAGCATGGCAATTAGTTGTCCTTGCTCTATACTTTGCCAGAAGTTTTGTAGATTTTTAAAATTTCTGTTTCCTAGTTCTGGCAGCATGCAAAAAAATAAAAACAAATAAATAATGCAAAATAAAAACAAACAAACATTTAATGGCTAAACCCAAAATACACAAAGGAGATCCCTGTGTGGAAGGAAACAACCTTTAGCTCCACTTCAACATAAAGCTTTCGGGCAATACTTAAGAGCATGCACACATGTGAATGCTTATATGTATATGTCCACACAAAACCTAACAGTGCACACAAGTTCAACATACCTTTAATATGAGGTGGACGTAACCTGGGGTCATCACTGTTATAATCTGGTTGATGAAAATAGTGAGGAGAAGATCTATGCCTTATGTAACCATCTGGTGACCTCGTGATGAAATGTCTGTCAGGAGAGCGTCTTTCTAATCTACGGTCTGGGCTGTGTCGATGAGACCGACGATCTGGCGATCTCATGCGATCTGAACGTCTATCTGGCGATCTTGTTCTATCAGATCTTCTATCAGGAGACCGATTGCGGTGTAATTCTGGTGAAGGTGGCCTATTACGATGGGGTGGAGGTGAATATCTGCGATCTGAGAAATGTGAACGGTCACTTCCAGGTGAATAACGATCATTTCGGTGGTCGTAAGCTGGAGACCCAGTACGCCGGAATGGAGGTGAAGATATTCCACCAGCAGGGGGTAAGCGACGATCCCCAGGAAGAGGAGGTAAAGGTCCCATAAATGGAGGTTCCCCAGAGAGGAATGGAGGAGGAGGAGGCAAGCCATGAGGTGGTGGTGGTACACCATGAGGTAGTCCAGGAGGAGGTGGAACTCCTGGGGGTAAACCATGTGGTGGTGGTACACCAGGAGGAAGGGGACCTCCTGGTGCAAACATCATTGGGTGAATAGGAGGGGGTCCATGCAAAGGATGTGGAGGAACAGGTGGAGAATCTACATCACGGTGCAGGGACGTCAGACCAGAGTGATTCCCATCTACTACACCATCCAGGATAGGTCCAGGGGAGGACATACTTCCATTAGCATCTACACCTGCAGAAAAATAATCTTAATCTGTTATAAGGTACAGCACTATTCAACAGTAATTATGGTTAGGATTATAATTTTATCTTAAGTGTTAACCCTTTGAGGATTTCGGCCATACTAGTACGGCTTACGACCCAGGGTTTTTCACATACTAGTACGCCTAAATTCTAGCGCCCTCAAATCTGGTAGGCCTACATATGAAACAATGGGTCTATGTGGTCAGTGTGCGCAGTATAAAAAATTCCTGCAGAGCACAGTGCGTAACGAAAAAAAGAAACTGACCGTGTTTTTGGAATAAAACAGCAACTTTGCACTGTATTTTCGTATGGTATTTATTGTTGTATTCTATTTTTCTTGGTTTCATTTTATAGAATGGAAGACATATTACAAAAATTAAGATGATTTTGACTGGTTTTACAATGAAAAGTACCTTGAAATTGAGTGCAAAGTAGCAGAAATGTTCGACTTTTATCAAAGTTCAAAAGTAAACAAATCATGCCAAACGTCCAATACACGTAACTGGTGAGTCTAATATTCTTTCACAAGTACGTTGATATTATTTATACCATTTCTACACTAATGCAGCAGTTTGCATAACAGTAAATCTTCTATTTTTTGTAATAAAAAAAATTCGAAGTGGAAAGCCAAAGAAATATAAGAGGGGCCTGGGGATGTGACTAACGAACAGAGAACTTGTTATTTTAGTGCCAGGAATGTCTTTCTTGTTTATTCTGGACCCTATTCGGAAATTGGCATCTTTTGAAATTTGTGTGAAATTGGCAAAATTGCTAAATTCTGACCATTTTATTGGATAGTTGAAATTGGTAAATGGGTGGTTTCTTGTACTCATTCGATAGAAAAAACGGAGTTCTAGCAAAATAGTTATGATTTTTGTCGACTAGTACATTGGAATTGGCCAAAAATAGGACTCAAAGTGGGCAAAATCGCCGATGCGTAAACATTGTTGAGACCGCTAACTTCGCGAGACCATAATTCTGTAAGTTTTCCATCAAATTTCATACTTTTGGTGTCATTATGATCAGGAAAAGATTCTCCATCTTTTCGTAAGATTTTTTTTTTTTTTTTTTTTTTTTTTTAAATTTGGCTGACCCTGAGAACAAGTTTCGGAGAGGGCCTGTCGACCCTCAAAGGTTTAAAAGAAAATATCTAAGGAACAATTTTCTACAAAGATCATTGCCAAACCTAAATGGCTTCAAGGACAATACAGGAGATTTTAGAAATATTTTTGAACTTGATTTACAGACAGCATATCCCCCACTAATTTTTTTTTTTTTTTTTTTTACCTAAAATTAAAGACTATGTATTATAGTACTCAGAAGAGTTCCCCTTTTTCCTTTCCTACTTTTCCCATATTTCCAATTTCCTAACCTCCCTCTATCCCACCCTCTCTCCCATTGTATCTGACATAATACACTTGATATATACTTTCCACCTTGTCACTGTTGTGGTTGAGGGAGGCGAGTGATTGGACACATGGCATGGGAATATTGTGGTGAGGGAAAAATAGGCACAAACAGCAGCAGCAGGACTGTTTCCCTTTCTCCCATCATTTCTGACAACACTATTTACACTTGCCACCCTCTCGCTGCTGCAAAGAAGGTATCAGATGCCTGGGCACATAGCATGGGAAGGTTCTGGTAAGGGTAACCAGATGATCAACTTGCGGAGCTAGAGTATGAGTAAGTGTGTTCGCATACACCCAATCAAATATTGGACATAACTGCCCCACAGACCAACGTAATTATTAAATCGACATTTCTAGTTATTTTATTTATTTATTATCACACTGGCCGATTCCCACCAAGGCAGGGTGGCCTGAAAAAGAAAAGCTTTCACCATCATTCACTCCATCACTGTCTTGCCAGAAGGGTGCTTTACACTACAGTTTTTAAACTGCAACATTAACACCCCTCCTTCAGAGTGCAGGCACTGTACTTCCCATCTCCAGGACTCAAGTCCGGCCTGCCAGTTTCCCTGAACCCCTTCATAAATGTTACTTTGCTCACACTCCAACAGCACGTCAAGTATTAAAAACCATTTGTCTCCATTCACTCCTATCAAACACGCTCACGCATGCCTGCTGGAAGTCCAAGCCCCTCGCACACAAAACCTCCTTTACCCCTCCCTCCAACCTTTCCTAGGCCGACCCCTACCTCGCCTTCCTTCCACTACAGACTGATACACTCTTGAAGTCACTCTGTTTCACTCCATTCTCTCTACATGTCCGAACCACCTCAACAACCCTTCCTCAGCCCTCTGAACAACAGTTTTGGTAATCCCGCACCTCCTCCTAACTTCCAAACTACGAATTCTCTGCATTATATTCACACCACACATTGACCCCAGACATGACATCTCCACTGCCTCCAGCCTTCTCCTCGCTGCAACATTCATCACCCATGCTTCACACCCATATAAGAGCGTTGGTAAAACTATGCTCTCATACATTCCCCTCTTTGCCTCCAAGGACAAAGTTCTTTGTCTCCACAGACTCCTAAGTGCACCGCTTACCCTTTTCCCCTCATCAATTCTATGATTCACCTCATCTTTCATAGACCCATCTGCTGACACGTCCACTCCCAAACATCTGAATACATTCACCTCCTCCATACTCTCTCCCTCCAATCTGATATCCAATCTTTCATCACCTAATCTTTTTATCCTCATAACCTTACTCTTTCTTGTATTCACTTTTAATTTTCTTCTTTTGCATACCCTACTAAATTCATCCACCAACCTCTGCAACTTCTCTTCAGAATCTCCCAAGAGCACAGTGTCATCAGCAAAGAGCAACTGTGACAACTCCCACTTTATGTGTGTTTCTTTATCTTTTAACTCCATGCCTCTTGCCAAGACCCTCGCATTTACTTCTCTTACAACCCCATCTATAAATATATTAAATAACCACGGTGACATCACACATCCTTGTCTAAGGCCTACTTTTACTGGGAAATAATCTCCCTCTTTCCTACATACTCTAACTTGAGCCTCACTATCCTCGTAAAAACTCTTCACTGCTTTCGGTAACCTACCTCCTACACCATACACCTGCAACATCTGCCACACTGCCCCCCTATCCACCCTGTCATACGCCTTTTCCAAATCCATAAATGCCACAAAAACCTCTTTAGCCTTATCTAAATACTGTTCACTTATATGTTTCACTGTAAACACCTGGTCTACACACCCCTACCTTTCCTAAAGCCTCCTTGTTCATCTGCTATCCTATTCTCCGTCTTACTCTTAATTCTTCGTGATCTGTTTCGTTTTTATAGGACAATGTTTGTTGAATAGTCTAAGTGTTTTGTTAAGAAAAATGTCTGTCCAATCATCAGTACCATTGGCATTGGAGAATTCTGTAGGCCAGTCAACAGTCTCTAGGTCTGCTGTGAAATTCCTTGTTGAGGCCTCATCACGGAGTCTAAATGAAACTTTGTTGTATTCGAGCAGTGGCTTACTAATGTTTGTTAAGAGGAAGGTTGGGTAGTGGTCTGTAGTGCTGTCTGTGATTATCCCTGCTTTAAGGGGGGCTAGTATATTGGTCCATATGTGTTCTATTATGGTTGCACTCGTCTCAAGTCATCCTGGTTGGTTTAGTTATTGTTGGTATGAGAAGTGTGTTGTTCATATTGTTGATGAAATCAGTTACAGGCTGATCATCTGGTAGGCCAAGGTTGATACTGAAGTCACCAGCTAAGAGAAGGTGGTGCTTGTTCATTTGTCTGTTTGTTATTAGTGTCTTTAGATTCTCACTGAAATTTGGGATGTTTGTGTGGGGTATCCGGTAAATGGCACCGATTGTTATAGGCGTCTTAAGGGTTTTAACAGTAAAATTAGCAAAAATGTATTCCCTATATTCATCACTAGAGCAAGTGGTGCTAATACAAGATAGTTGGTTAGAGTAACAGATTGCAATACCACCCCCAACTTGGTATGGTCTGCAGTTGTGGATTGCTGTGTATCCTGGTATTGGGTAGATATCTCTTGTGTCCTGCTTAAGCCAGGTCTCAGTAAGAATAATGCAGGAGAAGGGTGTCTTTAGCGACTCAAGGAGTGCCAGGAGGTCATCATAGTGTTTGCTTAAGGACCTGATGTTGTAGTTAAGAACTGATAGACTTTGAGCACTGTTTAGGATAGTGCTGGCTTGTGATGCTGTGTAATAAAGGCAGTTACTTTCCAGTAGGTTTTGATTGTGTGTTAGATTATGGAGGTTTAGATCAGGGTCAACGTGATCATTCATCTTTTAGGTTTAAATAGTGGTTATTTATATCCTGTATTGTGCGGTGAGTTCTAATATCGATATCTGTAGTAGTGGGAAGTTTGGATAAGTATACTGCTAAAGCACTTTGGTCATACAGAGTTTTTTTTTTTTTTTTTTTTTTTTTTTTTTCAACAAGTCGGCCGTCTCCCACCGAGGCAGGGTGACCCAAAAAAGAAAGAAAATCCCCAAAAAGAAAATACTTTCATCATCATTCAACACTTTCACCACACTCGCACATTATCACTGTTTTTGCAGAGGTGCTCAGAATACAACAGTCTAGAAGCATAAACATATAAAGATACACAACATATCCCTCCAAACTGCCAATATCCCAAACCCCTCCTTTAAAGTGCAGGCATTGTACTTCCCATTTCCAGGACTCAAGTCCGACTATATGAAAATAACCGGTTTCCCTGAATCCCTTCACTAAATATTACCCTGCTCACACTCCAACAGATCGTCAGGTCCCAAGTACCATTCGTCTCCATTCACTCCTATCTAACACGCTCACGCACGCTTGCTGGAAGTCAAGTCACTAAAAACATAATGAAGTTGATATTGTCTATGTGTTGTGCCAGAATGAGCTAAAGTACAACTAGGTATAAACTAATACTAGTTTATTGTAAACAAAATGATGAAAATATTAGTGTGGTTATTGTGTTGAATACAATGGTACCATATGGTACAATGGTGCCATGTGGTACAATGGTGCCATATGGTGCAATGGTACCATATAGTATAATTGTACCATATGGTACAATGGTACCATATGGTACAATGGCACATGATACAATGGTAGAATATGGTACAATGGTAGAATATGGTGCAATGGTACCATATGGTGCAATGGTACCATATGGTACATTGTACCATACAGTACAATGATACCATATGGTTCACTGTACCATATGGTACGATATGGTACTGTTGTATTCAACACAAACACACTTATATTTTCATCATTTTGTTTACAATAATTGTTTACAACAAAAATATGCAAAAATGTTGTATATTAGTAATGTTCTATTATATATTATATTTTTATAACTTGCCTCATAATTTGTAATAATTTAAATTTAAGATTTAACCTAAGTCTGCCTGAAATACCTAGCCATGCTAGGTGCTCTAGTGGCCCCCTCTGTAATTATTATTTTACTACATGTAAACCACACAATAACCAAATTCTGTAAACTCAGCATTGTAATCCTTATAGAGAATAAACTTTGAATTTGAATGTACAGCCACTCGACATTTTCCTTGAGGTGCATGACAAAGCGTTTTGTCTTGGAAACTGCTGAGTCAGTATTATTATTATTATAATCAAAAAGAAGCGCTAAGCCACAAGGACTATACAGCGCTGCAGGGCAGGAAGGAAGCGAGGGCATCAGGTGGCAAAAGAGAGATGGACGAGTAATAGGTTACGGATAACAGCGGGGTAGTGGATGGTGAAAGGGTAAAGGGCAGCAAGAGACTGAACTAGAAAGGGCTGAGGGGAGTGCGAAAAGTATCATCAGAGTTTGTGGAGTAAATCAGTTGTTGTCAAGAAGTCAATGAGAGAGTCAGGATTAAAGGAGGGTCCATCAGCAAGAAGGGAAGGTAAAGAGAGTAGTAGAACGAAGACGACGTTGGAGGTAAATTCTGCGTGCTCCTTGATAGAGAGGGCAGTCTAACAGAATGCGGCTAATCGATACTGGAACTTGACACTGCTCACAGAGAGGAACAGGGTGCCTCTCCATGAGATACCCATGAGTAAGACGAGTGTGGCCAATGCGAAGGCGGGAGAGAGTGGTCTCCCAACCTCGGCACTGATGACAAGAATACGGCCAGTAACCTATGCTCGGTTTAATAGAATGAAGTTTGTTACCGAGCAGAGTTGACCAACGTTGTTGCCAACGGGTGCGAAGGTGGGTAGCTATTGCAGTAAAATAGTCCAGAAAATAGTCCAGAAATGGAACACCTCTATAGGAAATTGGTAGGTCATGTACTGCTGACCGCGCAGCAGTGTCTGCCTGTTCATTGCCCTGTACGTCGGCATGACCAGGGACCCAACAAAAAACAATATCTTTATGTTTGGTAGAGATATGGCGTAGCCAAAGTTGGATACGGAGAACTAGGGGGTGAGATGTATCAAATTTTCGTATAGCCTGTAGAGCACTAAGGGAGTCTGAGACGACTACAAATGATGACACAGGCATAGATGCGATACGAATAAGTGCTGCAAGAATGGCATAC
Source organism: Cherax quadricarinatus (assembly GCF_038502225.1). Classification (NCBI taxonomy): domain Eukaryota; kingdom Metazoa; phylum Arthropoda; class Malacostraca; order Decapoda; family Parastacidae; genus Cherax; species Cherax quadricarinatus. Next base: position 14,767,215 of record NC_091335.1, on the reverse strand, counting down.
AATTCAGCAGTAAAAATGCTAGCCGAAGATAGTAAATGCCCCCGCACGACGCTGTCCGGAAACACTGCTGCGAATCCGACGCCGTCTGAAGACTTAGAGCCATCTGTGTACACAGCGGTGGCATGAGAATGGGAGTGGAAGTGATCAAGAAAAAGAGAGCGGGGGGCCACCGTAGGCAGTTGAGCTTTCGAGCAAGGGAGTGAGAAAGAACAGACCCGAACAGCTGGAACTTCCCAGTGGGGTAGGGAAAAGTGAGATGCTACATAAACATATAAAGGTGGTAACTGAAGGGAAGACAAGAGTGAATGTAGGTAAAGAGAAAAGGGACGGAGCAAACAGGGGCGGCAAACGAATAAAGAATGTCTACTAATATCGGTGACCATTCTATAAATGGAAGGATTGTGGAGATCGTGAGAGCGTACATAGTAGCAAAGGCAATGGGCATCACGGCGATCAGACAAGGATGGAACATTCGCTTCTGCATAGAGGCTCTCAACAGGGGAAGAGCGAAAAGCACCAAGGCACAAACGTAATCCTTGGTGATGGATAGAGTTAAGGCTAGAGAGAGTAGCAGGAGAGGCCGCGGAATAAATCTGGTCACCATAACCGAGTTTCAATAAAATGAGGGTTGAATGTAGGCAAAGCAGAGTTCGACGATCAGCTCCCCAGGAAAGATGAGCAAGGGTTTTAAGAAGGTTTAGCCGGCTGTGACAAGTTGCCTTCAGAGAGGTAATGTGAGGTTTCCAGGATAACCTACGGTCAAAGAGAAGGCCTAGAAACCTGACTGTATCACGTTCGGGGATATGGGAGCAAAAGAGATACAAAGGATGATCGGAGATGACAGAGCATCTAGTGAAAGTAATTTGGTGAGTTTTGGTACTTGAAAATTTAAACCCATGCGTGGTGGCCCAAGTGGAAACACGGTCGACTGCATGCTGGAGAGAAACTGCAATGAGATGACAGTCAGCGCCTGCACAAGCAATAGCGAAGTCATCAACATAGAGTGATGACCAAATATTGGGTGGAAGAACAGAGGCCAAATCATTTATAGCAAGGAGAAAAAGTGTTGTGCTTAGAACACATCCCTGAGGGGCACCTTCAGCTTGGACGAAGTCCGGGGAAAGAACATTATTGACTTGAACACGGAAATGTCTGTCAGTTAAAAAGTTCTTAAGGAAGGATGGTAGACTGCCTCGGAGGCCTAAGGAGTGGGCCTAGGCCAAAATATTATACCTCCAAGTTGTGTCATATGTCTTCTCAAGGTCAAAAAATATGGCAATAACTGAGTGATTATTCGCAAAGGCATTACGAACATACGTATCCAAGCGTAGTAAGGGGTCTATGGTAGAACGACCCTTACGAAAGCCAATTGACTTGCGGAGAGACTGTTGCATGTCTCTAAATACCACATTAAACGTCGATTTACGAGACGTTCCATCACTTTGCAAACTGCACTAGTAAGAGCGATGGGACGATAGTGGGAGGCATCATGTCCTGTAGTACCCGGTTTACGGAAAGGGAGAACAATGTCAGATTTCCACAGCTGGGGAAGAACTCCTTGTGCCCAAATAAGATTGAAGAGGTGTAAGAGGACTACAAGGGCTGACCGATGTAAATGTTGTAACATACGAATATGAATGTCGTCAGGCCCAGCTGCCGATGATCGGCAAGCTGAGAGCGTTGCCTCTAGTTCTTGGAGTGTAAAAGGCACATTATACTGTTCTTCTCTGAGAGAAGAAAAGTCCAAGGGTACTAACTCTCTGGCAGACTTTGAGGAAAGAAACGAGGGGCATAGATGGAGCCCCTGGGAAATACGGACCAGATGTGTGCCAAGTTCAATGGCAACGTCGAGAGGGTTTGCTACATCAACACCAACGACCCGTAGAACAGGAGCCGGGTCAGGAGAGTATTTACCACTCAATTTCCTCACTTTTTTCCAGACTGCACTCATAGAAGAAGCAGAGGTGATGGTGGAAACATAGTCTCGCCAACAAGTGCGTTTAGCTTCACGGATGACACGGCGAGCGATCGCACGCTTCTGCTTAAAATCAAGAAGTCTCTCAGCGGTTCTATTGTACCGGTACCTGCCCCATGCAGCGCGTTTCAAACGTACTGCACGAGCACAAGCAGGAGACCACCAAGGCACGCACTTCTGAGAATGCCTGCCTGAGGTTTGGGGTATAGAATGAGAAGCTGCGGTAGAAACTGACGTTGAGAAGAGGTGTAGGAGCTCATCAATGGAGGATGAAGAAGGAACCTCACTAAAAGCAGTGAGGTGTGAGTAAAGATCCCAATTTGCCCGATCAAATTGCCAACGAGGGCTACGGAAAGGTGGTGAATAGGAAGGAGAAGTAAGAAAGATCGGAAAATGATCGCTGTCATGCAAGTCCGGTAGAACAGACCAGGTGAAGTCTAGTGCAGTGGAGGAAGAGCAGACTGATAAATCGATGCAAGAGAGAGTATGAGTACGAGGATCAAAATGGGTGGGAGTACCCGTATTTAAAACATGGAGGGGGTGAGAGGCGAGAAAAGCCTCCAACTGGATGCCACGTGAGTCACAATAAGACCCCCCCCCAGAGGAAATGGTGGGCGTTAAAATCACCAAGTAACAGAAGTGGTGGTGGTAAGGATGAAACAAGAAAGGCAAAGTCTGGGATAGAAAATGCTCGAGAAGGAGAGAGATATAAAGAACATATTGTAAACCACTTATTCAAGTGGATATGGGCTGCAGTGTAATGCAGCGAGGTATGGACAGATAGTTGACAGTACGGAATATCATTGCGTAGAAGAAAGGCACTTTCATTAAAGGTCCCATCTGAGAAAGTATCCGAAGAATACAATAAATTATAGCCTGAGATAGGTTGGAAAACAGCCGAGTGTAATTTTGGTTCTTGTAAGCAAGCACCAACAGGGAAAAACCTGGAAAGCAACATCTGAAGCTCACCCCGATTACCCCTGAGGCCATGGATATTCCACTGTAAATAGGCCACGATTGGCGATGAAGAAAATACCAGGAATCTGTAGGGAAAAGCACCTACGGACTAGAGGGGTTAGAAACGTCAACGTGTGGTGGCATTGGAAGACGTTCAAGCAGCGAAGGAGCGGAGCGTTGCGAAGAATGGGGTTGTGAAGATGGAGGAGAGGGAAGAGAAGGAACAGGAAGTGAATCAGTGTCCATTGAAGGTTTAGTCTCTGCAATATATTCTGAAATGGCTTCAAGTGTTTCTGTATTCAAAGATGGATGGGAGACCATATTGGATATAGAAGGAGGAGGGTGAGTAAAGATTGGGACAGTAATGGACTGTACCAAAGTAGAGGGGGAGGGAAGAGTGTAAGGGACTGGAGATGAAGTGTGGGGGGGGACAGAAGAGGCAGAAACCTGGGAGGTGGCAGAAGAGGGAGAAACTTGGGAGGGGACGGGTGGAAGGCATAGTACGAGGAGGAGGGTGAATCTCCACACTTGTAATGGAGCCAGAGAGAGGGGAAGAACTAGGTACAGAGACTGGAAAGGTAAAGTGTGGAGGTGGAAGAAGGGAAGGAAGGGGCAAAGAAGATTTGAGCAATGTGGATTTTTTGGTATCGTACGAGGTCTTGTCGATACTGGGGCTTGTGAGGAAGGACGCGAAGATGTGAGAACAGACTGAGTTGTAGTCGGGACGTCAGAGCCAAGGACAGCAAAAGGATTAGATGCCGGAGTGGCTATGGGAGGGGTAACAACAGAGGAGGCTGCAGAAGATGGGACCCCAGAAGCGGGGGGATGTTTTGAAACACGAGAATAAGAAACACGGGGTAGTCTCCCTTGGAGGCGGAGATGAGTAACTGCCATAGCATAAGGGAGACCTTCTGCCTGTTTGAGGCAACGGATTTCACGTTCATTTAAGTAGACCTGGCAACGGCGGGAGTACGAAGGATGAGCTTCATTACAATTAAGGCAAGATGGAGGTTGACTGCAAGATGTATTAGAATGGTCGTCGGCACCACAGACTGGGCATTCGGCCATAGATCTGCAATATTTCGCTGGGTGACCAAAACGCCAGCAATTTCTACACTGCTGCGGTGTAGGTATCACCTTTCGAACTTGTAACCGATGTCCCGCGACATATACAGAGGACGGGAGTTCTTGGCTGTCAAAAGTTAAACGAGCCACATTGCAAGGGTAACGTCTCCGCCCACGGGCAGGAAGGACATAAGTGTCTACTTTGAGGATTGGGAGATCCTGGAGTTCCAGCTGTTCAAGAATGTCATTGCCACATGACTAGAAATTCTGTTGGACTATGGTATGGGGCAGAATGACAGTACCACTACAAGAATTGAGAGAAAGATGTTTTTCAATAGTGATAGGAGTAGTATCGATATTCAAAAGGAGAGAAAGATCATGAGCTTGGGTAGCATTCTGGACAGTGACGATGCGCGTACCGCTCTTGAGAGCATGAAATGAAATATCTCTACCAACATAATGCAGGAGCGCTTTGCCAATACTATGGTCAGAAAGGTAGGCAGAAGAAGAAGTTGGTCTTAAAGTAAAGAATTTAGTCCATTGTGTGGTCCGAAACTGAGCATGGAGAGGGAGTGCTTGACGTGTCGGTCTTTTCCGAGTAGAATGGGAAGGTAACGAAGGAGCATCATCAGGAGATTGACGTTGGCGTTTAGGAGTAGGACCGGAGTTGGTCCGGTGTGAAATGGGCGGGCAATTCGAAAATTGCCGTACCGTAGAGGGAGAAGCCGGAAGCATAGTCAAAGGAGAGCGGAGTTCAGACAAATCGAAGGAGTCAGTCGAACCCCGGTACCTAAAGCGGGTGAGGAAACAGCACCAGCAAGAAGTACAGGGGCATCAGGAGTGTCCGAAGAGTGGTCTAAACACAAGGCAGGCTCAGAATGGGGTGCGGTATCAAGAAGGGGCCCGGGGGTAGTGGGTTCATGGATTGGGTTCTCCATGGTTAGGTTACTCCTTTGCTTTTTGTTTTTAAGAAAAAAAAAGAAAGAAGAAAAGAAAATAAAAATAAAAAAAAAAGAATAAAAAAAAGGGGGGAGTGGGGAGGAATAGTTCTCAGGAGGAATGAAAGGGCCAGAAATCTCCCTCCGCGCCCAAGAGGACCTCAGCACCGCTGGTAGCACAGATGCAGCATGGAACCCGTGCCATACCCTACCCTTCATGCCAGTAAACCAGCAATCCGGGATAGCAACCTCACATCTGCCGAGCTACCTCGGTGGACAAGAGAGAGGGCGGCCAGATATCCGCCACAAAGCATACCTCCTTCGGCCACCACCCCCGGAATCCGAAAGGTGGCTTCCAGAGATACACCCGTTGCCCGAAAGACACCCAAAACTACTCCGGGATACCGGAAAGGGATTGGGACATCCCCAGGCGATCCAGATTCCACGGCAAACTACGCCACCGTCAAGAACCTCAACGGAATGGGATGGACCCCGGTATCCTTTCCTCTACCTAGGAACTAGCGCGCCTGTGGGAGAAATCCCAAAGGCCAAAAAGAGGAAGGGCAAAAGGGAGGGGTGGGGAGGGGGAGGAGGAAAGGAAAAAGGGGAGGATGGGGAGGATGGGATAGGGGAGGGGAGATTGGGGGGTAATTAGGTTCGGTCTGAGGAAGAAGACCGACAGGTCTAATTCCTCAGACCAAGAGCCTCTTCACCACGCCAAGGAGCCCCCCTTGAAGAGGTGCTGAGTCAGTACCTAGCTTGCGTCTCCGCTCACACAGTCTTGGCTGGTGTCTCATGCCACCAATACCTCCTATTCACCATATGGTACATAGTATCATATGTTACAGGGTACCATATGGTACATTGTACTATATGGTATAGAGTACCATGCAGTACAGGATAACATGGTGCAGGGTACCATATTGTGTAGGGTACCATATGGTACAGGGTACCATATGGCACAGGGTACCATATGGCACAGGGTACCATATGGCACAGGGTACCATATGGCACAGGGTACCATATGGCACAGGGTACCATATGGCACAGGGTACCATATGGCACAGGGTACCATATGGCACAGGGTACCATACGGCACAGGACACCATATGGTACAGATACAGAGATCCCTATGGAAATAAGTCACCCTGACTTTTTTGGATTATCCTAGTATTTTATACATATGCTGCTATGTATGATAATCCATGTAATTGTATATCTGTACACCTGAATAAACTTACTCAAGCGCATGTGGCATCGTAAGTTTATTTAGGTATACACAAATAAAGTTACATAGCATATCATACTTAGCAGCATATGTTTGGAGAACCTAGGATAACCCAAAAAAAAAAGTCAGACTTATTTCCATTAGGGTCCCTGTACCCTGTACTATATGGTACAATGTACCATATGGCATAATGTACCATATGGTATAATGTACCATATGGCACATTGTTCCATTGTACCATATGATACCATTGTATGACATGGCACCAATGTACCATTTATTTATTTATTTAATAATTTGAACATACATACAGAGGTACAAAAAAATACAGGTAAGAACAGCATGCCAAAGCCACTTGTATGCATAGCATTATGGTTCAAAACCATAGAATTCCTCTTCAGCTCCACTGCCATCAGTCTTAGAACTGTAAGTTGTGAAGAGGAGAGTCAGAATTTGCCCGGAGAGTGAGTGGGGAGTGAGAGCTTCCTTGCCGCCAGGCACGATGAACAAAGCTACTTTGGCGGCGTTCCCACAATGCCATAAGAACATAAGAATGAAGGAACACTGCAGCAGGCCTACTGGCCCATGCGAGGCAGGTCCAAGTCTCCTACCGGCTTAAGCCAATGCCCCAACCTAGTCAGGTCAGGTCACATTCACCCAAGGAACATGGCAACTGACCTAGTACAAGCTAATCAGGTCCAACTCACACCCACCCACACCCACTCATGTATTTATCTAACCTATTTTTTAAGACTACACAACGTTTTAGCCTCTATAACTGTACTTGGGAGTTTGTTCCAATCATCCACAACTATTACCAAACCAGTGCTTTCCTATATCCTTCCTGAATCTGAACTTGTCCAACTTAAAACCATTGCTACGAGTCCTGTCTAGGCTAGATATTTTCAGCACGTTATTTACATCCCCTTTATTTATTCCTGTCTTCCATTGATACACCTCAATTATATCCCCCCTGGTTCTATGCCTTTCTAGAGAGTGCAGATTCAGAGCCCTCAGTCAATCTCAAGGGAAGATTTCTGATACATGGGATCAACTTTGTCATCCTCCTTTGTATGTTTTCCAGAGCATTTATATCCATTCCGTAATACGGTGACCAAAACTGTGCAGCATAATCTAAATGAGGCCTAACCAAGGATATATAGAGTTGAAGAACAACCTGAGGACTCCTATTTTTTATGCTTCTTGATATGAAGCCAAGAATTCTGTTAGCTTTATTGTGAGCATTTATGCACTGTTGTCTTGGTTTCAGATTACTGCTAACCAGAACTCCTAAATCTTTTTCACAATCCGTAATATTAAGATCTACATTATTTAGTTTATATGTGGCATGGTTATTTTCCTGTCCAACATTTAGAACTTTGCATTTGTCTATATTAAACTGCATCTGCCACTTCTCCAACCACTGTATCAGTCTATTCAAATCATCCTGGAGTGCTCTAATCTCCTCGTCAGAATGAATTTGACGGCCTATTTTGGTGTCATCAGCAAATTTGCTTATGTCACTCTTTATGCCCTCATCAATATCGTTTATGTAGATTGTGAACAACAGGGGGCCCAACACTGACCCTGTGGAACACCACTCGTGACGCTTCCCCACTCTGATTTCTCTCCATTTATGCAAACTCTCTGCTGCCTATTTGTCAACCATGCCTCTATCCAGGAAAAAATTTCTCCTCCTATTCCATGTGCCTTAATTTTCCTCAATAGTCTCTGATGTGGGACCCTGTCAAAAGCCTTACTGAAGTCCATATACACAATATCATATTCATTACCATGATCTACCTCCTCAAACACCTTAGTGAAAAAAGTTAATAAATTCCTAAGGCAGGAACGCCCCTTTGTAAAACCATGCTGAGATTCGTTGGTTAATTTATGCTTTTCAAGGTGGCTACGATCTGCTTCGGCAATTACTGATTCCATAAATTTTCCCACTATAGAGGTTAGGCTTACTGGTCTATAGTTCGAAGCTAAGGACCTGTCACCTGCTTTGAAAATAGGTATCACATTTGCCATTTTCCATTTATCTGGCACCATGCCAGTCTGTAGTGATATGTTGAAAAGATTAGCCAGAGGTTTGCTAAGCTCCTCTTTACATTCCTTCAGAACCCTTGCATACAAGGGTTACACCAATACATAAAGGTGGTGACCCTACAGATTTAAACAACTATAGACCAATATCAAACTTACCATTGCTATCCAAAATCTTTAAGAAACTCGTGCACAGGAGACTATATTCATTTATAACGGCACAAAACATACTCAACCCCTGCCAGTTTGGATTCAGGAAAAATAAAAGCACTAATGATCCAATCATAAAAATGCTAGATCTGCTTTACACAGCATTGGAAAATAAGGAATATCCACTAGGAATTTTTATTGGCCTAAGAAAAGCTTTTGACACAGTAGACCACAGCATCCTAATCCACAAACTTGACCATTATGGTATAAGAGGCCATGCGCTTGCATATTTCAAACCTTACCTTACTAATAGGTATCAGTATGTCACCATTAAAGACACAGCATCAACAACACGGCCACTTGATACTGGAGTTCCGCAGGGAAGTGCCCTTGGTCCCCTGCTCTTCCTCATATACATCAATGATCTTCCAAACGTATCCCAACACCTGAACCCCATTCTCTTTGCTGACGACACGACTTACGTCATCTCTCACCCTAATCTTGCCACCCTCAACACCACTGTTAACGAGGAGCTGATCAAAATACCGACTTGGATGACAGCCAATAAACTTACGCTTAACACTGACAAAACCTACTATATTATGTTTGGTAGCAGAGCAGGAGTTTTGCAAATTAACATTAAGATCGACAACACTCTAATTGCCAGACATAATGAGGGCAAATTCCTAGGCCTATACCTCGACAACCTGAATTTCATCCAACACATAACCAAAAAAGTATCCAAAACAATTGGATCCTCTCCAAGATACGATACTACGTGCCGCAAAATGCCCTTCTCACACTGTACCACTCACTTATTTATCCACCCCTTACCTATGCTATTTGTGCTTGGGGATCAACTGCAGCAACACACCTAAAGCCAATAATAACCCAACAAAAAGCCGCAGTAAGAATAATCACTAAATCCCATCCCTGGCAACACACCCCCCACTCTTCATAGATCTAAACTTACTCCCTGTTCAGTACATCCACACTTACTACTGTGCAATCTACATCTACAGGACCTTAAATTCCAATATTAACCTTGACCTATAATGCTTTCTTGATAGTTGTGACAGAGCCCACAGGCATAACACCAGACACAAACATCTCTATGACATTCCCCATGTCCGACTAAACCTTTACAAAAATTCAATGTATGTCAAAGGCCCTAAAATCTGGAACACCCTACCTGAAAACTCGAGAACTGCAGACACATTCATCACCTTCAAAACTACCATTAGAAAACATCTTATCTCCCTGATACACCCTGTCAACTAATTACACGAATACCACCTGGTGGTTCACACTTTCACTCACCCATTTGACCATAAAAAGAAATATCAATCTCAATCTTAAAATAATGAATCCTAACTAGTCATAAGTTGGCATGTGATACTCCAATACTGAAACTATGTATTGTGCCAAAACAAAAGCATTCACATTGCTAAACTCACCAACTAGTATTTAGTCACTTAGCCATAATACCAACTTACCTCATACTTTGTAATATTTTAAATTTAAGATTTAAACTAAGTTTGCCCGAAATGCCTAGCCATGCTAGGTGTTCTAGTGGTACACTCTGTAATTATTTTACTACATGTAAACCACACAATACCCAAATTCTGTAAACTCAGCATTGTAATCCTTATAGAGAATAAGCTTTGAATTTGAATCAGGGCCTGGGGATTTGTTAGGTTTTAATTTATCTATTTGCCTAAGGACCATGTCACTTGTGACCCTAATCGTGCATAGTTTATTATCATCCTGTTCTACATAATTTATTATTTCTGGAATATCGCTAGTATCTTCCTCTGTAAAAACTGAGAGGAAGTACATGTATGTGTTAAAAATTCTATACATTTCCTTATCACTGTCTCTGAACTGACCCGAGTAACTTTTGAGTGGGCCTATCTTGTCCCTGATCTTACTTCTGTATACCTGAAAGAATCCTTTTAGGTTAGTCTTCGATTCTCTTGCAACTTTAACCTCATAATCTCTTTTTGCTTTTCTTATTCCCTTTTTTATTTCTCTCTTTAACTGAATATAATGATTTCTTAACTGCACCTCTCCTCTTTTGATTTGCCTATATATGTCTCTCTTTTGACCAATGAGATGCTTTAATCTATTGTTCATCCATTTAGGATAATTTTTGCTTGTTCTGATTTCCTTATTTGGAACATAAGTTGTCTGTACAGCTAGAACTATGCCCTGGAAAACGTCATATCGGCAATCATCACCACCTACCTGACCCATAGTCAGGTCATTCCAGTTCAGCCCACCCAAGTAATTTTTCAGTCCTATGAAATCAGCCAAGTGGAAGTCAGGGACAGAGACTTGATTGCCATTATTGGGGGAATCCCATGATATATTAAAACTGAGTGATTTGTGATCACTTTTCCCAAGCTCATCATTAACCTCAAGATTATTAATTAGCATTTCCCTGCTGGTAAGAACCAAGTCAAGCAGACTATTTCCTCTAGTTGGTTCTGTCACAAACCGTTTTAAAAAACAATACTGAATTGTATCAAGAAAGTCACTTGACTCTAAACTTCCTGTCAAATTGCTCCAGTCAATCTGTTATACATAGTTGAAATCTCCCATTATCACAACATTTTCGTATGTAGATACCTTACGAATTTCATCCCATAGAAGTTTACCGCACTCCCTATCAAGATCTGGGGCCCTGTAAATCACACGCAAAATTAGTTTTTCATGGCCCTCGAGAAGCTGTAACCAAACAGATTCAGTGGCTGATGCTTCTAATTTTATATCTTGTCTAACACAACAATGCGGGCGTCCAGATTTTTTCTATAGTGTGCACACTGACCACCCAGACCCATTCTCTCAGATGTAGGCCTACCAGCCTACTCACGCTAAATTTGACACCTCTAGAATTTTGGCGTAGATCTACGGTTTGGACCCTCAACGCAAAGCCGTAGATCTACGGCACGGACCCTGAAAGGGTTAATATATACATTATCTGAACAATTTATATATGCCTCTCTATACGGCAGAAGAAAAATTATGGCAAGAGGAACATTTCTGTAGTTTGACAAGATATACAAGCAGCAACTGGAAAATATGTTTTTTACTGCTATTGGTGTCTCTATCAAATTACATTTTGTCAGTACGTATTCCTATACCAACCACTATTACAAGAATGCTTACAGTACTCACGTTTTGGTGTTGGTTTGATTATATTGACTTGTAATTGCTGTGCCTCCTCTTTCTCCTTCTGCAGCAGAGTGAGGCGATTACGAAGCTGACTATTCTCTTGTCTCTGCTCTTCAAGTTTGCGTTCAGCAGCTCGTGCTTGCAACTAATAAAATAAGCAGTTAAATACAATGTCTTTTTCTAATAAAAAAAAAATGACTAATTCATTTGAAATCAGTTAGTTTTGTATATAAAACTCCTCCAGCCATTTTATATCAATACAGTGAAACCTCGGTTTTTGTTTGCGCTGGTTTCGTCGAATTCAGTTTTCAACGACTTTTTTCATCAAAATTTTGTCCCAGTTTTCATTTATCACCTCGGTTTTCGTCGAGATGACAGTGGTCCGTCGTACCAAACATGTCTGCCAGCACCCACACAACGCATCCCACATGTTCTGAGTCAGTCTGGCTTTGTTTCTCGTAGGTAGAGGGTGGTAGTGGTTGTGGTGGTAGGTGGTGGTTGTGATAGTGGTAGAGGGTGGTAGTGATGGTGGTAGAAGGGGGTAGTGATGGTAGAAGGTGGTAGTGGCTGTGATGGTGGTAGTGATTGTGGTAGAGGGCAGTAGTGGTGGTACAGATAACCTCTCCTCCCTCTCCCCTCCTCGCTGTCTTCCATACGCCAACAAGAGTCTTCAATAAAAGTAAAAGTGATGTTAAATGTTCATTTATCCATTTCATTAGTCCTTTATATTTATTTCTCATTGTTTTCTGTATGTAAAACTATAGTTATTCTCTATAAAATGTATTTTTAGTTAATACCTTGGGTGTCTGGAATGGATTAATTGTATTTACATTATTTCTTATGGGAAATATTGCTTCAGGTTTCATCGAATTCAGTTTTCGTCAGACTTTCTGGAACGAATTAATGATGAAAACCGAGGTTCCACTGTAATTATTGGTCAACAGTTTTTTTTTTTGTCATTGCCACAGATATTTGAACATAATTAGGGTATTTTGGGGTTGCTGAATTAAAAAATGGCAGTAGGTTTTTGAAATTGGTTCTAGTTTGTGAGATATTGCATACCTACCCTCAATTAACAGAAAACTTTGCCATAATGTGTGTATACGTAGCAACAACTTGTATGTACAGATAGTTTTAAAAATGGTATTCTTCCTCTGTAAGCCATGCGTGTCATAAGAGGCGACTAAAATGTTGGGAGAAAGGGGCTAGTAACCCTTTCTCCTGTATATATTACAAAATTTAAAGAGAAACTTTTGTTTTTCTTTTTGGGCCACCCTGCCTCAGTGGGATATGGCCAGTTTGTTGAAAAAAGAGAAGATAGTTTTGATTAAGATTAGAATTTTATTTTTAAATTATTTATATTTAATGAAAGGAGTTTTATCAACAACAACCACATGACAATATTGTAACCTTTTTCTTATTTTTTCTAAAGAAACGCGAGTTTTTCATGAAGAGCCTGCTTAAACAATCCCAATGCATTTTGTTACATTTGTGGTGAATACTCATTGCAAAAACAAAGAAAAAACATCACAGATTTTGTAAAACAAGCTTATCTTGCTTATTTTGGAGTGGTGCTTGGAGAACAAGACAAGTCTTGGGCTCCCCATATGGTTTGAAAACTTGTGTAAAATGCTTATGACAGTGGAAAAATAGGCAAAGGAAAAATTTAAATATCAGTGTGCCTATGGTGTGGAGAGAGTTGAAAATCCACCACAATGATTGCTATTTTTGTATGGTGAATGTGAAAGGTTTCAATCAATACAAGAAATTCAAGTGGGAATATCCTGATTTACAGTCAGCAAAGAGACCTGTGCCACACAGCGAAGATGTTTTTATTGTTTACAACACTGCCTGACCTTCCATTGTCAGATACTGAAGAAACTTAGGGTTTAGGATGTGACAGAGGTGACAGCAGTGGAAGTGAATATGAAGTAAGCATTTCAATACCCCAGCAGCTCTCCCAAGATCTCAATGATCTGATATGCAACCTCAGTCTGTCAAAGCAAGCATCTAAACTTCCAGCATCCAGACTAAAAGAAAAGAACTGTCTACAACAACAAGTTAAAATAACAGTTTATTGGACAAGAGAGGTTGAACTCCTTCCCTGCTTCAGCCAAGATGAAGAACTTGTATACTGCAATAACATCCCTGGACTACTTCCTCGAATGGGACTTAGATATTGACCAAGAGATTGGGGGCTGTTTACAGACAGCTCCATTAGAAGCTTGAAATGTGTCTTATTGCACAATGGTAACCAATATGCATTACTCTTCCAATCGCTCGCTCAACAAAACTTAAAGAAGAATACGAAAATATTAAAATGGGCTTGCATAAGCTTTGCTATCTGTGTTGATATGAAGGTGGTAAACTTCTTGCTTGCTTGCATGATCTAAAAAATAATTTCAATGTGATTAGTAAGCTAGCCCTGCCTGATCAACATATTTTTCACATCTTTTATGTTTTTCGATAGGATACCAAATTTCTCAAAAACTAGAGCCAATCAAGCAAAACCGACGACATTTTCAGAATCAGCACCACAAACTTGCCCTAAAATCAGTGTATTATTATTATTGGCCAAAAAATGAATGTTGACCAATGAATCAATTAAAATTCTGATACGATCTACTTAAAATACAACAAAATCCGAAGAATGTAGCCCTCTATTTTTATGTATACATTTTTCACCTTGAATAATGTTAATGTGAATAAAGCGTCAAATTTTCAGGAACATAAGCTGCACATTAGTCAAGGCTCTACTGTATAACTAATGTACACTTTACAGCAAGACTAAACTGAGAAGTATCACAAATGTTTCCTGTTTATCTTGTGTAGAAATGTGATGTTACTGAAAGCACTAAAAGCAATTCCATTTACAAATACAATAAAATGAAGAAATGATAAGCTTCCTATACAATTCATCCAGAACCATAGTTTAATGTTTTTTTCCTTACCCAATTTTCATGAGCCTTTTGTTCATGGCTGGTAATCTGTGCCTTGTATGAATTCTCCTGATCTTCTAGTTCTTTACGTAGGCTTTCCACTTGAGCTCTGAAAATAAGTTTCAAATTCTGATTAAATATCAAAATCCAGCAAATAAAAGCAAAAGGCTAGTAACCCCTTCTCCTGTACATAATACTAAATTTAAAAGAAGAAACTTTCATTTTTTTTCCTTTTGGGCCACCCTGCTTCACTGGGATATAGCCAGTTTGTTGAAAGAAGATTCAGCAAATAAGGCATTACACTCAAATACCTGAAAAATTCCTAAGTTCAGTATACTGATTGTTTTGTTTGTCAAATAAGTCAGTACATAAGTAACCACTACACCAACCTTTAATCTTATCAAACTTAAATTTTGTGCATTAGCACTTCATGCCATCTACAAGTCATGCATTCCCCATTTGACTTTCATACCATATCCTCTGATTTTATTTTACCCCTTCTTTAACAATTCCTATAAAATCCCAGCAAATGGGTTGCCTATTACTTTATGCTGTAAATGTTTCAGAATTTAATATTTACATTTAGTATAACTTTCAGTATTAATTTAATTAAACAATCACTTACTTATAAGTTGCCAACTCCAGCCCACAATTTTGTATCTTCTTAGATACTGTTGCAACTGAGCCTTCAGCATTTAATCTTAAGCCTTCTTGTGACTCCAGTTCCCTGAAAAATAGTGTTGGCATAAGCTTTCAAATTAAAGCTATTGTACTGCCATTTATTAAACCTATACCTTACATGTACATTGAGCAGTGATATATATCTTGCTGCCTTTAGAGGTTGACCTATTCTTTAACAGTTTCAAAATCCATTTTTAACCCAGAAGGGAAAAAAGCAGAGAAAAACCACAAGACAAGTTATAGTAGATGCAGAGAAAGTCAGTTGACAGGCCAAATAAAAAAAACAGACTGATCAGGCCAGGTCAACTCATGTGTTTTAACCCTTTCAGGGTTGGTGCCATACTAGTACTCATAAATTCTAGCGCCTTCAAATCTAGCGAGAGAAAGCTGGTAAGCCTACATATGAAAGAATGTGGTCAGTGTGCACAGTATAAAAAAAAATCCTGCAGCACACAGTGTACAATGAGAAAAAAAACTCCAACTGTGTTTTTTGTTTAAAACAGCGGCTTTGCAGTGTATGGTATTTATGATTGTATTCTAGCTTTCCTGGTCTCATTTTAAAGAATGGAAGACATATTACAGAAATTGAGATGATTTTGATTAGTTTCACAAAGAAAAGTACCTTGAAATTGAGCTCAAAGTAGCAGAAATGTTCGATTTTTGCCAAAGTTCAAAAGTAAACAAATCATGCCATGCGTCTAATACACGTCAACTGGTGAGTCTAATATTCTTTCACAAGTAAGCTGATATTATTTATACCATTTCTACACTATTTCTACACTAATACAGTAGTCTGCATAACAATAAATCTTCTATTTTTTGTGAGAATAAAAATTCAAAGTGGAAAGCAAAAGAAATGTAACAGAGGCCTGGGGACATGACTAATGAAAAGAGGAAATGTTATTTTAGTGCCAGGAATGTTTGTCTTGTTTATTCTGAACCCTATTTGGAAACTGGTATCTTTTGAAATTTGAGTGAAATTGGCAAAATTGCCAATTTCTGACTTTACTAGATAGTTGAAATCAGTAAATGGGTGGTTTCTTGTACTCAATCGATAGAAAAAATGGAGTTCTAGCGAAATAGTTATGATTTTTGTCGACTGGTACATTGCAATTGGCCAAAAATAGGGATCAAAGTGGGCGAAATCGCCAATGCGTAAACATCGTCGAGACCGCTAACTTTGCAAGAGCATAATTCCATAAGTTTTCCATCAAATTTCATACTTTTGGTGTCATTATGATCAGGAAAAGATTCTCTATCATTTCATAAGAAAAAATCAATTTTTTTTTTTTCAAAAATTTCCGACCTTGAGAACAAGTTTAGGAGAGGGCCTGCCGACCCTGAAAGGATTAAAGATTACAGCATTTAACAATGCACTGGAAAAACAGACATCAACTGAAACAAAACCAGGGCTAAGATTCACATTAGGAATGTTGTGTATGAGGGTGACTAACAAAACAGCATCTTTGGAGGTTACAAGAGGGATAGATAACTTTGGCAGAGGAATAGCTTATACGATAGTACTCCTCTTTAATATGACAGAGAAGAGCACTGTTGGGGTCAGAGAGACAAACACTTCCCTAATGTTCTTTGTCAGAGAGAAAGCAGCCAAGTTCACCAATGTATTTGAGAGGGCAAGAGGAGCAGAAAATGAGTAGACAGTGGAAAGCAGAGTTGGCAGTAGTAGTAATCACACTGCAATTATGTGTATTACTGTGATGAAATGGAAGGTTAATATCTAGAGGATAGGTGTTGATAAGATTTTGTACAGCAAAAATATAAAGAAGGTAAAAAAGCACAGAAGATTTATAAGTTTTTGTACTTTGTCTTTCCTATTATAGGACCTGTAGACCATATTTGTGCCATAAAAGATAAATGCTCAGATTTAAACGTTTGCAATTTTTCATCGTCCACCCTATTGCCAGAGGTACTGCGACCTGTTTTTCATATTCGCTTATTTTTGTGTGGTTAAATATAACCTAACATGATCTAAATTAAGTTAACCTAACTTAAAATAAAGAAACAATTTGAAGAAAAAAAAAAAAGAAGTGTTTAAAAACTGATGTTGAGCAAAAGATAAAAAAAAAAAAAACTTACTAAAAAAAAAAAAGGTAACCCCCCCCCCCAAAAAAAAAAAGAGTAAAGAAACAGTGTACCCAACACACCAATCTATAAACTTTCAGCCCCATTTTCAGACAGACACTAACAGCACAACCCTCTCAACCTACTTTCATTCCTTCAGCCACAACTCAAGCAGCCACTTCTCTACTTCCTCACTATTTTTCATACCTACTGAGCATGACCTTCCTACCAACCTCCTCATGATTCCTCCACTCATCCACATATTACACCCATACCAACTGTAGTACCAACCTCATTCCAAATTACAGTAGGCCCCTACCTATCGTACTGGTTAAATTCCTTAAAACAGAGCTATACATGAAAATGCAATGTGTGCAGTGAAAAATTTGGGTAAAAACTTGGCTATGTTCCACGATGCCTCAAAAAAAAAGCCAAAAATTTTCAAGATTCTTTATTCATGAAAATAAATTTTTTGACACCTCACACTGTAGATGTCATTGCTTGTTGATCTAGAAATGTGTGGAGAGGGTTCATGTTGCCCTAGTAGGCCAGGTTGGATGCACTAAGGCTTACATATTCAGACAAGTGAACAGTGACTAATTAGGTTATCTTAGCTAGTTTTGCTTTTTCTGTCTTGCACTGTGTGAGGCAGGACTTTTTATATAATGCACACTCATTGCACAGACCCATTCTCTCATATCTAGGCTTATTTGAGTGAGCCGAGCTCACGAAGTAGAACTACGTTAGGGACCTCTGGCCATAATGACGTATTTCTACGTGATGGCCACTGAAAGGGTTAAGAGAATTTTTTTAAATAAGGACATTGTTAGTTATACTGTATAGGAATTAATAATTGCAAATTATATAAAGTAGCATACTTGGTAAGTTGTGCTTCTTTTTCTTCAAAGTACTGTGACAAAACTGCTAATTTACTCATTGCCTCTTGTTTCTCTTGGACAGCTAAATCATGATGAGTCCGCAGTTCTGACACTTCTAAACGTGTGGAGGACAGTGCATCCTCTAAGTTTTTCTGTGCCATTTCACTATCCTGAAGCTGTTCTTTCAGATTATTGTGCTCACTTTTTACCCTCTGGAGCTCAGCTTTGACCTGTAAGATAAATTACAGATTATGTTCATATTTCTGGGAGGTAACCAAATAAAGTTAATTAAAAGAGAAAAGGACAGTCTAAATGTATATAAAACATTCAATTCAATTGTGAACAAATACATTTATGCATTAATTTTAAAATTCAGCTCCTGGTTGAGAATGACTTCTGCACAGATTTGAATTTACAGTCCTTCAAACCCAGCTTGTGAATAGAGGGATGCTCTCTTGAACCCAGGAACTGGAAATCTCTCAACTAGAGGCCAGATTTTATAGTTTGTAGCTTTTTCTAAACAAACTCTCACAGAAGTTGAAGCAGCAGCAACTGCAGCAGCTGTTACAACAACAATAACAACAACATAAATAAAAGCAATAACAACAGCAATAATAATTTGACTTTTTAGTAACTGAATACAGAAGAAGGGGTAATGAGCCCCTTGTTCCCAGCAATTTAGTCACCTTTTACAACACATGGCTTACAGAGGGAAGAATTCTATAGCTCACAGTGGACCCCCAGTTATTGGCTGGTTCTGTTATCGGCCAGTTTTTTGGCGCCCAGTTATCGGCCGTTAATTCGGTTATCGGCCATTTGGGATGCGTCCATCTGCCGGCTTGGGCTGCTTGCGCATCAGTTTGGCTTTGTCTCTCGGTCACTGAGGAAGCTTCTGTTCATACATCTAAACATTTCGCTTTTTTTCCATTGTTTTTAGTGGGTTTTCTTGCAGTGCAACTGTGAAATAAGTAACCATGCCTCCAAAGAAAGTTCCTGTGATAAAGAAAGTGACAAACACCATAGAATTTAGAGGCACTGCCAGGACACACGCATGTTGTGTGCTAATGCTAGTGGGGATTTCAAAGTGAAGCCTTTATTCGTGTATCACTCAGAAAATCCCAGAGTGTTCAAGAAAAACAATGTCATGAAGAGTAGATTGTGTGTGATGTGGAAAGCTAAAAAGGCATGGGTCACAAGGCAAATATTTAAAGAGTGGGTTAATGATGTGTTTGGCCCAAGTGTGAAAAAATACCTCCTGGAAAAGAAATTGCCACTCAAGTGTCTCCTGGTACTGGACAATGCTCTTGCACATCCTCCAGACTTGGAAGACCAAGTGTTTAGGGACTTCAATTTTATAAAAGAAGTTCTTGCCTCCTAACACCACTTCTCTCCTCCAGCCCATGGACCAGCAGGTCATTTCTAACTTCAAAAAACTCTACACAAAAGCAGTGTTTCAAAAGTACAGTGGACCCCCGCTTAACGATCACCTCCAAATGCGACCAATTATGTAAGTGTATTTATGTAAGTGCGTTTGTACGTGTATGTTTGGGGGTCTGAAATGGACTAATCTACTTCACAATATTCCTTATGGGAAAAAATTCGGTCAGTACTGGCACCTGAACATACTACTAGAATGAAAAAAGTTCGTTAACCGGGGGTCCACTGTACTTTGAAGTGACCTCGGACACTCAGTTAACCCTAAGAGAGTTCTGGAGGAATCACTTCACTATCCTCCATTGCATAAGCCTTATAGGTAAGGCTTGGGAGGGAGTGACTTCCAGGACTTTGAACTCTGCTTGGAGAAAACTGTGGCCAGATTGTGCCCAAGAGAGGGATTTTGAAGGCTTTGAGGCTGACCCTGACAACCCTGTGAACTCTATTGTGGCACTGGGGAAGTCCCTGGGGTTGGAGATGAGTGGCGAGGATGTGGAAGAGTTGGTGGAGGACCACTGGGAAGAGCTAACCATTGAAGAGTTGCAAGAGCTTCAACTTGAACAGCAACAGACTGCAGCTGAGGAACTTGCTTCAGAGGAGGAAGAAGAGGGAGTGAAGGAGGTACCTTCTTCCCGAGATTAAAGAGGTGTGTGCAATATGGACTAGGGTGGAAGCTTTTGTAGAGAAACACCACCCTGACAAAGCTGAAACAAGTCGTATCTGCAACATGTTTAATGACAAAACCCTGTCCCACTTCAGGGAAATCTTAGAGATGCCAGACAGAGCACTCTGGACAGTTATTTTGTGAAACAGGGGTCCAGTGACTCTCAAGCTGGTCCTAGTGGCATTAAAAGACAAAGAAGGGAAGTAACCCCAGAGAAGGCTTTGCTACCTAAAGTCTTTATGGAGGGGGATTCCCCTTCCAAACACTAACTCCTCCCTCTTTCCTCTTCCCTATCTTCCACAAGCCAGCATTAGCCTTCAATAAAGGTATGTAATACTTAAATAATTGTTAAAAAAAAAAATTTTTGTGAATATTTTTGTCTGGAATGGATTAACTGTATTTCCATTAATTCTTATGGGAAATATTAATTCTGTTTTCGGCCATTTCGGTTATCAGCCGACCTTCTGGAATGGATTACGGCCATTAACCAGGGGTCCACTGTATTATGAAAATGAATTTTAATGGACATGCTGTTGGAGTATGAGCTGGGTAACTTTTATAAAAGGATTTAGGGAAACCAAATAGCCAGACTAGAGTCCTGGAGGTGGGAAGGGCAGTGCCTGCACTCTGAAGGAGTGGGAATGTTAGCACACTTCTGGAATGTTGGGAAATAAGTGAACATAAAGAGAGGCTTAGCAAACCTTTGGCTAGTCTTTTCAACATATCACTACAAACTGACATGGTGCCAGATAAGTGGAATATGGCAAATGTACCTATTAACCCTTTGACTGTTTCTGACGTATAAATACGTCTTACGAGCCAATGTTTCTGACGTATTTATACGCACAAATTCTAGCGGCTTCAAATCGAGCGCCAAAGGCCTGATAGGCCTACACGGGAGAGAATGGGTCTCAGTGGTCGGTGTGCACCCTGTGAAAAAAATCTGGGACCTAGCGGTGCATTGTGGGAACGCCATGTTGTCAGTCCATTTTCACCATGCCTCTCGGTAAGAAGTTCCTCACTCCTCGGCGGATTGGAGGTCTTTTGTTCCCAAGTGATAGCTCTAACAGCGATGAAAGTGTCAGTGACAGTGAATTCAAGGGTTTTCAAGTGAGTGTTACCGAAAAAAGTGCCCAGGATAACGTAAATAGTGACGAAAACCCAGATGACCCACAACCTTCGACCTCTGGTGCTGTGCCGGCTTGTTCACGTTCACGTTCGCCTGTACCAGGACGAAAGAGGAAACTATTTGGTCGTGTACAACACCCTGATGATAGCAGTGATAGTGATAGTGATAGTGATAGTGATTTCAAAGTCATTGAAAGCAGTTCTAGTGACAGTGAGAGTGAATATTCCCCAGTGAAGCGCCAGTATGTACGACGTAGCATGCGGTCTGGTAGTGTTTCATATGTTGTTCCAAGGGGAAGGAGAAACTCTGGGAGCACATCCCGTGGCCCAACACCACGACCTGATAGTGAAGATGACGATATTGTAACGATGGGTATGAATGGTGACAGTGAGGGAGGAGGCAGTGGTGGTGATAGTGAGGGTGGCACGGCCCATGTGGCACCATCACCGGGCCACGCTACTAGCCACGCGGCTGACTCAGCAGAACAACCAGCCTCACCCTACCCCACACTGCCACAACCTGCACCACCACAACCTGCACAGCCACAACCACAGCCACAACCACGGTACAATATCCAGACCCCACCAGCAGACCGCATCTGGGATTGGCAGGACGGTGACGAGTTTGTTCCCAGTCCCCATGACTTTGATGAAACACAAAGTGGAATAAAGCCATCTTGTCCACTTGGGAACAATGCCAGTGAACTGGACTGCTTTGAGTTATTCTTCGCTGAACCCCTGATGGACATCATTGTCAGGGAAACCAACACATACTGTGAATACACCATGGCAAATACAATTCTCTCACCAAAATCACGGCTACACAAGTGGAAGGAGACAACTGTGGCAGAGATGTACCTGTTTTTTGCCACAATAATGCTTATGCCACATGTGTATAAGCACACTGTCACCACATACTGGACAACAGATCGTCTGATTTCAACTCCAGGTTTTAGTGACATTATAGGTGTCAATCGTTTCCTGATACTGTTGCGTATGTTACACTTTTCAGACAAAACCAGGCCTGACAGAAGCGACAGGTTATATAAGATAAGAAATGTGTTTATGTACCTGAAACAAAAGTGCTGCATGTATTTTTATCCCTTCAGGAAGCTTGTTATTGATGAGTCCTTGATTTTATTCAAAGGAAGACTCTCATTCAAGCAATATATACCAAGCAAGAGGAAACACTTTGGTATAAAGCTATTTGTACTGTGTGATTGCAGAAGTGGTCTTGTTTTAGATATTATTGTGTACACTGGCAGTAATACTTTGAGAGATACCATGAAGTTATTGGGTATCTCTGGTGATGTGGTTCGAACAATGATGGAACCATATCTTGGTAAGGGGCATATGTTATTTACTGATAACTGGTACACAACCTAGGTAGTAGGTTGGTAGACAGCAACCGCCCAGGGAGGTACTACCGTCCTGCCAAGTGAGTGTAAAACGAAAGCCTGTAATTGTTTTACATGATGGTAGGATTGCTGGTGTCTTTTGTCTGTCTCATAAATATGCAAGATTACAGGTAAGTCTTGCTACTTCTACTTACACTTAGGTCACACTAAACATACATGTACAAGCATATATATACACACCCCTCTGGGTTTTCTTCTATTTTCTTTCTAATTCTTGTTCTTGTTTATTTCCTCTTATCTCCATGGGGAAGTGGAACAGAATTCTTCCTCTGTAAGCCATGCGTGTTGTAAGAGGCGACTAAAATGCCGGGAGCAAGGGGCTAGTAACCCCTTCTCCTGTATATATTACTAAATTTAAAAGGAGAAACTTCAGTTTTTTCTTTTGGGCCACCCCGCCTCAGTGGGATACGGCTGGTACGTTGAAAGAAGAAGAACTGGTACACAAGCCCCTTACTCAGTGATTTCTTGCGAGTGAACTTGACAGACGTGTGTGGCACAGTGCGTGGTAATCGCAAACATATGCCAAGGTTCGACGCTGGCACTCGCAGAGGTGAGGTGCAAGCCTTTGCTGCCAATGACATCATGGCATTTCGGTGGCATGACAAACGTGATGTCACATTGTTGACATCAGTTCACACAAACGAAATGGTACCCAGTGGCAGGGACAACAGAGAGACCAATGAACCCATTCTAAAGCCTGCAGCTGTCATGGACTACAACCTCAATATGCGCTTAGTGGACAAATGTGACATGCAGATTGGGTTTGCAGACTGTGTACGCAAGAGTTATAAGTGGTATATAAAACTTTTTTTCCATCTTGTTGATATCTCTATGCTAAATGCTTATAACATATACAAGTTGAAGACCAACAAAACACCAAAATATGGTGAATTTTGCCTGTCAGTAATCAGACAAATAATTGCAAAGTACAAAGGAGCAACTCCTGCAATAGACCAGCGCCCACAGACGTCATCTCGTTTGAGGCCTGGTGATCACTACCCCATACAACTGCCTCCTACTACTGCCAAGAAAAATGCTCAGAAGAGGTGTTATGTATGTATGCATACCACAAAACGCCCACAAACACGCAGAGACACTCGTTTTATGTGTGAGGAGTGTGAAGTGCCCCTCTGCATATACCCATGTTTCAAAGAGTTCCACAAGCTGCAGCAGTTCTAGGAACGTGGTTAGTGACTGTACATATGTATATATATTATGGAACAATAGTAATAAACATTGTTTTGTATTGTTTGTTTGTGTAAACAAAGTGTATACACAAACTAATAGTGATAAAGTTTGTTCTGTTATTGTGTTGTAAACAATGAGTGTATATTTGAACAATGCACCTTACATTGGTCTCACAGGCCACATAAGTTACCTGGAAAAGAAAAATATTGAAAAATGCAAGAAACCTTTGAATTAGAGTAAATAAAAGAATACCGGGTGGGCGGCAGTCGCCGCTGTTGCCGTACACACGTCAATTTCTGCAAATTTTGCGGCTCTATATCTCGGTAAGTACTGATGGCAAAAATTTTTTTTTAGGCTTAAAACACTAGTAAAAATATTCCTAACATTTTCATAAGAAAAAATAATTTTTTTTTTTTCGAATATTTGGCGACATAGAATGACAGTTTCAGAGAGGGCCCTGAAACAGTCAAAGGGTTAACAAAGCAGGAGACAGGTCCTTAGCTTCAAACTATAGACCTTACCTCCGTAGTGGGAAAATTTATGGAATCAATAATTGCTGAGGCAATTCGTAGCCATCTCGAAATGCATAAATTGATTAATGAATCTCAGCATGGTTTTACAAAGGGGTGTTCCTGCCCTGCAAATTTACTAACTTTTTTCACCAAGGTATTTGAGGAGGTAGATCATGGTGATGAGTATGATATTGTGTATATGGACTTTAGTAAGGCTTTTGATAGAGTTCCACATTAAAGGCTACTGTGGAAAATTAAGGCACACGGAATTTTTTCCTGGAAAAAGGTGTGGTTGACAGATAGGCAGCATAGAGGCTGCATCAATGGGAAGAAATCAGAGTGGGGGTGCATCACAAGTGGTGTTCCACAGGGGTCAGTGTTGGGCCCTTTGTTGTTCACAATTTATATAAAAGACATTGATGAGGGAATAAATAGCAACATAAGCAAGTTTGCTGATGACACCAAAATAGGGCACCTAATTCATTCTAATGAGGTCACTAGAGTACTCCATGAAGATTTGAATAGACTGATTCAGTGGTCGGAGAAGTGGCAGATGTAGTTTAACCCGTAAACGGTCCGAACGTATATATACGTTCACTACCCCAGTGCCCCGAATACTTTGAAAAATAAAAAAATTGTTTTTTTTTATTAAAAAAAAAAACACATTTTTCTAAGTGCTACAGGATAAAATTTTTTTTTTTTTAGGGTCAGTACTTACCGAGATATGAGGCCGCAAAGTTGGCACTTGGAGATCACCTGGCAGCAACATGGAGCGCTGCCACTTGCAGAAGTGTTGCCGATATATCTTTTTTTCCATTTTTCATAATATTTTATATAATTTTTATGTTCTAATAATTACAATTTATAGAAGTTCTTGTAATTTCATAACTAATCTTTGTTCTGACACTAGTATTAGGTACTGAAATTGTACTCGCATTGTCACAAACACATTGACAGGTGGACATTTACACCTGCCTTGGTCATTTACTATTGTCTTCGAATATATAAAAAGTATTTATAGGTCCCAACGATGTTTTGGATATGTGGAAGTATATAATGAGGAGGGAGGAGGGAGGGAGGGAATGAGGGAGGGAGGAGAATAAGTAATAATAATAAAATAAGTTCCCTTGAAGCATGAAAAACAAAGTCCACCCCTGACAGTGACATGATAAGAAGAGATAACATTTGATAAGAGCTGACGTTTGATGAGCATTCGCAAGGGTGCAGTGACAAGACTTGATAAGAAAAGATTAGGGCCTACTTTGTTTTCACTGGTACACAAACATGTCTGTCTATTTGTCTGTCTGTCAAGCTCCCTGTCTCAGAGAGAGCCACAAGACTGTGTCGTCATCACATTTACTCACATCTTCAAGCAGAGTATAGCACTTTGTCTGGATTTTTTGGGTTATCCTAGGTAATTTACACTATGTATATGTACTTGTATTTATACATACCTGTGAGACAGAGATAGACAGACAGATAGAAAGAGATAGAGACAGATAGATAAACAGACAGAGATAGACAGACAGACAAATGGCTGGCCGGCCAGCCAGCCAGCCAGAAAGAATTGTTTCTCTTTACTTAGGGTATAGGTTATAAGACATTCTGAAAGGGTGTTGCACAAATATAGCACATGGGTTATTATCAAGGTTTTTTTATATTTCCTCTACCACTTGTGGCCACATCCACCTCAAAGCTATTAAACTCAGGGTCAAAATCACTTTCCTCTTAAAATAGGAGTGTTAATACTACATGACATCAGTGAATCCCAGGTGTTTGCTGCGCTGTTTGCTCAAGCTGTCGCTCATTTGAACTGGTGCTCCCACAAGGTACTAAGTGGTCCCAGATTTTTTTAATACTGCACACACTGAGTGTTAGAACCCATTCTATGCTGACAAGGCATCTCAGGCCAATCGTGCCAAATTTGAAGGCAGGAAAAATAAAATATATACGTTTGGGGCACTAGCGGTAAAAACATATATATACGTTTGGACCATTTACGGGTTAATATAGACAAATGCAAAGTTCTAAACATTAGACAAGAAAATAACCATGCCACATATAAACTAAATAATGTAGATCTTAATATTGCTGATTGAAAAAATGGTTTGGGAGCTCTGGTTAGCAGTAATCTAAAACCAAGACAACAGTGCATAAGTGTTCGCAATAAAGCGAACAGAATCCTTGGCTTCACATCAAGGAGCATAAACAATAGGAGTCCTTAGGTTGTTCTTCAACTCTATATCTCTTTGGTCAGGCCCCATTTAGATTATGCTGAACAGTTCTGGTCACCATATTAGAGAATGGATATAAAAGCATTGGAAAACATACAAAGGAGGATGGCAAAGTTCATCCCATGTATCAGAAATCTTCCCTATGAGGACAGACTGAGGGCCCTGAAACTGAACTCTCTAGAAAGGTGTAGAATTAGTGGGGATATGATTGAGCTATATAAATGGAAAACAGTAATAATTAAAGGGAATGTAAATAGTGTGTAAAAATATCTAGCCAAAACAAGACTTGCAGCAATGGATAAATACGTGAGTGGGTGTGAGGTGGACCTGAGTAGCTTGTGCTAATAGGTGTGATGCCATGCTCCTTCCTTAAGTGGATGTGACCTGACTTGACTAGGTGGGTCATTGGTTTAAGTCGAGAGGTCACTTGGACATGCCTTGCATGGGCCAGTAGGCCTGCTGCAGTGTTCCTTCTTTCACATGTCCTTAAATGTGTTTTCTTCTTTGGGTCACCCTGCATTGGCAGGAGACAGCCACTGAGTTCAAAAATAAATAATTTTGTTATTCTTCAGTGCTTTTTCTCTCAAATTCCCAAGTGCTCACACACCAAGCTATAAATGCAACAACATTTAAGAAGAAATAATAAATTTTTATTTAGAAGTAAAAGTATAATCATCAGGATCGTATGCTCTGGAAAGAGAAATGTGTGGGTGAGCGGGGGAGATGTCCTGCCATCCCAACACTCCACACTCACCCGACACCAGCATCCCAGCTTTCATGAATAATGTGTGTTCAGTTCCACTTCTCTCTCTTGTTCAATTGTGAAATGTGTTTTGATCTTTTAATTACCATATCTGACTTACTAACTTGACTGACTTACTGACCCTGAAACAGTGTCTAGAGCAGCTGATGCCTTACCGTCAGTTGTATAATGTACTGCAGGGCAAAACGGAACAAAAATCCATTACAGAATTTATGCACACTCCATTACAGCCATCGACTTCAGTACCAGAACCTCTACCATCCACCTCAGCCCAGTAGGACCACAGCATAACTCTCCACTCTCTTCACAATCATCAACAAACACCAGCACCCACATTTTAAGGTACGAAATACTATTATGTAGTTTCATAAGAAAAACAATAATTTTTTGTTTTTTCAACAAGTCGGCCGTCTCCCACCAAGGCAGGGTGACCCAAAAAAGAAAGAAAATCCCCAAAAACAAAATACTTTCACCATCATTCAACACTTTCACCACACTCGCACATTATCACTGCTTTTGCAGAGGTGCTCAGAATACAACAGTTTAGAAGCATATACGTATAAAGATACACAACATATCCCTCCAAACTGCCAATATCCCAAACCCCTCCTTTAAAGTGCAGGCATTGTACTTCCCATTTCCAGGACTCAAGTCCGACTATATGAACATAACCGGTTTCCCTGAATCCCTTCACTAAATATTACCCTGCTCACACTCCAACAGATCGTCAGGTCCCAAGTATCATTCGTCTCCATTCACTCCTATCTAACACGCTCATGCACGCTTGCTGGAAGTCCAAGCCCCTAGCCCACAAAACCTCCTTTACCCCCTCTTTCCAACCCTTTCGAAGACGACCCCTATCCCTCCTTCCTTCCCCTATAGATTTATATGCTTTCCATGTCATTCTACTTTGATCCATTCTCTCTAAATGACCAAACCACCTCAACAACCCCTCTTCTGCCCTCTGACTAATGCTTTTAACTACACACCTTCTCCTAATTTCCACACTCCGAATTTTCTGCATAATATTTACACCACACATTGCCCTTAGACAGGACATCTCCACTGCCTCCAACCGTCTCCTCGCTGCTGCATTTACCACCCAAGCTTCACATCCATATAAGAGTGTTGGTACTACTATACTTACATACATTCCCTTCTTTGCCTCCATAGATAACGTTTTTTGACTCCACATATACCTCAACGCACCACTCGCCTTTTTTCCCCTCATCAATTCTATGATTAACCTCATCCTTCATAAATCCATCCGCCGACACGTCAACTCCCAAGTATCTGAAAACATTCACTTCTTCCATACTCCTCCTCCCCAATTTGATATCCAATTTTTCTTTATCTAAATCATTTGATACCCTCATCACCTTACTCTTTTCTATGTTCACTTTCAACTTTCTACCTTTACACACATTCTCAAACTCATCCACTAACCTTTGCAATTTTTCTTTAGAATCTCCCATAAGCACAGTATCATCAGCAAAAAGTAACTGTGTCAATTCCCATTTTGAATTTGATTCCCCATAATTTAATCCCACCCCTCTCCCAAACACCCTAGCATTTACTTCTTTTACAACCCCATCTATAAATATATTAAACAACCATGGTGACATTACACATCCCTGTCTAAGACCTACTTTTACCGGGAAGTATTCTCCCTCTCTTCTACACACCCTAAAAACAATAATAATAATAATAATATAATAATAATTATAATAATTAAGTAGTAGGTTGGTAGACAGCAACCACCCAGGGAGGTACTACCGTCCTGCCAAGTGAGTGTGAAACGAAAGCCTTTAATTGTTTTACATGATGGTAGGATTGCTGGTGTCTTTTGTCTGTCTCATAAATATGCAAGATTACAGGCACGTTTTGCTACTTCTACTTACACTTAGGTCACACTACACATACATGTACACGTTTATTTATACACACTCATCTGAGTTTTCTTTGATTTTATCTTAATAGTTCTTGGTCTTATTACTTTTCCTTTTATATCCATGGGGAAGTGGAATAAGAATCTTTCCTCCGTAAGCCATGTGTGTTGTAAAAGTCAACTAAAATGCCAGGAACAATGGGCTAGTAACCCCTTTTCCTGTAAAGATTACTAAAAAGAATAAGAAGAAAATTGTCAAAGTGGGAAGTCTGAATGTGCGTGGATGTTGTGCAAATGATAAGAAAGAGATGATTGTGGATGTTATGAATGAGAAGAAACTAGATGTCCTGGCTTTAAGTGAAACAAAGCTGAAGGGGGTGGGAGAGTTTCAATGGAGAGGAATAAATGGGATTAGGTCAGGGGTTTTAAATAGAGTTAGAGCTACAGAAGGAGTAGCAATAATGTTGAAGGATAAGCTATGGCAGGAAAAGAAGGACTACAAATGTATAAATTCAAGGATTATGTGGAGTAAAATAAAGATTGGATGTGAAAAGTGGGTTATAGTAAGCGTGCATGCACCTGGAGAAGAGAGAAGTGTAGAGGAGAGAGAGAGATTCTGGGAAATGTTGAGTGAATGCATGGGGAGTTTTGAATCAAGTGTGAGAGTAATGGTGATTGGGGATTTCAATGCTAAAGTGGGTAAAAATGTTATGGAGGGAGTAGTAGGTAAATTTGGGGTGCCAGGGGTAAATGTAAATGGGGAGCCTTTAATTGAGCTATGTGTAGAAAGAAATTTGGTAATAAGTAAAACATATTTTATGAAAAAGAGGATAAATAAATATACAAGGTATGATGTAGCACGTAATGAAAGTAGTTTGTTAGACTATGTATTGGTGGATAAAAGGTTGATGGGTAGGCTCCAGGATGTACATGTTTATAGAGGGGCAACTGAAATATCGGATCATTATTTAGTTGTAGCTACAGTTAGAGTAAGAGGTAGATGGAAAAAGAGGAAGGTGGCAACAAGTAAGAGGGAGGTGAAAGTGTATAAACTAAGGGAGGAGGAAGTTCGGGCGAGATATAAGCGACTATTGGCAGAAAGGTGGGCAAGTGCAAAGATGAGTAGTGAGGGGGTTGAAGAGGGTTGGAATAGTTTTAAAAATGCGGTATTAGAATGTGGGGCAGAAGTTTGTGGTTATAGGAGGGTGGGGGCAGGAGGAAAGAGGAGTTATTGGTGGAATGATGAAGTAAAGGGTGTGATAAAAGAGAAAAAGTTAGCTTACGAGAGGTTTTTACAAAGCAGAAGTGTTATAAGAAGAGCAGAGTATATGGAGAGTAAAAGAAAGGTGAAGAGAGTGGTGAGAGTGTGCAAAAGGAGAGCAGATGAAAGAGTGGGAGAGGCACTGTCAAGAAATTTTAATGAAAATAAGAAAAAATTTTGGAGTGAGTTAAACAAGTTAAGAAAGCCTAGGGAAAGTATGGATTTGTCAGTTAAAAACAGAGTAGGGGAGTTAGTAGATGGGGAGAGGGAGGTATTAGGTAGATGGCGAGAATATTTTGAGGAACTTTTAAATGTTGAGGAAGAAAGGGAGGCGGTAATTTCATGCACTGGCCAGGGAGGTATACCATCTTTTAGGAGTGAAGAAGAGCAGAATGTAAGTGTGGTGGAGGTACGTGAGGCATTACGTAGAATGAAAGGGGGTAAAGCAGCTCGAACTGATGGGATCATGACAGAAATGTTAAAAGCAGGGGGATATAGTGTTGGAGTGGTTGGTACTTTTGTTTAATAAATGTATGAAAGAGGGGAAGGTACCTAGGGATTGGCAGAGAGCATGTATAGTCCCTTTATATAAAGAGAAAGGGGACAAAAGAGATTGTAAAAATTATAGAGGAATAAGTTTACTGAGTATACCAGGAAAAGTATACGGTAGGGTTATAATTGAAAGAATTAGAGGTAAGACAGAATGTAGGATTGCGGATGAGCAGGGAGGCTTCAGAGTGGGTAGGGGATGTGTAGATCAAGTGTTTACATTGAAGCATATATGTGAACAGTATTTAGATAAAGGTAGGGAAGTTTTTATTGCATTTATGGATTTAGAAAAGGCATATGATAGAGTGGATAGAGGAGCAATGTAGCAGATGTTGCAAGTATATAGAATAGGTGGTAAGTTACTAAATGCTGTAAAGAGCTTTTATGAGGATAGTAAGGCTCAGGTTAGGGTATGTAGAAGAGAGGGAGAATACTTCCCGGTAAAAGTAGGTCTTAGACAGGGATGTGTAATGTCAACATGGTTGTTTAATATATTTATATATGGGGTTGTAAAAGAAGTAAATGCTAGGGTGTTCGGGAGAGGGGTGGGATTAAATTATGGGGAATCAAATTCAAATAACTGACACTGTTAATTTTTGCTGATGATACTGTGCTTATGGGAGATTCTAAAGAAAAATTGCAAAGGTTAGAGGATGAGTTTGAGAATGTGTGTAAATGTAGAAAGTTGAAAGTGAACATAGAAAAGAGTAAGGTGATGAGGGTATCAAATGATTTAGATAAAAAAAAATTGGATATCAAATTGGGGAGGAGTAGTATGGAAGAAGTGAATGTTTTCAGATACTTGGGAGTTGACGTGTCGGCGGATGGATTTATGAAGGATGAGGTTAATCATAGAATTGATGAGGGAAAAAAGGTGAGTGGTGCGTTGAGGTATATGTGGAGTCAAAAAACGTTATCTATGGAGGCAAAGAAGGGAATGTATTAAAGTAGAGTAGTACCAACACTCTTATATGGATGTGAAGCTTGAGTGGTAAATGCAGCAGCGAGGAGACGGTTGGAGGCAGTGGAGATGTCCTGTCTAAGGGCAATGTGTGGTGTAAATATTATGCAGAAAATTCGGAGTGTGGAAATTAGGAGAAGGTGTGGAGTTAATAAAAGCATTAGTTAGAGGGCAGAAGAGGGGTTGTTGAGGTGGTTTGGTCATTTAGAGAGAATGGATCAAAGTAGAATGACATGGAAAGCATATAAATCTATAGGGGAAGGAAGGAGGGGTAGGGGTCGTCCTCGAAAGGGTTGGAAAGAGGGGGTAAAGGAGGTTTTGTGGGCAAGGGGATTGGACTTCCAGCAAGCGTGCATGAGCGTGTTAGATAGGAGTGAATGGAGATGAATGATACTTGGGACCTGACGATCTGTTGGAGTGTGAGCAGGGTAATATTTAGTGAAGGGATTCAGGGAAACCGGTTATTTTCATATAGTCGGACTTGAGTCCTGGAAATGGGAAGTACAATGCCTGCACTTTAAAGGAGGGGTTTGGGATATTGGCAGTTTGGAGGGATATGTTGTGTATCTTTATACATATATGCTTCTAAACTGTTGTATTCTGAGCACCTCTGCAAAAGCAGTGATAATGTGCGAGTGTGGTGAAAGTGTTGAATGATGGTGAAAGTATTTTCTTTTTGGGGATTTTCTTTCTTTTTTGGGTCACCCTGCCTTGGTGGGAGACGGCCGACTTGTTGAAAAAACAAAAAATTATAATAATAATAATACGTAATGTAAAGAAATTATGAAGTAATACAGCATTTACCTTGGAGATGGAGAAGAGATGCTGGGCACAGCAAGCATCATTATGTAGCTCCAACGCACTTAAATGCTACAATTTTTATTTTAACGTTACTTCATTATTCACTGATTTTTGGCCTTTTCTCCACGCTTGTCACACTTTCATCTGCAGGGTATTTCAATAAAAAACTGTCCATGGAGGTTTATTTCTTCCTCCCTTTCAGAATGTTTAGGAAATGACTTACACAAGCGTCATTACATAGCTCCAGCGGATTATTATTATTAATTCGTATGTACATATTCTTATAATAATACTCTTGCTTACCATTTGGAATTTTTATTCACACAAAAAATAGAAGATTTACTGTTATACAGACTACTGCATTATTGTAATAATTGTATAAATAATGTCAACCCATTCGTGACTGCGTATAAGACTGGCCAGGTGGACGCGTACTGGACAGTGATGTCATTTGTTTATTCTTGAATGTAGCCAAAGAATCGAACATTTCCACTACTTTGAGCTCAATTTCAAGGTACTTTTCCTCGTGAAAGCAATCAAATTCACATCCCTTTCTGTAATATATCTTCCATTCTATCAAATGAAACCAAAGAAACAAGAATACAACCATAAAAACCATATGAAAATATACTGCTAAGGGGCAGCTAATGGCGGAGTAGTGAACTCAGTTATTTATGGTCCGATTTCTTTCAATTTTGGTGTACGTTAAGAAGCTTCTTTCCTTCATTCATTGCCCAAGTTTCAAAAAGATAGTCCAACAAACAACTGAGATCCAATTCCCTAGATCAAGACCAAGAGCCCCTCACCAGCATCAAGGAACCTCCCTTGAGGCCCACTCGCATCTAGAAGCAAAAAATTGACCAAACGACTGCTTGTATCTTGAAAAACTCACATGTTGGGGCACTAGTAAGTAGACGTTCCACCGTATATATATACACACACCCTTCTGGGTGTTTTGTCTAATTATTTGTTCTAGTTTATTTCCTCTTATCTCTATGGTGAAGTGGAACAGAATTCTTCCTTCATAAGCCATGATTTTTGTAAGAGGTGACTAACATGCCGGGAGAAAGGGGCTAGTAACTCCTTCTCCTGTATACATTACTAAAGTTAAAAAGAGAAACTTTTGTTTTTCTTTTTAGGCCCCCCTGCCTTGGTGGGATACGGCCAGTTTGTTGAAAGAAGAAATAGGGACTAGTGGGAACCTCAGCTGGGAGCAAAAACATCAGTTTAGTTGCATAATTCAATGTAGACTGGTCTTTTTAGCTAGTAGTTAGGCAAACCCAAAAATAATTAAAAAAAAATATCAATTTGAGAAGAAACAAATGTATACCTGGAGTTTACCTGGAGAGAGTTCCGGGGGTCAACGCCCCCGCGGCCCGGTCTGTGACCAGGCCTAAAACCAAGAAACCAAGAAACTCTGCTTAACAATATATTTTTGAAACATATCATTTAGTTTATATAGTGCACTTTTACTTTTCATGCATACTGCATGATAAAGAATTACTGTTTATCATTCTGCAGGGGACTATTCTAGTATAAATGGAACTAACAAGTAACAACTAGTGAAATGACTTCACTAATTTTGCAATTCATTGAATCACAATTTTTCACAAATTTATCATGTGGATATTTCTATATAGAGAACTTACTCTTACGACATCAAAGAGTGCTGACAGCTTCTCCTCATTAGGTGCTGCATGATCATCACTCGAGGTTAGTTGAATCTGTTTTAAACACTCCTTGTAAATCTGAAAAAATTACCATTTATTATCAAATGCCATTATGCCTTATTATTGTTACTGCACTTCTTGAGGTCACTACATATCAATCATTAAAATTATTTATATTTGGAACTTGCATCAAAGTTCAATTAATTTGGTATCTCTGCAATTTACATATACTTCTAAATTTCTAACTCCACCTCCAATACTTCTTTTCTGACTTATCTTACCTGCAGTTCAGATTCTTTTGTTTCCACACTTTCACGAAGTTGGCACAGTACATCTTGCTGTGCCTGAAGCTCACTGCTCAGTGATGAAATCTTGGTGGTATATTCACATGTTTGTTGTGAGATGCAATCATTTGCTTCCTGCAATTTCTTTACCAGTGCAGTTTCCTTTTCTAATCTGTGGTTTGTTTCCTCTTTGGAGGTAGTTAGTTCTTGAAGAGATTGTGTTAGCTGAAAATTTAATAATAATTGTTATTTCACGAATATAAAGAGTATTGTAACCCAAACCATCAAGACTGTCTATAAACTAGGTTTATCTCATTTCTTCCTGCTACACATTGCTAAGAAAGTTAACCTACAAGGAGAGGCAAAAAGAGCTAAACCTGATGGTCTCAGAACTAAAAAGATCCAGAGAGGCATAAAAACATATCGGACACTCTGGATTTTACAGGGGTAGACAGGGTCAGACTATGTGAAAGACTGGGAGTGGGAACATGGGACACAACTGGAAATTAAAGACACACATGAGTTTGTCACAAATATGTCAGAAAGTACTTATGCTTCAAAGTAGTCAGGAGATGAAATGACAGATGAGGAGGCAGTTGAAGCAAACATACAGTTTTAAGGGTAGATATGACAGGACCCTTGAATCAAAAAACTTGTGAAAGTTTTCGGGTTAACTGGAGGCCCAGACTCAAGACCCAATCTCAACTAGCACAAAAAAGGCAAATACATGCACATCAACAATAATTTACTAAACAAAATTACCCACTGCATTTGCTACATCATATCTAGTACAATCAAATTATAAAAAAAAAATAGATTTTCATTATCATAAAAAGTACTGAAAACATTAAATTTACTAGTCCAAAACTATATACATAGAAGAATCACTTATACTGACCTGCTGTACTTGATAGTCAAGCTTGTTGGCACGCTCTAAGGATACTGATAGTTCGTTGTGAAGTTCTTCATTCTGAAAAGACAAAGTTTTTCAAGCTATTATTGTCATCTTGTTATATCATAATGCAAGTTTAAAATTCCTCTAAATTTCTTACACAGAACACCATAAATGTAGTCTCTCTTGCAACCACAAAAAAGAGGTTCAATGGATCATCATTCCCACAGCCTGGTCTCAAATAAAGCCCCCCTTAAGAAAAAAATTTATAATGACTAAGAAGAAATTTGTAAGATTTTTTTTTTTTTTATTATCACACTGGCCAATTCCCACCAAGGCAGGGTGGCCCAAAAAAGAAAAACTTTCACCATCATTCACTCCATCACTGTCTTGCCAGAAGGGTACTTTACACTACAGTTTTTAAACTGTAATAAAAAAAGAAAAGACCCACAATCCTGCCAGAGCAAAAAATGTTGAATAGGCTTCCTTTTCACACTCATATTTATAAGGGGTGATTATAGTGGCACCAACACTATTGTATGGATGTGAAGCATGGGTTTAGAATTTTGTAGAGGAGAAGGCAGCAGCAGAGAGCAGTGGAGATGATGTGTTTACAGGCAATGTGTGGTGTGAATATCATGCAGAGAATTCAGAGTTTGGAGATTAGGAGGTGTGGAGTTACCAAAAGTATTATTCAGAGGGCTAAGGAGGGGTTGCTGAGGTAGCCTGACTTATAGAGAGGACGGAGAAAAATAGGATGACTAAGAGGGGGTATACATCTGGGGTGGAGGGAAGGCAGTGTAGGGGTCATCCTTGGGAAGGCTGTAAGTGAAGGAAGGGGGAAAGGGGGGGTAAAAGAAGTTTTAAGTGCTAGGGATTTCAATATGCAACAGACCTGTGTGAACATAAAAGACAGGAGTAAGTGTAGGCAAGTGGTTTTTTATGATTTGATGTGCTGTTGGAGTGTGAGCAACATAAGATTTATGAAGGGGCTCAGGGAAACCAATTAGCTCGACTCGAGTCCTGGAGGTGGGAGGTACAGTGCCGGCACTCTGAAGGAGGGGTGGGGTTTTGTGGTTTAGACAGTCATCTGAACTGTAATGTCAGCACACTTTTGCCAAGACAGTGATTAAATGAGAGACAGTAAAAGTTATTTTCTTCACTAGGTCACCCTACCTTGGTGGGAGACAGCCAGTGTTAAAAAAAAAAAAAAAAACTACTGTTGCCCACTATGGTAGTGTAATCTAAAGTAGTAAATATATTAATTATCATTCATTCAATAACTGTTCTGCCAAAGGTGCACTGATATCACAAATCAAGTGACCTTCTGAACCTCAAATAATTCCCCTCCCTCTTCTTTTGGAGTACAGGCACTGTACTTCCCACATCGAAAACTTAAGTTCTAGAGTTTTCTATGCCTATGGTAAAAAGGCTAGCATAATATTTTGAAAGAATGATTGCCATTGAAATGCAAAATAATAATAGCAGCAGAATACTCCCAGGTAAGGCCCATGTGGGTGAAATGGAGATCTGGATAGTGTCAGATAAGTGAAAGAGAGAGAGGAAGGGATTAGAAGAAAGGAGAGAAAGTGCTGGGGCTAAACCCAGTTGCATGGTGTTGGTTGGCAAGGTAGAGGGAATAGTTGTTTGACAGTGCTGACTGCAAGACTGTATAAGCGCAGTGGCAGAACCGGTTAGGATTTAGGGCGGCAAAGGACTCTCTCACAGGTGTTGCCCAAGTCATACACAAGTTTGCTGTTGTCTGTTTCTCAATGCAATATATGGGTAGGAGAGGGTAACATGATAAGCTGGCTTGGTAAAAAGGGCATCTTTAAAGGTCCACCCCTGCAGAGGGCAGGGCAGAAGTTGAGATTAGAGGTTAGGAATAAGGTTTAGCAATAGAGAGGGGGAGGAGCAGGATTGTATAGGGATTGGAAGAGGATTAGTGTGTTATCTGGCCATCTAATTATTTTGTTGAGGTAGGCTGTCCATGTGTCTTGGTGGGTTTCTAGCTGGTCTATCTGTCTGTCACTGAGTTCCTTCCAGAACATGTTCAGTGCCGGGGTACCAGTCCTGATGTGAAGAGACTCACTTGAAGCAAAGTCATCCCACACCACGCCCAGCACCCTCTGCAGTACATGGTTCTGAATTCACTGCAGTTTCAGGACATTTGTTTTTGTAGCGAGAGAAAGAGCAAGACGTGTATATGCAATAAGTGGTCATATGAGGGCCTTGTACAGGTATAATTTAGTGTGAGGGTGCGAGCCTAAGAGCTTGTATAGTGGCCCAAGGGCAGAACTGGCCATGGCTCTTTTGGCATTTATGCAAGTGTGTAGTCTAAGACTGGAGTCCAATTGAACTCCTAGGACAGTGGTGGTGTGTGTTCGTGGGATGGGTGCTCTTGTAGTGGTGGTTCTGAGTTCAACAGGTAGTGGTGGTGGTGGGCATCCTTTGGAAGAAGTAATCAATCTTAGATTTATGGCATTAGTTTTAATATGCCAAAGAATCTCCCAGGCACTGATCTTGTCTACCTCACATTGTGTTCTGAGTGATAGATATCTGCACTGTTCATGTGCGGTGAGTTGTGTGATGTCATCAGCATCTGCTTGTGTGAGTGTGTTACGATGTGCAGGGTCTGGAAAGTCGTTTGTGTAAAGGATGTATAAAGTAGGGGAGAGCACAGAGCCTTGGGGGACTCCTGTATGAAGGGTGAAGGAGTCAAGAGAGAATTTTGGAACTTAATTCACATTGTACAGCCATCAAGGAAGTTGCATAGTAATTTTTTGGCATTCGGTGAAAGGTCAAAAAGGTTACATAGCTTGTACTTGAGTCCCGAATGCCAAACCGTGTCAAAAGCTTTCTCCATGTCCTTAGCTGCTTGAGTCGAGTGGTGTTGGCAGAAGCCAAACTGCCGGTCAGTCAGGTGGTGCTTTGTCTCTAAGTGAGTCCTCAGTCTCTTGTTTATGAGTCACTCAAAAGTCTTGCCGAGGATTTCTAATAGACTGATGGGTCTATAGTTCCTTGGGTCAGTTGGATCCTTGTTGGGTTTGGGGATAAGTGTGGCATTAGCAGTTTTGAATAGGGGAGGGAAATAGCCAGAGTCTGGGAGGCGGCAGAGAATATGGTGGGAAAGTCGAGAAGTGCCAGATGCTTTGGGAGGAAGATACGAGATTAAGGATTTAACAAAAGGTCGAGAGAAATGTGTGTTGAGGAGGTAGGTGGAGGTGAGAGAAGATAACTGTATAATAGGGTCAGGACAAGTGATGTGTCTGTGTGTAGAGATCCAGTGTTAAATAATAATAATAAACCTGAAACAATTGTTATTATACAAACAGCATTTGTGGTACTGAATTTGCAGGTTTTAGACTTACTGGGACTTATAGAAATGTAACTCCTGTGAAATTGTAGGCCTGACTACTTGAAAAGGTCAAGAGGTAACTTGTCATTCCAATTTTCCCTTAATAAATTTGCAAATTTAAGAAAAATCTCCAGTAATCTTATAAGATTTATGAAAACTTGGTTCATTTTGAACATGGCAATCAAAAAAAGTTGATAAAACCTTAAATAAATGGCTAAGTTAATCTTAAATTTACAAGCATTTATATAATTCACTTGGCAAAAGCATTATTATTAAATTAAAAGTTTCTAAAATAGCTGGAGTAGTAAATATTGTATAACCTACAGAAAACATGAAAAATGGAATTACATACACTAAATTAAAGAGCTTAAAAGTATACTACAGAAGTCTCTCTAATGAATCAACTTAGTTACCAAAATGGGCATTTATGAAACATTCAAGGAGTCTTGGAAAAATTTTAATCAACTTATGAAGTGGTACTAACATCAGTAATTGCAGAGACAGGCTACTTGGGGGCCCAGCTGTAAGTTAAAGACACAAATTAGTCACAAGGATGTCAGGAAGTATTTCTTTAGCATCAGGGGGGTTGGAAAGTGGAATGACCTTGATGAAGAAGTGGTGAAGGCAGATTCCATATATAGATTTAAGAATAGATGCAATAGGACCCATAACACTAGAGGAGAGTGAATCTGGCAAGTAGGAAATTGAGAAGTAAGGCCCAGAGCTGAGACTTGACCCCTGTGATCACATATAGGCGAGTACTTGACACTGAAAAAAATGTTAGAAGCTGAAATTTACTCCAAGAACTTAGGATTTCATTAAGAGATAGCTTCATTAGGAGCTACTATATGAACTATATTAACTACATTAGCCCATTAACTATACAAATGTAGATTTACATTCTTACCGCTAGTGTTCCAAACATAGATCTACGTTTTATTTTTCCTGCCTCTAAATTTGGCATGATTGGCCTGAGACGCCTGGTCAACACAGAATGGGTCTTAACACTCTGTGTGCACACTATTAAAAAAAATCTGGGACCACTTAGTACCTTGTGGGAGCACCAGTTCAATTGAGCGCCAACTAGAGCAAACAGCACGGCAAACACCTGGGATTCACTGATATCATGTCGTATTAACACCCCTTTTAGGAGGAAAGTGATGTTGGCCCCGAGTTTAGTGGCTTTGAGGTAGATGTGGCCACAAGTGGTCGAGGAAATATCAAAAACCTCGATAATAACCCACATGCAACATTTGTGCAACATCCTTTCAATTTTGGTACCACTGGTAGTGTCATCCTGCCAGAATGTCCTGTAACCTATGCCCTAAGTAAAAAGAAAGAATTCTGGAACGTGTAATACGTGTTTGGCAGGCTGGCTGGCGACTGGCTGGCTGGCTGGCTGATTGGCTGATTGGCTGGCCAGCGTCTGTCTGTCTGTATCTATCATTGTCTATCTCTTTCTCTGTCTGTCTCTATCTCACAGGTACACATAAATACAATTATACATGGTGTAAATTACCTAGGATAACCCAAAATATCCAGACAAAGTGCTATACTGTGCTTGTAGATATAAGGCAAGTAATACGCACTTCACTTGATCAGGAATCAGATGTGATGAGTCTGATGACTCTGCATCCTATTGGTTCATAAGCCACTCTCTGAGACAAGAGAGACAAGCAGACAGACAGACAGACACACACACAGGCAGACAGAAAGACAGGCAGACAAAGACAAACACACACAGGTAGACAGACACAGGCAGACAGACAGATAAGCAGACATAGCTAGACAGACAGATAGACATGCTTATGTGTAACAGTGAAAATAAACGAAGACAGGGGTTCCCTGCAGCAATGTACGATCAAGTATCAAACCACTGCTGCACTGTCAGCAGTTTAGTGACACTCAGTCTTGTACCATGCTTCAAGGAGTTTCATATATACTCCAGTGTGTCTAAAACATTGCTGGGACCTATAAATACTGTGTATATATTTCTACACAATAGTAAATGACCAGGGCAGGTAAAAATGTTCACCTGTCAGTGTATTTGTGACTGAGTACAATTCCAGTACCTAAATAAATAAATAACAAAAAGGCACAATACCGTGACTGGAACGATACACAAATAACCCGCACATAAAAGACAGAAGCTTACGACGACGTTTCGGTCCGACTTGGACCCCGCAGTTAAGCGTCATATTCTCTCCAACTTTTTTAATGTTCTTCCCTCTTTTATACCCCTC
The DNA here is from genome assembly GCF_038502225.1 of Cherax quadricarinatus. Classification (NCBI taxonomy): domain Eukaryota; kingdom Metazoa; phylum Arthropoda; class Malacostraca; order Decapoda; family Parastacidae; genus Cherax; species Cherax quadricarinatus. The sequence goes on along the minus strand of NC_091335.1, from coordinate 14,725,848 downwards.
TTTCGATCTTATGAGGCTGCTCTTATTGCTACCCGTCGTCGTAAGGATCAGCTTCGCTTCCTACGTGACTGTCTTGCTGAACAAGTTCTGCCACCTTCCTTCTCCCACTTCCTGAAAACCAACCCACTGGGCACTCCCTTTCCTGATCATGCCCGTCTCCTACTTCAACAGCTCATTCTTTCTACTAAATCACAGGTTGAAGATGCCTTCTTTACTCTCCGTCAACGTCAACGTGCTCTCTTTGCGGCTCTACCACAGGATCTCTGTAACCTTCTCTCTACCATTGCCTTTGACACTGCTCGCCTGAATGCGCAAATTCATTCTTCCAAACTACTAAACAAACTTCAACGTCTCATCTCAGCTAGCCCTTGGTCTAAATTCTCCCTCACTGACTGTGTTACTAATCTGTCTTCTGTCTCACTCTCTCAGTATGAGCTTGAACTTCTTGGTTTTGGTCTTTCCTTTGCCACTTCGCCTACTCCTCGCGCTGGTATTTCCCTGATTAGCTCTTTTGATTCCTTTCGTCAATCTCGCTTCCGTAATCTTCCTGACTTGTCCACTTTTCGTGGTGCTCTCCTTCCTGCTCTTGTTAGTCTGTTTTCCAAGAATCACCACCTTCCACGCCGTTACCAACTTGCCCTTTCTTCTCTTAAATCTAACACTAACATTGTCATACTATCTTCTGACAAAGGTAATTCGGTAGTTATCCTTGATCGCGAGGATTACCTCCGTAAAGCTGATGTCTTGCTCTCTGACTCACGCACCTACACTCCTCTCGTTTCCAACCCTCTTGATCGCATCAAGAGAACTTTCAACAAAAAACTAAGGACTCTCTCCGACCTCTGTCCTCCTGACTTTGACCTTGTTCAACGGTTTCGTGTCATCTGTCCCTCTCTTCCCTATTTCTATGGCCTTCCCAAAACTCATAAACCTGATATTCCTCTTCGTCCTATCATATCCTCTAGAGGTTCTGTCTCTTATTCTCTTGCTTCTTGGCTGGCCAAAACCCTCACTCCCTTTCTTGGTACTTTTTCCCCTGCCCACATCCGTCACTCTCAAGACTTCATTGAACGGGTTCGCTCTCTCCCAACCTGTAAGATGCTTAGTCTTGACGTTGAGTCCCTCTTCACCAATGTCCCTCTTGATGATGTCCTTGATTTCCTTAGAGAGAAGGCCCATGAAGGGTTTCTTCATCTCCCTATCCCCACTGATGTCTTTCTTGATCTGATCCGCCTCTGTGTGGACTAACTCCTTTTCCTTCCAAGGGAAATATTATTCCCAAACCTTCGGTGTTGCTATGGGCTCTCCTCTCTCTCCTGTCCTTGCTAATCTTTACATGGAATACTTCGAGACTGTTGTTCTTCCTACCCTCGATGTGCAACCTTCACTCTGGCTCCGCTATGTGGATGACATCTTTGCTCTGTGGCCTCATGACTCCAGTCTCTTCCAACCTTTTCTTCAAGCTCTTAACAATCTTGCCCCTTCCATTAAGTTTAAAGCTGAATGGGAATCTAATTCCTTACTTCCTTTCCTTGATGTCCATGTCCACCGCTCAGATACAGGTTTTTCCTTTTCCGTTTACCGTAAACCTATGCACAGTGGCATGTACATTCACTACTTTTCCTATCATGCTTCCCCTGTCAAGAAAAGTGTTCTTATCTCCCTCTTTCTCCGTGCCCTCCGCATCTGTGATCCTCAGTTCCTTCCAGCAGAAATTTCCACTCTTTATAATTCGTTCTCCCGTCTTGGCTACCCTTCCCATTTCATAGACTCTGCCCTCTCACGTGCTAAACGCAATTTCTTCTCTCCCAAACTCTCTACTCATGGGAACTCTTCTATCCTCTGCCTTCCCTACATTTCCGGTCTTTCTAATCTCAACAATTCTCTCCGTCCCTTAGACATCAAGCTTACCTTCCGCCAGACTAACACTCTTCGCACTAATCTCGTTCATACCTCTCCTCCCTCTACAGATGTTCCTGGTGTCTACTCTATTTCTTGCTCCTCCTGTCCTCTTCAATACTTTGGAGAAACTGGTCGATCTCTTTCTGACAGACTTAGGGAGCACAAAAATAGTGTTAGGCTTGCCGACACTAACAATGCTCTTTTCTGTCACGTCAGAGATCATAGCCATCCTATTGACTGGTCTTCTGCTAAAACTGTCTTCCCTACTTCCAACTCGAACAGTCGCCGTTTAGTTGAATCCTCTCTTATACACAACTTTCCTTGTATGAACCTTAGCCCTGGCTTCGTCTCTGTAGATGCCTTCCTCTCCCACTACATTGTAAAATGCTCCAAACTTCAGAACACCCGTGACTTAACCTGAATCCTCATTTTTTTTCTTCTTCTTTTTCTTCTTCCTCTTCCCCTTTCCTCTCTCCTTTTCTCCTCTGGGTTGTCTTTCTCTCTCCTGTCTCGTGTTTCTGTTCCTTCTTTATTTTATTTCACCACTTCCCCTTTCACGCACCTCGGTGCGCTTGCTCTCCCTCTGTGGGTTTCTAGCTCTCTTGCAGTGCTCCCCTTCCTTTGTATTTGACTGGCTCGTCTTCCTTATTTCCCACTTCTACCACTACCACTACTACTACCTCTTCTTCTTCTACTACCTCTACTGATGAAATTAGACACATGTGCGGCGTCTGGTTGTCTTTGTTGTGGACGTTTCGCCATCCAGTGGCTGGCTGGATGGCGAAACGTCTACGGTGGGGATGCCCGGGTGTTGTGCATGTGTCATTTCATCCTGTCGGTATTATATACAATTCTTGTACTACTACTACTACTATTTCTACCACTACTACTACCTCCACCTCTTCCTGCCTATATATAGCCGTTCTGCTCCTCCTCTGTTAGTGTGAGTTTGTCAATGGTCCAAGTCGGACCGAAACGTCGTCGTAAGCTTCTGTCTTTTATGTGCGGGTTATTTGTGTATGGACCAGTACCTAATATTAGTGTCAGAACAAAGATTGGCTATGAAATCACAAGAACTACTATAAATGTAATTTTCTTCTTCTTTCAACACACCGGCCGTATCCCACCGAGGTGGGGTGGCCCAAAAGAAAAAACAAAAGTTTCTCCTTTTACATTTAGTAATGTATACAGGAGAAGGAGTTACTAGCCCCTTGCTCCTGGCATTTTAGTCGCCTCTTACAACACGCATGGCTTATGGAGGAAGAATTCTGTTCCACTTCCCCATGGAGGTAAGGAAATAAACAAGAACAAGAACTAGTAAGAAAATAGAAGAAAACACAGAGGGGTGTGTATATATATGCTTGTACATGTATGTGTAGTGTGACCTAAGTGTAAGTAGAAGTAGCAAGATGTACCTGAAACCTTGCATGTTTATGAGACAGAGAAATGGACACCAGCAATCCTACCATCATGTAAAACAATTACAGGCTTTTGTTTTACACCCACTTGGCAGGACGGTAGTACCTCCCTGAGCGGTTGCTGTCTACCAACCTACTACCTAGAAATGTAATTATGTAATTATGTAAATGTAATTATCAGTACATAAAAATTATATCAAATAATATAAAAACGAGAAAAAGAGGTATATCAGCAACACTTCGGGAAGTGGCAGGACTCCTTGTTGCTGTCAGGTGAGTATCCAGAACCAACTTTGTGGCCTGATAGCTTGGTAAGTACTGGTCCTAAAAAATTTTTTTTTTTTGGTCTTATTACACACAGAAAATTGCCCTTTTAATTAAAAAAAAAAAAAATTCCAAAATATTCGGAGCACTGGACAAACGTAGATCTACGTTTGGACAGTTAACGGGTTAAATTTGCAGATGGTTACTCAAAAATCACTGTCAAGTCTCTTACTACTTAAAAAAAAAAAAATTATTGTAACCCTTAAATTTAGAAATAATGCAAACCTGAAAAAAAAAAAAATTCAAACTTACCAATCGGGTCTTCAAAGCCAAATCAGAAGTAAGAGTTTCTACCTTCTCCCGTTGTCCATCCAGCATTGCTTGAAGGTGGTCCACTGAAGCCTAGCAATTCAAAATATAATTATACTTCACAAAGATAAAACTTCACTGAATGAAATATAGAAAAATTAGGCAAAGTATCAAAATCCCAAACAACACTGAAGTACATAAAACAAACATTTCCTACCACCCTCCCATCTCTAAGTAACGTTCTCAACTATATGCAACATGCATTTACCATGTTATCAGTGTGGTTCACAAAACACTACAGATTCTTATTAGGTGGAATTCAGTGTTGCTGAGCTACCTCAACTTAGTACAAGTGGCATGGGTGTGGAATTTATCTACTGTACTTCTGAAAAATACTGAGACTTTTTTTTATAACTTACCTGGAAAGTTGAAGTATCCTTCTGTGTAGATAACATTTCTGACAGCATTTTATGCATTTCCAAACCATTAGAGGTCGCTTCCTCAAGTTCATGCTCAAGCTGAACTATCCTCTCTTCTAGCTGTGCTTTCTCATTATCATATTCACTCTGGTAAGTAATTATCAAATTACTACAAAAGGCTGGTACATTAAATTCTTTATATTATTAGCAGAAAACAAAATAGCAAACCCAACAATCTTGGGCTTCTAAATTTTAAATAACAATATTTCATAGCTAAATGAATCAATTATAATTATAAAAATATTTATACTGTATTAAGAAATGTAAACTACAGCAAACTAAATTTCTGGAGTTTACCAAAAAAATATGTATTAAATTTCCAAAATTATTCGAGATTAATTATCTACTATGTTAGTATTTTTTCAATTGATAAATTCTTAATTAAAATATCCTAGGCAAACAATATATAATAATGACTTCACTACAATAGTACATGCTGTGACAAATGTTAATAAAACTGTTACGAATAATATCTTTACAGAGTAGTACTTAAAAAGGGAAAAGGTATAAACAATGAAAAAGCTTTACGTACATTAAAATGAATTCAATACATAAATGGTGTTTACTCCTGCAATCTAGACACAATGATCTCTTGAGAATAGCTATTACACTATTATGTTAAAACAACCTCAAACCACAAAAAATATTAAACCTAAAAACCACAAAGGAAGTTATGAAACACGACTAATGTAAGAGTACTGACTGGCAGCTGAGAGCTGTGTTCTCCAAGCATTTCTTCCTGCCACAAAGGCAGTTGTTGTTCTTGAGATAATGATTTATTGTTTGCTCATGCCTGGCTTGACCCCACACCCAACAATATCCAAACAATGTTTGGAATATAATAAAGAAAATACAAACAAATATTTTAACATCTAAAACCCACCCCCATAAAATGTACGTAATTATAATCTAAATATGGTTTTTCAAAAATTAGGAAAAAATTAAATTCCTGATGAACATTTAAACAAATCCATCTTCCACCGAGGCAGGGTGACCCAAAAAGAAAATACTTTAATCATCATTCAACACTTTCACTTCACTCACACATAATCACTGTTTTTGCAGAGGTGCTCAGAATACAACAGTTTAGAAGCATATATGTATAAAGATACACAACATATCCCTCCAAACTGCCAATATCCCAAACCCCTCCTTTAACCCTTAAATGGTCCAAACGTATATATACGTTTTTTTCAACATCTGAAAGTATGTAAAAAAATGTAGATCTTTTCTCTTTTACATTTGAAAACGTGTAAAAAAACTTTTGTCTACATTTTTTTTTTGTTATATTTGAAAATATGTAAAAAAAAGTAGATCTACTTTTGTAGTACTACGAATTTGAAAGTAGATCTGTTTGGACCGTTTAAGGGTTAAAGTGCAGGCATTGTACTTCCCATTTCCAGGACTCAAGTCCAGCTATATAAAAATAATAGGTTTCCCTGAATCCTTTCACTAAATATTACCCTGCTCGCACTCCAACAGCTCGTCAGGTCCCAAATACCATTCGTCTCCATTCACTCCAATCTAACATACTCACGCATGCTTGCTGGGTCCAAGCCCCTCGCCCACAAAACCTCCTCTACCTCCTCCCTCCAACCTTTTCGAGGACGACCCCTACCCCTCCTTCCTTCCCCTACAGATTTATATGCTCTCCATGTCATTCTACCTTGGTCATTCTCTCTAAATGACCAAACCACCTCAACAACCCCTCATCAGCCCTCTGACTAATACTTTTATAAACTCCACACCTCTTAATTTCCACACTCCGAATTTTCTGCATAATATTTACACCACACATTGCCCTTAAACAGGACATCTCCACTGCCTCCAACCGCCTCCTCACTGCAGCATTTACAACCCAAGCTTCACACCCATATAAGTGTTGGTACTACTATACTTTCATACATTCCCTTCTTTGCCTCCATAGATTTTTTTTGTCTCAACATATACCTCAATGCACCACTTGCCTTTTTTCCCTCATCAGTTTTATGATTAACCTCATCCTTCATAAATCCATCCGCTGACACATCAACTCCCAAATATCTGAAAACATTCACTTCTTCCATACTCCTCCTCTCCAATTTGATATCCAATTTTTCTTTATCTAAACCATTTGACACCCTCACCACCTTACTCTTTTCTATGTTCACTTTCAACTTTCTACCTTTACACACACTCCCAAACTCTTCCACTAACCTTTGCAATTTTTCTTTAGAATCTCTCATAAGCACAGTATCACCAGCAAAAAGTAACTGTGTCAATTCCCATTTTGTATTTGATTCCCCATAATTTAATCCCACCCCTCTCCCGAACACCCTAGCATTTACTTCTTTTACAACCCCATCTATAAATATATTAAACAACCATGGTGACATTACACATCCCTGTCTAAGACCTGCTTTTACCGGGAAGTAATCTCCCTCTCTTCTACACACCCTAACCTGAGCCTCACTATCCTCATAAAAACTCTTTACAGCATTTAGTAACTTACCACCTATTCCTTATACTTGCAACATCTGCCACATTGCTCCCCTATAATGTGAGTAATATAATGTGAGTAATGTAATGTAAGTAAAATACAAAATCTAACCTTAATTAATTCAATCTGAGAATCAAGTTCAGTAATATCTCCAGGTGATGCCATGACACTGGATGACACTGCCTCCAACTGAATATAAAAATGTGAAAAAAAGATATAAAACAAAAGAGTGATGCATAAACAAATTAAAAATAAAATGCAGTACACATAACAATGAGAGTAAATAAAAACATGAAGAATGCTGAAATCATAAATTTAATCATAAGATGTACTTTTGTGGTTAGAGAAAAATGACAGCTGCGAATCCTCTAGTATGAGTTTTTTTTTTTTTTTTTCAACAAGTTGGCCATCTCGCACCGAGGCAGGGTGACCCAAAAAAGAAAGAAAATCCCCAAAAAGAAAATGCTTTCATCATCATTCAACACTTTCACCACACTCACACACAATCACTGTTTTTGCAGAGGCGCTCAGAATACAACAGTTCAGAAGCATATACGTATAAAGATACACAACATATCCCTCCAAACTGCCAATATCCCAAACCCCTCCTTTAAAGTGCAGGCATTGTACCTCCCATTTCCAGGACTCAAGTCCGGCTATATGAAAATAACCGGTTTCCCTGAATCCCTTCACTAAATATTACCCTGCTCACACTCCAACAGATCGTCAGGTCCCAAGTACCATTCGTCTCCATTCACTCTTATCTAACAAGCTCATGCACGCTTGCTTGAAGTTCAAGCCCCTTGCCCACAAAACCTCCTTTACCCCCTTTCTCCAACCCTTTCGAGGACGACCCCTACCTTGCCTTCCTTCCCCTATAGATTTATATGCTTTCCATGTCATTCTACTTTGATCCATTCTCTCTAAATGACCAAACCACCTCAACAACCCCTCTTCTGCCCTCTGACTAATACTTTTATTAACTCCACACCTTTTCCTAATTTCCACACTCCGAATTTTCTGCATAATATTTACACCACACATTGCCCTTAGACAGGACATCTCCACTGCCTCCAACCGTCTCCTCCCTGCTGCATTTACCACCCAAGCTTCACACCCATTTAAGAGTGTTGGTACTACTATACTTTCATACATTCCCTTCTTTGCCTCCATAGATAACGTTTTTTGACTCCACATATACCTCAATGCACCACTCACCTTTTTTCCCTCATCAATTCTATGATTAACCTCATCCTTCATAAATCCATCCGCCGACACGTCAACTCCCAAGTATCTGAAAACATTCACTTCTTCCATACTCCTCCTCCCCAATTTGATATCCAATTTTTCTTAATCTAAATCATTTGATACCCTCATCACCTTACTCTTTTCTATGTTCACTTTCAACTTTCTACCTTTACACACATTCCCAAACTCATTCACTAACCTTCGCAATTTTTCTTTAGAACCTCCCATAAGCACAGTATCATCAGCAAAAAGTAACAGTGTCAATTCCCATTTTGAATTTGATTCCCCATAATTTAATCCCACCCTTCTCCCGAACACCCTAGCATTTACTTCTTTTACAACCCCATCTATAAATATATTAAACAACCATGGTGACATTACACATCCTTGTCTAAGACCTACTTTTACCGGGAAGTAGTCTCCCTCTCTTCTACACACCCTAACCTGAGCCTCACTATCCTCATAAAAGCTCTTTACAGCATTTAGTAACTTACCACCTATTCCATATACTTGCAACATCTGCCTCATTGCTCCCCTATCCACTCTATCATATGCCTTTTCTAAATCCATAAATGCAATAAAAACTTCCCTACCTTTATCTAAATACTGTTCACATATATGCTTCAATGTAAACACTTGATCTACACATCCCCTACCCACTCTGAAACCTCCTTGCTCATCCGCAATCCTACATTCTGTCTTACCTCTAATTCTTTCAATTATAACCCTACCGTACACTTTTCCTGGTATACTCAATAAACTTATTCCTCTATAATTTTTACAATCTCTTTTGTCCCCTTTCCCTTTATATAAAGGGACTATACATGCTTTCTGCCAATCCCTAGGTACCTTCCCCTCTTTCATACATTTATTAAACAAAAGTACCAACCACTCCAATACTATATCCCCCCTGCTTTTAACATTTCTGTCATGATCCCATCAGTTCCAGCTGCTTTACCCCCTTTCATGTTACGTAATGCCTCGCGTACCTCCCCCACACTTACATTCTGCTCTTCTTCACTCCTAAAAGATGGTATACCTCCCTGACCAGTGCATGAAATTACCGCCTCCCTTTCTTCCTCAACATTTAAGTTCCTCAAAACATTCTCGCCATCTACCTAATACCTCCCTCTCCCCATCTACTAACTCCCCTACTCTGTTTTTAACTGACAAATCCATACTTTCCCTAGGCTTTCTTAACTTGTTTAACTCACTCCAAAATTTTTTCTTATTTTCATTAAAATTTCTTGACAGTGCCTCTCCCACTCTATCATCTGCTCTCCTTTTGCACTCTCTCACCACTCTCTTTACCTTTCTTTTACTCTCCATATACTCTGCTCTTCTTATAACACTTCTGCTTTGTAAAAACCTCTCATAAGCTAACTTTTTCTCTTTTATCACACCCTTTACTTCATCATTCCACCAATCACTCCTCTTTCCACCTGCCCCCACCCTCCTATAACCACAAACTTCTGCCCCACATTCTAATACTGCATTTTTAAAACTATTCCAACCCTCTTCAACCCCCCCCCCCCACACACTACTCATCTTTGCACTAGCCCACCTTTCTGCCAACAGTCGCTTATATCTCCCCCGAACTTCCTCCTCCCTTACTTTATACACTTTCACCTCCCTCTTACTTGTTGTTGCCACCTTCCTCTTTTCCCATCTACCTCTTACTCTAACTGTAGCTACAACTAAATAATGATCCGATATATCAGTTGCCCCTCTATAAACATGTACATCCTGGAGCCTACCCATCAACCTTTTATCCACCAATACATAATCTAACAAACTACTTTCATTACGTGCTACATCATACCTTGTATATTTATTTATCCTCTTTTTCATAAAATATGTATTACTTATTACCAAATTTCTTTCTACACATAGCTCAATTAAAGGCTCCCCATTTACATTTACCCCTGGCACCCCAAATTTACCTACTACTCCCTCCATAACATTTTTACCCACTTTAGCATTGAAATCCCCAACCACCATTACTCTCACACTTGATTCAAAACTCCCCATGCATTCACTCAACATTTCCCAAAATCTCTCTCTCTCTCTCTCTACACTTCTTTCTTCTCCAGGTGCATACACGCTTACTATAACCCACTTTTCACATCCAATCTTTATTTTACTCCACATAATCCTTGAATTAATACATTTATAGTCCCTCTTTTCCTACCATAGCTTATCCTTCAACATTATTGCTACTCCTTCTTTAGCTCTAACTCTATTTGAAACCCCTGACCTAATCCCATTTATTCCTCTCCATTGAAACTCTCCCACCCCCTTCAGCTTCATTTCACTTAAAGCCAGGACATCCAGCTTCTTCTCATTCATAACATCCACAATCATCTCTCTCTTATCATTTGCACAACATTCACGCACGTTCAGACTTCCCACTTTGACAATTTTCTTCTTCTTATTCTTTTTAGTAATCTTTACAGGAAAAGGGGTTACTAGCCCATTGTTCCCGGCATTTTAGTTGACTTTTACAACATGCATGGCTTACGGAGGAAAGATTCTTATTCCACTTCCCCATGGATATAAAAGGAAAAGTAATAAGACCAAGAACTATTAAGATAAAATCAAAGAAAACTCAGATGAGTGTGTAAAAATAAACGTGTACATGTATGTGTAGTGTGACCTAAGTGTAAGTAGAAGTAGCAAGACATACCTGTAATCTTGCATATTTCTTCTTCTTCTTTCAACGTACCAGCCGTATCCCACTGAGGTGGGGTGGCCCAAAAGAAAAAACTGAAGTTTCTCCTTTTAAATTTAGTAATATATACAGGAGAAGGGGTTACTAGCCCCTTGCTCCCGGCATTTTAGTCGCCTCTTACGACACGCATGGCTTACAGAGGAAGAATTCTGTTCCACTTCCCCATGGAGATAAGAGGAAATAAACAAGAACAAGAATTAGAAAGAAAATAGAAGAAAACCCAGAGGGGTGTGTATATATATGCTTGTACATGTATGTGTAGTGTGACCTAAGTGTAAGTAGAAGTAGCAAGACTTACCTGTAATCTTGCATATTTATGAGACAGACAAAAGACACCAGCAATCCTACCATCATGTAAAACAATTACAGGCTTTCGTTTTACACTCACTTGGCAGGACGGTAGTACCTCCCTGGGCGGTTGCTGTCTACCAACCTACTACTACTACTATATGAAAGTATCTGGCTTTTTACCAGGTAAGCAACAGCAGGTTTCTGTCAGTTTACCACCAAAAGTCAGTGAACCAAATTCAAGGCTTATAAACATATTGCTTTCAGATTAATAACTCAGACAGAAAAAAAGTCTTACACAAAAATTTGTGAATGCCAACAAATGTGATACACAAGATTTTAAGAATAATGGGACTATAAAAAGATTTTTGGCAGAAGCAAAGCAGCTTGTATATACCGTGGAACCTCTACTTGCGAGCATGTCTACGTGCGAGTTTTTCTAAATACAAGCAGTCAATGGGTTGATTTTTTGCTTCCATACGCGAGCAAAATTTCCACAAGCGAGCAGACCTCAAGGCAGGTTCCTTGACACTGGTGAGGGGCTCTTGCTCTTGATCTCGGGAATTTTATCTCATTTGTTTGTTGGACCATCTTATTGAAACTTGGGCAATGTATGATGGAAAGATGCTTCTTAACATACACCAAAAATGAAAGAAATCTAAGGATAAATAATGGAGTTCACTTCTCAGCAATTAGCTACCCCTTAGTGATAATTTCGAATGGTTTTTATGGTTGTATTCTCGTTTTTTTTGGTCTCATTTGATAGAATGGAAGATATATTACAGAAATAGATATGATTTTGACTGCTTTCATGACAAAAAGTACCTTGAAATATAGCTCAACTTAGGAGAAATGGTCCATTGCTTGGCTGTTTCCGAGTAAACAAATGACGTCACAGTAAATCTTATATTTTTTGTGTGAATAAAAATTACAAATTATTTATATAATAATAATAATAATAATAATAATAATAATAATAATAATAATAATAATAATAATAATAATAATAATAATAATAATAATAATAATAATAATGAAATCTAAGCATAAATAATGGAGTTCACTTCTCAGCAATTAGCCACTCCTTAGCGGTAATTTCAAATGGTTTTTATGGTTGTATTCTCGTTTTTTTGGCCTCATTTGATAGAATAGAAGATATATTACAGAAAAAGATATGATTTTGATTGCTTTCATGACAAAAAGTGCCTTGAAATTGAGCTCAACCTAGGAGAAATGGTCCACTGCTTGGCTGTTTCAGAGTAAACAAATGACGTCACTGTCCATTCCAATGTGCAGTCGTGAATGGGTTGACATTTATACAATTATTGCAATAAGGAATATCAGTAAATCTTACATTTTTTGTGTGAATAAAAATTACAAATAATTTTAATAATAATAATAATAATAATAATAATAATAATAATAATAATAATAATATGTATAATAATATGAATAATAACAATAAAAACAGAGTAGGGGAGTTAGTAGATGGGGAGAGGGAGGTATTAGGTAGATGGCGAGAATATTTTGAGGAACTTTTAAATGTTGAGGAAGAAAGGGAGGCGGTAATTTCATGCACTGGCCAGGGAGGTATACCATCTTTTAGGAGTGAAGAAGAGCAGAATGTAAGTGTGGTGGAGGTACGTGAGGCATTACGTAGAATGAAAGGGGGTAAAGCAGCTCGAACTGATGGGATCATGACAGAAATGTTAAAAGCAGAGGGGTATATAGTGTTGGAGTGGTTGGTACTTTTGTTTAATAAATGTATGAAAGAGGGGAAGGTACCTAGGGATTGGCGGAGAGCATGTATAGTCCCTTTATATAAAGAGAAAGGGGACAAAAGAGATTGTAAAAATTATAGAGGAATAAGTTTACTGAGTATACCAGGAAAAGTATACGGTAGAGTTATAATTGAAAGAATTAGAGGTAAGACAGAATGTAGAATTGCCGATGAGCAAGGAGGCTTCAGAGTGGGTAGGGGATGTGTAGATCAAGTGTTTACATTGAAGCATATATGTGAACAGTATTTAGATAAAGGTAGGGAAGTTTTTATTGCATTTATGGATTTAGAAAAGGCATATGATAGAGTAGATAGAGGAGCAATGTGGCAGATGTTGCAAGTTTATGGAATAGGTGGTAAGTTACTAAACGCTGTAAAGAGCTTTTATGAGGATAGTGAGGCTCAGGTTAGGGTGTGTAGAAGAGAGGGAGAATACTTCCCAGTAAAAGTAGGTCTTAGACAGGGATGTGTAATGTCACCATGGTTGTTTAATATATTTATAGATGGGGTTGTAAAAGAAGTAAATGCTAGGGTGTTCGGGGAGGGGTGGGATTAAATTATGGGGAATCAAATTCAAAATGGGAATTGACACAGTTACTTTTTGCTGATGATACTGTGCTTATGGTAGATTCTAAAGAAAAATTGCAAAGGTTAATGGATGAGTTTGAGAATGTGTGTAAAGGTAGAAAGTTGAAAGTGAACATAGAAAAGAGTAAGGTGATGAGGGTATCAAATGATTTAGATTAAGAAAAATTGGATATCAAATTGGGGAGGAGGAGTATGGAAGAAGTGAATGTTTTCAGATACTTGGGAGTTGACGTGTCGGCGGATGGATTTATGAAGGATGAGGTTAATCATAGAATTGATGAGGGAAAAAAGGTGAGTGGTGCGTTGAGGTATATGTGGAGTCAAAAAACGTTATCTATTGAGGCAAAGAAGGGAATGTATGAAAGTATAGTAGTACCAACACTCTTATATGGATGTGAAGCTTGGGTGGTAAATGCAGCAGCGAGGAGACGGTTGGAGGCAGTGGAGATGTCCTGTTTAAGGGCAATGTGTGGTGTAAATATTATGCAGAAAATTCGGAGTGTGGAAATTAGGAGAAGGTGTGGAGTTAATAAAAGCATTAGTCAGAGGGCAGAAGAGGGGTTGTTGAGGTGGTTTGGTCATTTAGAGAGAATGGATCAAAGTAGAATGACATGGAAAGCATATAAATCTATAGGGGAAGGAAGGCGGGGTAGGGGTCGTCCTCGAAAGGGTTGGAAAGAGGGGGTAAAGGAGGTTTTGTGGGCGAGGGGCTTGGACTTCCAGCAAGCGTGCGTGAGCGTGTTAGATAGGAGTGAATGGAGACGAATGGTACTTGGGACCTGACGATCTGTTGGAGTGTGAGCAGGGTAATATTTAGTGAAGGGATTCAGGGAAAGAGGAGTGATTGGTGGAATGATGAAGTAAAGGGTGTGATAAAAGAGAAAAAGGTAGCTTATGAGAGGTTTTTACAAAGCAGAAGTGTTATAAGAAGAGCAGAGTATATGGAGAGTAAAAGAAAGGTAAAGAGAGTGGTGAGAGAGTGCAAAAGGAGAGCAGATGATAGAGTGGGAGAGGCACTGTCAAGAAATTTTAATGAAAATAAGAAAAAATTTTGGAGTGAGTTAAACAAGTTAAGAAAGCCTAGGGAAAATATGGATTTGTCAGTTAAAAACAGAGTAGGGGAGTTAGTAGATGGGGAGATGGAGGTATTGGGTAGATGGCGAGAATATTTTGAGGAACTTTTAAATGTTAAGGAAGAAACAGAGGCAGTAATTTCATGCACTGGTCAGGGAGGTATACCATCTTTTAGGAGTGAAGAAGAGCAGAATGTAAGTGTGGGGGAGGTACGTGAGGCATTACGTAAAATGAAAGGGGGTAAAGCAGCTGGAACTGATGGGATCATGACAGAAATGTTAAAAGCAGGGGGGGATATAGTGTTGGAGTGGTTGGTACTTTTGTTTAATAAATGTATGAAAGAGGGGAAGGTACCTAGGGATTGGCAGAGAGCATGTATAGTCCCTTTATATAAAGGGAAAGGGGACAAAAGAGACTGTAAAAATTATAGAGGAATAAGCTTACTGAGTATACCAGGAAAAGTGTACGGTAGGGTTATAATTGAAAGAATTAGAGGTAAGACAGAATGTAGGATTGCGGATGAGCAAGGAGGTTTTAGAGTGGGTAGGGGATGTGTAGATCAGGTGTTTACATTGAAGCATATATGTGAACAGTATTTAGATAAAGATAGGGAAGTTTTTATTGCATTTATGGATTTAGAAAAGGCATATGATAGAGTGGATAGAGGAGCAATGTGGCAGATGTTGCAAGTATATGGAATAGGTGGTAAGTTATTAAATGCTGTAAAGAGTTTTTATGAGGATAGTGAGGCTCAGGTTAGGGTGTGTAGAAGAGAGGGAGACTACTTCCCGGTAAAAGTAGGTCTTAGACAGGGATGTGTAATGTCACCATGGTTGTTTAATATATTTATAGATGGGGTTGTAAAGGAAGTAAATGCTAGGGTGTTTGGGAGAGGGGTGGGATTAAATTATGGGGAATCAAATTCAAAATGGGAATTGACACAGTTACTTTTTGCTGATGATACTGTGCTTATGGGAGATTCTAAAGAAAAATTGCAAAGGTTAGTGGATGAGTTTGGGAATGTGTGTAAAGGTAGAAAGTTGAAAGTGAACATAGAAAAGAGTAAGGTGATGAGGGTGTCAAATGATTTAGATAAAGAAAAATTGGATATCAAATTGGGGAGGAGGAGTATGGAAGAAGTGAATGTTTTCAGATACTTGGGAGTTGACGTGTCGGCGGATGGATTTATGAAGGCTGAGGTTAATCATAGAATTGATGAGGGAAAAAAGGTGAGTGGTGCGTTGAGGTATATGTGGAGTCAAAAAACGTTATCTATGGAGGCAAAGAAGGGAATGTATGAAAGTATAGTAGTACCAACACTCTTATATGGGTGTGAAGCTTGGGTGGTAAATGCAGCAGCGAGGAGACGGTTGGAGGCAGCGGAGATGTCCTGTTTAAGGGCAATGTGTGGTGTAAATATTATGCAGAAAATTCGGAGTGTGGAAATTAGGAGAAGGTGTGGAGTTAATAAAAGTATTAGTCAGAGGGCAGAAGAGGGGTTGTTGAGGTGGTTTGGTCATTTAGAGAGAATGGATCACAGTAGAATGACATGGAAAGCATATAAATCTATAGGGGAAGGAAGGCGGGGTAGGGGTCGTCCTCGAAAGGGTTGGAGAGAGGGGGTAAAGGAGGTTTTGTGGGTAAGGGGCTTGGACTTCCAGCAAGCGTGCGTGAGCGTGTTAGATAGGAGTGAATGGAGACGAATGGTACTTGGGACCTGACGATCTGTTGGAGTGTGAGCAGGGTAATATTTAGTGAAGGGATTCAGGGAAACCGGTTATTTTCATATAGTCGGACTTGAGTCCTGGAAATGGGAAGTACAATGCCTGCACTTTAAAGGAGGGGTTTGGGATATTGGCAGTTTGGAGGGATATGTTGTGTATCTTTATATGTTTATGCTTCTAGACTGTTGTATTCTGAGCACCTCTGCAAAAACAGTGATAATGTGCGAGTGTGGTGAAAGTGTTGAATGATGATGAAAGTATTTTCTTTTTGGGGATTTTCTTTCTTTTTTGGGTCACCCTGCCTCGGTGGGAGACGGCCGACTTGTTGAAAAAAAAAAAAAAAAAAAAAAAAATTCAGGGAAACCGGTTATTTTCATATAGTCGGACTTGAGTCCTGGAAATGGGAAGTACAATGCCTGCACTTTAAAGGAGGGGTTTGGGATATTGGCAGTTTGGAGGGATATGTTGTGTATCTTTATATGTTTATGCTTCTAGACTGTTGTATTCTGAGCACCTCTGCAAAAACAGTGATAATGTGCGAGTGTGGTGAAAGTGTTGAATGATGATGAAAGTATTTTCTTTTTGGGGATTTTCTTTCTTTTTTGGGTCACCCTGCCTCGGTGGGAGACGGCCGACTTGTTGAAAAAAAAAAAAAAAAAAAAAAATAATAATAATGATGATGATAATAATATATGCATAATAATAATACATATATAATAATAATTATAGGTAGTAGGTTGGTAGACAGCAACCGCCCAGGGAGGTACTACCGTCCTGCCAAGTGAGTGTAAAACGAAAGCCTGTAATTGTTTTACATGATGGTAGGATTGCTGGTGTCCTTTTTTCTGTCTCATGAACATGCAAGATTTCAGGTACGTCTTGCTACTTCTACTTACACTTAGGTCACACTACACATACATGTACAAGCACATATATACACACCCCTCTGGGTTTTCTTCTATTTTCTTTCTAGTTCTTATTCTTGTTTATTTCCTCTTATCTCCATGGGGAAGTGGAACAGAATTCTTCCTCCGTAAGCCATGCGTGTTGTAAGAGGCAACTAAAATGCCGGGAGCAAGGGGCTAGTAACCTCTTCTCCTGTATATATTACTAAATGTAAAAGGAGAAACTTTCGTTTTTCCTTTTGGGCCACCCCGCCTCGGTGGGATACGGCCGGTGTGTTGAAAGAAAGAAAGAATATAATAATAATGTACTACATATAATAATTATAATAATAGACGGCTTCAGAAGGCCGTCACTAGATGGCAGTGTTTACCACAAAGAAGAGGGAGCGGTTGTGGCCGCCTCCACCTGTTACATGACATATTTTATTCATTATTGAGTATATATCGTGTTTCTATGTTATTTATATTGTCTGTTATGTCATATTAGATGAACTGTGATATATAAATAAGCCGTATAGATGATATTAGCGAAATTATTCATGAAGTATTTTGGTTTAGAAAGACACGTAAGCAAACACTATAACATATTTATTAGAAAACGTTTCGGTCCTGGGACCTTGATCACTTCTAACATACAGAGGTAGAAAGACATTATATATATAGGCGGAGAGTGAGATGTGACGCACGTGACCTGAGGAATGTCATAAGAACATAAGAATGGAGGAACACTGTAGAAGGTCTACTGGCTCATGCGAGGCAGGTCTTTATCAAAACAACCTCTACCTATGATGAGGACGAGTAGATGATGAAATCATGTGACTCCTGTGTTGTTGGGTTGGTGCTGCTTAAGTATCATGTATGCCAATGTTTTTGAAATTTTGTAGTTTCCAGTGTTGCGTTCTATAGTGTTGGAGAGGCGATTAGTGAGGCTTCTAGGCACCGTCGGCGTCTGAGGTCTTGTTCGGTGAGAACGAGTTGTGCCTCATTCCAGTTCATCAAATGCCCCGTGGAGTCTCTGTGGAGGACACAGGCGTACCTTACATCGTCTCTGTTAGAGGCATTTCGATGCTCATTCAGGCGGACTGCAAGATCTCTGCCTGTCTCGCCTACATATTTCTTAGGACAGAACCCACAGGGGATAGTGTAGACGCCTGCTGTAGAAGTTAGAGGTGTGGGGCTGCGTTTCGTAGTGAGGTCTTTGATAGATGATGTGTTTATGGTGGAAACGTTGATGTTACTCATAGCAAGTGCCCGGCGAGTATTCGTGGCAACATCGCCACATGGGAGTACTATGAACTGTTTAGGGGGCTGTTCCATGGGCGGTTTGTTGAGGATAGCTTGTGCCTTGAGTCTACAATCTCGGATGAAGAAAGATGGGAACTGAAGACGTGTAAAGGCTTGTGTTATTTAAGTGCATTCTTCTTCTAGAAAACAAGGGCTGGAGATGCGAAGAGCTCTCAAGAAGAAGCCAATGAGGACTCCTCTCTTAGTGCGGGTGTCTTGGTGTGAATAAAAGTGTATAAGATCGTCCTTGTTGGTAGGTTTTCTATACACTTTGAAGAGAAGTTTGTCACTGTCGGGAGATCTGCACAGTAGAACGTCGAGGAAAGGAAGTTTGCCATCATTTTCGAGTTCAAGTGTAAACTTTATTGATGGTTCAACTGCATTGATCTTGTTGAGAAGGGCCTGGATATTGAGACGTCTCGGATAGAAAACCAATATATCATCAACGTATCTTAGCCAGGTAACGGTGTTGGGAATGAGGGTGCTGAATTTCTCTGTCTCCAGGTTTTCCAAGAAGAGGTTGGCAAGCACGCACAGCACTGAGCGGGCTGCCCATTGCCATCCCAAAGCATTGTTCGTAACAGTTGTCCTGATACTTGAAGAAGTTGAAATTAACACAAAGTTCCACTAG
>NC_091335.1:14261744-14326744 GCF_038502225.1 Cherax quadricarinatus | reverse complement strand
TACCTACCTCCCTACTTTTCTAACTAGCTACCTATGTACCTACCTACCTATCCACATACCGTGTTTAGTGTTCCAATGTTTATTATACAATTTTCCAATGTTTATAGTAGTGACATTTTTTACTGTGTCGTTAAAAAAATTAATATAAATTCCTGAGCTGTACGAATTGGCATTTATATTATTGAAGTCTTAATACACATTATTATGGTACAGTACCATGATATTTGTACTGCCGCACCATTATTATGGTGCAGTACCATGATATTTGTACTGCCGCACCATTATTATGGTGCAGTACCATGATATTTGTACTGCCGCACCATTATTATGGTGCAGTACCATGATATTTGTACTGCCTCACCATTATTATGGTGCGGTACCATGATATTTGTACTGCCTCACCATTATTATGGTGCAGTACCATGATATTTGTACTGCCTCACCATTATTATGGTGCGGTACCATGATATTTGTACTGCCTCACCATTATTATGGTGCAGTACCATGATATTTGTACTGCCTCACCATTATTATGGTACAGTACCATGATATTTGTACTGCCTCACCATTATTATGGTGCAGTACCATGATATTTGTACTGCCGCACCATTATTATGGTACAGTACCATGATATTTGTACTGCCTCACCATTATTATGGTGCAGTACCATGATATTTGTACTGCCGCACCATTATTATGGTACAGTACCATGATATTTGTACTGCCGCACCATTATTATGGTACAGTACCATGATATTTGTACTGCCTCACCATTATTATGGTGCGGTACCATGATATTTGTACTGCCTCACCATTATTATGGTACAGTACCATGATATTTGTACTGCCTCACCATTATTATGGTGCGGTACCATGATATTTGTACTGCCTCACCATTATTATGGTACAGTACCATGATATTTGTACTGCCGCACCATTATTATGGTACAGTACCATGATATTTGTACTGCCTCACCATTATTATGGTGCGGTACCATGATATTTGTACTGCCTCACCATTATTATGGTGCAGTACCATGATGATATTTGTACTGCCTCACCATTATTATGGTACAGTACCATGATATTTGTACTGCCTCACCATTATTATGGTGCAGTACCATGATGATATTTGTACTGCCTCACCATTATTATGGTACAGTACCATGATATTTGTACTGCCTCACCATTATTATGGTGCAGTACCATGATATTTGTACTGCCTCACCATTATTATGGTACAGTACCATGATAATATTTGTACTGCCGCACCATTATTATGGTACAGTACCATGATATTTGTACTGCCTCACCATTATTATGGTACAGTACCATGATATTTGTACTGCCGCACCATTATTATGGTACAGTACCATGATATTTGTACTGCCGCACCATTATTATGGTACAGTACCATGATATTTGTACTGCCTCACCATTATGGTACAGTACCATGATATTTGTACTGCCGCACCATTATTATGGTACAGTACCATGATATTTGTACTGCCGCACCATTATTATGGTACAGTACCATGATATTTGTACTGCCTCACCATTATTATGGTACAGTACCATGTACAGTACCATGATATTTGTACTGCCTCACCATTATTATGGTACAGTACCATGATATTTGTACTGCCGCACCATTATTATGGTACAGTACCATGATATTTGTACTGCCTGCCTCACCATTATTATGGTACATGGTACAGTACCATGATATTTGTACTGCCGCACCATTATTATGGTACAGTACCATGATGATATTTGTACTGCCTCACCATTATTATGGTACAGTACCATGATATTTGTACTGCCACACCATTATTATGGTACAGTACCATGATAATATTTGTACTGCCGCACCATTATTATGGTGCAGTACCATGATGATATTTGTACTGTCGCACCATTATTATGGTACAGTACCATGATATTTGTACTGCCGCACCATTATTATGGTGCAGTACCATGATGATATTTGTACTGCCGCACCATTATTATGGTACAGTACCATGATATTTGTACTGCCGCACCATTATTATGGTGCAGTACCATGATGATATTTGTACTGCCGCACCATTATTATGGTACAGTACCATGATATTTGTACTGCCGCACCATTATTATGGTGCAGTACCATGATGATATTTGTACTGCCGCACCATTATTATGGTACAGTACCATGATATTTGTACTGCCGCACCATTATTATGGTGCAGTACCATGATGATATTTGTACTGCCGCACCATTATTATGGTGCAGTACCATGATATTTGTACTGCCGCACCATTATTATGGTACAGTACCATGATAATATTTGTACTGCCGCACCATTATGGTACAGTACCATGATATTTGTACTGCCGCACCATTATTATGGTACAGTACCATGATATTTGTACTGCCGCACCATTATTATGGTGCAGTACCATGATATTTGTACTGTCGCACCATTATTATGGTACAGTACCATGATATTTGCACTGCCGCACCATTATTATGGTGCAGTACCATGATGATATTTGTACTGCCGCACCATTATTATGGTACAGTACCATGATAATTGTCCTGCCGCACCATTATTATGGTGCAGATGATATTTGTACTGCCGCACCATTATTATGGTACAGTACCATGATATTTGTACTGCCGCACCATTATTATGGTACAGTACCATGATATTTGTACTGCCGCACCATTATTATGGTACAGTACCATGATATTTGTACTGCCGCACCATTATTATGGTACAGTACCATGATATTTGTACTGCCGCACCATTATTATGGTACAGTACCATGATGATATTTGTACTGCCGCACCATTATTATGGTACAGTACCATGATATTTGTACTGCCGCACCATTATTATGGTGCAGTACCATGATGATATTTGTACTGCCGCACCATTATTATGGTACAGTACCATGATGATATTTGTACTGCCGCACCATTATTATGGTACAGTACCATGATGATATTTGTACTGCCGCACCATTATTATGGTACAGTACCATGATATTTGTACTGCCGCACCATTATTATGGTACAGTACCATGATGATATTTGTACTGTCGCACCATTATGGTACAGTACCATGATATTTGTACTGCCGCACCATTATTATGGTGCAGTACCATGATGATATTTGTACTGCCGCACCATTATTATGGTACAGTACCATGATGATATTTGTACTGTCGCACCATTATTATGGTACAGTACCATGATATTTGTACTGCCGCACCATTATTATGGTGCAGTACCATGATGATATTTGTACTGCCGCACCATTATTATGGTACAGTACCATGATGATATTTGTACTGTCGCACCATTATTATGGTACAGTACCATGATATTTGTACTGCCGCACCATTATTATGGTGCAGTACCATGATGATATTTGTACTGCCGCACCATTATTATGGTACAGTACCGTGATGATATTTGTACTGTCGCACCATTATTATGGTACAGTACCATGATATTTGTACTGCCGCACCATTATTATGGTGCAGTACCATGATGATATTTGTACTGCCGCACCATTATTATGGTACAGTACCATGATGATATTTGTACTGTCGCACCATTATTATGGTACAGTACCATGATTTTTGTACTGCCGCACCATTATTATGGTGCAGTACCATGATGATATTTGTACTGCCGCACCATTATTATGGTACAGTACCATGATGATATTTGTACTGCCGCACCATTATTATGGTACAGTACCATGATATTTGTACTGCCGCACCATTATTATGGTACAGTACCATGATGATATTTGTACTGCCGCACCATTATTATGGTACAGTACCATGATGATATTTGTACTGCCGCACCATTATTATGGTACAGTACCATGATATTTGTACTGCCGCACCATTATTATGGTACAGTACCATGATATTTGTACTGCCGCACCATTATTATGGTGCGGTACCAGTGCAGTACCATGATGATATTTGTACTGCCTCACCATTATTATGGTACAGTACCATGATGATATTTGTACTGCCGCACCATTATTATGGTACAGTACCATGATATTTGTACTGCCGCACCATTATTATGGTACAGTACCAGTACCATGATATTTGTACTGCCGCACCATTATTATGGTACAGTACCATGATGATATTTGTACATTATTATGGTACAGTACCATGATATTTGTACTGCCGCACCATTATTATGGTACAGTACCATGATATTTGTACTGCCGCACCATTATGGTACAGTACCATGATATTTGTACTGCCGCACCATTATTATGGTACAGTACCATGATATTTGTACTGCCGCACCATTATTATGGTGCAGTACCATGATGATATTTGTACTGCCGCACCATTATTATGGTACAGTACCATGATATTTGTACTGCCGCACCATTATTATGGTACAGTACCATGATGATAGTACCATGATGATATTTGTACTGCCGCACCATTATTATGGTGCAGTACCATGATGATATTTGTACTGCCGCACCATTATTATGGTACAGTACCATGATATTTGTACTGCCGCACCATTATTATGGTACAGTACCATGATGATATTTGTACTGCCGCACCATTATTATGGTACAGTACCATGATATTTGTACTGCTGCACCATTATTATGGTACAGTACCATGATGATATTTGTACTGCCGCACCATTATTATGGTACAGTACCATGATATTTGTACTGCCGCACCATTATTATGGTAAAGTACCATGATATTTGTACTGCCGCACCATTATTATGGTGCAGTACCATGATATTTGTACTGCCGCACCATTATTATGGTACAGTACCATGATGATATTTGTACTGCCGCACCATTATTATGGTACAGTACCATGATATTTGTACTGCCGCACCATTATTATGGTGCAGTACCATGATGATATTTGTACTGCCGCACCATTATTATGGTACAGTACCATGATATTTGTACTGCCGCACCATTATTATGGTGCAGTACCATGATGATATTTGTACTGCCGCACCATTATTATGGTACAGTACCATGATATTTGTACTGCCGCACCATTATTATGGTACAGTACCATGATGATATTTGTACTGCCGCACCATTATTATGGTACAGTACCATGATATTTGTACTGCCGCACCATTATTATGGTACAGTACCATGATGATATTTGTACTGCCGCACCATTATTATGGTACAGTACCATGATATTTGTACTGCCGCACCATTATTATGGTACAGTACCATGATATTTGTACTGCCGCACCATTATTATGGTGCAGTACCAT
This sequence comes from Cherax quadricarinatus, assembly GCF_038502225.1. NCBI lineage: Eukaryota > Metazoa > Arthropoda > Malacostraca > Decapoda > Parastacidae > Cherax > Cherax quadricarinatus. Next base: position 14,321,450 of record NC_091335.1, on the reverse strand, counting down.
GATGATATTTGTACTGCCGCACCATTATTATGGTACAGTACCATGATATTTGTACTGCCGCACCATTATTATGGTACAGTACCATGATATTTGTACTGCCGCACCATTATTATGGTACAGTACCATGATATTTGTACTGCCGCACCATTATTATGGTGCAGTACCATGATATTTGTACTGCCGCACCATTATTATGGTACAGTACCATGATGATATTTGTACTGCCGCACCATTATTATGGTACAGTACCATGATATTTGTACTGCCGCACCATTATTATGGTACAGTACCATGATGATATTTGTACTGCCGCACCATTATTATGGTACAGTACCATGATATTTGTACTGCCGCACCATTATTATGGTGCAGTACCATGATGATATTTGTACTGCCGCACCATTATTATGGTACAGTACCATGATGATATTTGTACTGTCGCACCATTATTATGGTACAGTACCATGATATTTGTACTGCCTCACCATTATTATGGTGCAGTACCATGATGATATTTGTACTGCCGCACCATTATTATGGTACAGTACCATGATGATATTTGTACTGTCGCACCATTATGGTACAGTACCATGATATTTGTACTGCCGCACCATTATTATGGTGCAGTACCATGATATTTGTACTGCCGCACCATTATTATGGTACAGTACCATGATGATATTTGTACTGTCGCACCATTATTATGGTACAGTACCATGATATTTGTACTGCCGCACCATTATTATGGTTCAGTACCATGATGATATTTGTACTGCCGCACCATTATTATGGTACAGTACCATGATGATATTTGTACTGTCGCACCATTATTATGGTACAGTACCATGATATTTGTACTGCCGCACCATTATTATGGTGCAGTACCATGATATTTGTACTGCCGCACCATTATTATGGTACAGTACCATGATGATATTTGTACTGTCGCACCATTATTATGGTACAGTACCATGATATTTGTACTGCCGCACCATTATTATGGTGCAGTACCATGATGATATTTGTACTGCCGCACCATTATTATGGTACAGTACCATGATGATATTTGTACTGTCGCACCATTATTATGGTACAGTACCATGATATTTGTACTGCCGCACCATTATTATGGTGCAGTACCATGATGATATTTGTACTGCCGCACCATTATTATGGTACAGTACCATGATATTTGTACTGGCGCACCCTTATTATGGTGCAGTACCATGATGATATTTGTACTGCCGCACCATTATTATGGTACAGTACCATGATATTTGTACTGCCGCACCATTATTATTGTACAGTACCATGATATTTGTACTGCCGCACCATTATTATGGTACAGTACCATGATGATATTTGTACTGCCGCACCATTATTATGGTACAGTACCATGATATTTGTACTGCCGCACCATTATTATGGTACAGTACCATGATATTTGTACTGCCGCACCATTATTATGGTACAGTACCATGATATTTGTACTGCCGCACCATTATTATGGTACAGTACCATGATATTTGTACTGCCGCACCATTATTATGGTACAGTACCATGATGATATTTGTACTGCCGCACCATTATTATGGTACAGTACCATGATATTTGTACTGCCGCACCATTATTATGGTACAGTACCATGATATTTGTACTGCCGCACCATTATTATGGTACAGTACCATGATGATATTTGTACTGCCGCACCATTATTATGGTACAGTACCATGATATTTGTACTGCCGCACCATTATTATGGTACAGTACCATGATATTTGTACTGCCGCACCATTATTATGGTACAGTACCATGATGATATTTGTACTGCCGCACCATTATTATGGTACAGTACCATGATATTTGTACTGCCGCACCATTATTATGGTACAGTACCATGATGATATTTGTACTGCCGCACCATTATTATGGTACAGTACCATGATATTTGTACTGCCGCACCATTATTATGGTACAGTACCATGATGATATTTGTACTGCCGCACCATTATTATGGTACAGTACCATGATATTTGTACTGCCGCACCATTATTATGGTACAGTACCATGATGATATTTGTACTGCCGCACCATTATTATGGTACAGTACCATGATATTTGTACTGCCGCACCATTATTATGGTACAGTACCATGATGATATTTGTACTGCCGCACCATTATTATGGTACAGTACCATGATATTTGTACTGCCGCACCATTATTATGGTACAGTACCATGATGATATTTGTACTGCCGCACCATTATTATGGTACAGTACCATGATATTTGTACTGCCGCACCATTATTATGGTACAGTACCATGATGATATTTGTACTGCCGCACCATTATTATGGTACAGTACCATGATATTTGTACTGCCGCACCATTATTATGGTACAGTACCATGATGATATTTGTACTGCCGCACCATTATTATGGTACAGTACCATGATATTTGTACTGCCGCACCATTATTATGGTACAGTACCATGATGATATTTGTACTGCCGCACCATTATTATGGTACAGTACCATGATATTTGTACTGCCGCACCATTATTATGGTAAAGTACCATGATGATATTTGTACTGCCGCACCATTATTATGGTGCAGTACCATGATATTTGTACTGCCGCACCATTATTATGGTGCAGTACCATGATCAGGTTGAACGTTCCCCCACAACCATAATAATATAATCATAACTAAGCGCAAATAATAATAATAATAATAATAATAATAATAATAATAATTATTATTATATTGCAGTTGGTGTTAGGGGAGAGAAGGCTGTGAGAGTTTGTGGTGTATTTGTATAAGATTTAGAGGAGTGATAGCTCCTGTGCCCGGTCCCAGACCAGGCCACTTGATGGCCATGGTCACACTGTGATAGAGGAGTGATAGCTCCTGTGCCCGGTCCCAGACCAGGCCACTTGATGGCCATGGTCACACTGTGATAGAGGAGTGATAGCTCCTGTGCCCGGTCCCAGACCAGGCCACTTGATGGCCATGGTCACACTGTGATAGAGGAGTGATAGCTCCTGTGCCCGGTCCCAGACCAGGCCACTTGGTGGCCATGGTCACACTGTGATAGAGGAATGATAGCTCCTGTGCCCGGTTCCAGACCAGGCCACTTGATGGCCATTGTCACACTGTGATAGAGGAGTGATAGCTCCTGTGCCCGGTCCCAGACCAGGCCACTTGGTGGCCATGGTCACACTGTGATAGAGGAGTGATAGCTCCCGTACCCGGTCCCAGACCAGGCCACTTGATGGCCATGGTCAAACTGTGATAGAGGAATGATAGTTCCTGTGCCCGGTCCCAGACCAGGCCACTATGATAGGAACAAGTTCAGTGAGAGGGAGAGAGAGAGAGAGGGAATAAGGTGGAGGGAGAGAGAGAGAGAGAGAGAGAGAGAGAGAGAGAGAGAGAGAGAGAGAGAGAGAGAGGGAATAAGGTGGAGGGAGAGGGAATAATGTGGAGAGAGAGGGAATAAGGTGGAAGGAGAAGGAATAAGGTGGAGGGAGAGACAAAGGGAATAAGGTGGAGGGAGAGGGAATAAGGTGGAGGGAGAGGGAATAAGGTGGAGGGAGAGGGAAAAAGGTGGAGGGAGAAGGGATAAGGTGGAGGGAGAGAGAGAGAGTGGGAATAAGGTGGAGGAAGAGGGAATTAGGGGGAGGGAGAGGGAATAAGGTGGAGGAAGAGAGAGAGAGGGGGGGAATAAGGTGGAGGAAGAGGGAATAAGGTGGAGGGAGAGGGAATTAAGGGGAGGGAGAGGGAATAAGGTGGAGGGAGAGAGAGAGAGAGAGGGAATAAGGTGGAGGGAGAGAGAGAGAGAGGGAATAAGGTGGAGGGAGAGGGAATAAGGTGGAGGGAGAGAGAGAGGGAATAAGGTCGAGGGAGAGGGAATAAGGTGGAGGGAGAGGGAATTAAGGAGAGGGAGAGGGAATAAGGTGGAGGGAGAGAGAGAGAGGGAATAAGGTGGAGGGAGAGGGAATAAGGTGGAGGGAGAGGGAATAAGGTGGAGGGAGAAGGAATAAGGTGGAGGGAGAGAGAGGGAATAAGGTGGAGGGAGAGGGAATAAGGTGGAGGGAGAGGGAATAAGGTGGAGGGAGAGAGAGAGAGGGGGAATAAGGTGGAGGGAGAGGGAATTAGGGGGAGGGAGAGGGAATAAGGTGGAGGGAGAGAGAGGGAATAAGGTGGAGGGAGAGGGAATAAGGTGGAGGGAGAGGGAATAAGGTGGAGGGAGAGAATAAGGAGAGGGGGAATAAGGTGGAGGGAGAGGGAATAAGGTGGAGGGAGAGGGAATAAGGTGGAGGGAGAGAATAAGGTGGAGAGAGGGAATTAGGTGGAGGGAGAGGGAATAAGGTGGAGGGAGAGGGAATAAGGTGGAGGGAGAGGGAATAAGGTGGAGGGAGAGGGAATAAGGTGGAAGGAGAGGGAATAAGGTGGAGGGAGAGGGAATAAGGTGGAGGGAGAGGGAATAAGGTGGAGGGAGAGGGAGGGAGAGGGAATAAGGTGGAGGGAGAGGGAATAAGGTGGAGGGAGAGGGAATAAAGTGGAGGGAGAGGGAATAAGGTGGAGGGAGAGGGAATAAGGTGGAGGGAGAGGGAATAAGGTGGAGGGAGAGGGAATAAGGTGGAGGAGGAGGGAATAAGGTGGAGGGAGAGGGAATAAGGTGGAGGGAGAGGGAATAAGGTGGAGGGAGAGGGAATAAGGTGGAGGGAGAGGGAATAAGGTGGAGGGAGAGGGAATAAGGTGGAGGGAGAGGGAATAAGGTGGAAGGAGAGGGAATAAGGTGGAAGGAGAGGGAATAAGGTGGAGGGAGAGGGAATAAGGTGGAGGGAGAGGGAATAAGGTGGAGGGAGAGGGAATAAGGTGGAGGGAGAGGGAATAAGGTGGAGGGAGAGGGAATAAGGTGGAGGGAGAGGGAATAAGGTGGAGGGAGAGGGAATAAGGTGGAGGGAGAGGGAATAAGGTGGAGGGAGAGGGAATAAGGTGGAGGGAGAGGGAATAAGGTGGAGGGAGAGGGAATAAGGTGGAGGGAGAGGGAATAAGGTGGAGGGAGAGGGAATAAGGTGGAGGGAGAGGGAATAAGGTGGAGGGAGAGGGAATAAGGTGGAGGGAGAGGGAATAAGGTGGAAGGAGAGGGAATAAGGTGGAGGGAGAGGGAATAAGGTGGAGGGAGAGGGAATAAGGTGGAAGGAGAGGGAATAAGGTGGAGGGAGAGGGAATAAGGTGGAGGGAGAGGGAATAAGGTGGAAGGAGAGGGAATAAGGTGGAAGGAGAGGGAATAAGGTGGAGGGAGAGGGAATAAGGTGGAAGGTGTTTGGGGTGGATGCTTATTGGGTATAAATTGAATAATAATAATAATAATAATAATAATAATAATAATAATAAATTTCATTAATATTATGGTTGCAATAAGTATGTTATTTAGATCATATGTTTAATATCGATTATTTTGATGAATATGACACATGTGCAACACCTGGAATCACAGGTGCTGCACATGTTTTATTTATCAAGTAGTTGACTGTTATGTTTATACACTGGTAGTATAGTAAACATATTAAACCTATGATAAACCAACAGTGTGAGTGATAAACCAACAGTGTGAGTGATAAATCAACAGCATGAGTGATAAACCAACAGTGTGAATGATAACCCAACAGTGTGAGTGATAACCCAACCCAATAGTGTGAGTGATAAACCAACAGTGTGAGTGATAAACCAACAGTGTGAGTGATAAACCAACAGTGTGAGTGATAAACCAACAGTGTGAGTGATAACCCAACAGTGTGAGTGATAAACCAACAGTGTGAGTGATAAACCAACAGTGTGAGTGATAAACCAACAGTGTGAGTGATAAACCAACAGTGTGAGTGATAAACCAACAGTGTGAGTGATAAACCAACAGTGTGAGTGATAACCCAACCCAATAGTGTGAGTGATAAACCAACAGTGTGAGTGATAAACCAACAGTGTGAGTGATAACCCAACCCAATAGTGTGAGTGATAAACCAACAGTGTGAGTGATAAACCAACAGTGTGAGTGATAAACCAACAGTATGAGTGATAAACCAACAGTGTGAGTGATAAACCAACAGTATGAGTGATAAACCAACAGTGTGAGTGATAAACCAACAGTGTGAGTGATAAACCAACAGTGTGAGTGATAAACAGTGTGAGTGATAAACCAACAGTGTGAGTGATAAACCAACAGTGTGAGTGATAACCCAACAGTGTGAGTGATAACCCAACAGTGTGAGTGATAAACCAACAGTGTGAGTGATAAACCAACAGTGTGAGTGATAACCCAACAGTGTGAGTGATAAACCAACAGTGTGAGTGATAAACCAACAGTGTGAGTGATAACCCAACAGTGTGAGTGATAAACCAACAGTGTGAGTGATAAACCAACAGTGTGAGTGATAAACCAACAGTGTGAGTGATAAACCAACAGCGTGAGTGATAAACCAACAGTGTGAGTGATAAACCAACAGTGTGAGTGATAAACCAACAGTGTGAGTGATAAACCAACAGTGTGAGTGATAAACCAACAGTGTGAGTGATAAACCAACAGTGTGAGTGATAACCCAACAGTGTGAGTGATAAACCAACAGTGTGAGTGATAAACCAACAGTGTGAGTGATAACCCAACAGTGTGAGTGATAAACCAACAGTGTGAGTGATAAACCAACAGTGTGAGTGATAAACCAACAGTGTGAGTGATAAACCAACAGTGTGAGTGATAAACCAACAGTGTGAGTGATAAACCAACAGTGTGAGTGATAAACCAACAGTGTGAGTGATAACCCAACAGTGTGAGTGATAAACCAACAGTGTGAGTGATAAACCAACAGTGTGAGTGATAAACCAACAGTGTGAGTGATAAACCAACAGTGTGAGTGATAAACCAACAGTGTGAGTGATAACCCAACAGTGTGAGTGATAACCCAACAGTGTGAGTGATAAACCAACAGTGTGAGTGATAACCCAACAGTGTGAGTGATAAACCAACAGTGTGAGTGATAAACCAACAGTGTGAGTGATAAACCAACAGTGTGAGTGATAAACCAACAGTGTGAGTGATAAACCAACAGTGTGAGTGATAACCCAACAGTGTGAGTGATAACCCAACAGTGTGAGTGATAAACCAACAGTGTGAGTGATAAACCAACAGTGTGAGTGATAAACCAACAGTGTGAGTGATAAACCAACAGTGTGAGTGATAAACCAACAGTGTCAGTGATAACCCAACAGTGTCAGTCGTAATCCAACAGTGTCCGTGCCAATGATAACCCAAGAGTGTCAGTGATAAACAGTGTCAGTGATAATCCAATAGTCTCCGTGTCAATGATAATCCAACAGTGTCCGTGTCAGTGATAACTCAACAGTGTCCGTGTCAGTGATAACTCAACAGTGTCCGTGTCAGTGATAACTCAACAGTGTCCGTGTCAGTGATAGCCCGACAAGTGTTGCACAAGTGTCTAATTCATCTTCATACAAATACGTCTCCACTTCCTGCAAATACGTCTCCTCTTCCAGCAAATACATCTCCACTTTCTACAAATACGTCTTCACTTCCTGCAAATACGTCTCCACTTCCTGCAAATACGTCTTGACTTCCTGCAAATACGTCTTGACTTCCTGCAAATACGTCTTGACTTCCTGCAAATACGTCTCCTCTTCCAGCAAATACATCTCCACTTTCTACAAATACGTCTTCACTTCCTGCAAATACGTCTTGACTTCCTGCAAATACGTCTTGACTTCCTGCAAATACGTCTCCACTTCCTGTAAATGAGTGGCGCGGTTTGCCCAGGTGGTGACCACTGGGTGTCGTCAGGGAAACCTTCTCACCTTCAAACTCTCTCCCTTGACCATCCTCTTTGTTTATTTCAGTTGCTGTGTCCTCTCTCTCTCTCTCTCTCTCTCTCTCTCTCTCTCTCTCTCTCTCTCTCTCTCTCTCTCTCTCTCTCTCTCTCTCTCTCTCTCTCTCTCACACACACACACACACACACACACACACACACACACACACACACACACACACACACACACACACACACACACACACACACACACACACACACACACACACACACACACACACACACACACACACACACACACACGCACGCACGCACATCTTTATCTCGTATCTCTTCCCCTTTATCCATCGTATCTTCACTTATACTTCCTTGGTAAGAAAGAATACCCACAAATATGGTAAACAAAAAGCAGATCCAACCTTTATTAAGACAACGTTTCGCTCTCCTTGAGCGAAATATTGTCTTAATAATGGCTTTTTTTTCACAAGTTTTATCAAGGAACGCTCCTAGAGGCTGGTGAGGGGCTCTTGTTCTAAGGAATTAGACCTGTGCTCCAATTCCTTGAATCAAGCCTGAATGCCTTCCATTTTCCCAGGCGCTGTATCATCCCAGCAAGTTTAGCGCCTTTCCTGTAAATGTAATAATAATAATAATAATAGTAATATAATAATAAAAATAATCCGTTTTAAGCACATTTAACAAAACGTTCTTCCACGATGGAAGGCATTTCCCTCAAGCACGACCCTTCTACCATTCCTCTGACATTCTTCCTTGACCCTAGTGGGTTTAGCTCTTCTTTTTTATTATAATCTGGCCTTTCTCGAGTTTCAGCGTATTGGCTTTCGTTACTTAACTCTGTACGCTGTAGTAATCATTCAGTGAACTAATGTTGAAGATAATGAAGCTTGTAGATGCTTACCTTACCTTAACGGCACGTAAATACCCCGAAGCTCAGACCTCTACAGTACAATTGTCCTCAAAGATTTGCTAAGTTATACCATGAATTAAGGAAGGATCCTGGACTTCACCTTACGAAACAGACAAAGCAAATGCGATAGTAATTATGGACATGGAAAAAAGGAACATTTATTAGAAGACGGGGGAACTTACGTGGTTCTTAACTCAGTAATGTGTGGTTGGTGGCACGGTTACTGAGGCTGAGTCAACAACACAATTATTGAAGCATTTAGATAGTGTGTAAAATGTTCTTGATGAGCCATTGAGTTCCATCTAAGGTATGAAAAAGAGTGCCAATTTCTTGTATCAAGAGACCCCTTACTGACGTAAATGCACTTCCCTTCTCGACATCCTTGAAGGGTCCTCCCTCACGTGAAGCCTCGTGGCGTATGTTGTAGACACTGACATTTTCATGTTTACCTAGAGTTTACCTGAAGAGGGTTTTGGGGGTCAACGCCCCCGCGACCCGGTCTGAGACCAGGCCTCATGGTGGATTAGGGTCTGATCAGCCAGGCTGTTACTGCCGGCCGCACGCAAGTTGACGTACGAACCACGGCCCGGTTGGGTTTAGGATATTTCTTTTAATCTTTTGATATCAACTCCTTAGTTTGCAGCATCAGTTTCAAAGATGACTGGGAAATATAAGGTCAACTATCAACACTCTTGGATGTGTTGATTATTATTGTTAAGAATATCAGTTAGGAAGAAACACATGCAGGTAAATATCTTGAGTGTTTCAGCAATCACTGATCTAGTAAAAATAAATGTTGGTTCTAGACAAAGTTGCAGAACAAGCTTTTAATGGGCTCATTTGGTAGTGCAGGTTGTTAGACAGAGTGCCAAGATACATTACCAACTGAACCAGGTAGGTTATGCCAGTTGACTCCTCGCTCTGGCCTTTAATGTTCCTAGAAGTAATCATTTCTTAAACCCTCTAAGCACCAGGAGTTTTAAATAAGCTTACTAATTCCTTACAATGAGTGTAGCGCCTTTCAATATAATAATTTCAACGACAGTTTTGACCAGGATGAGTGGTGAGTAATGCGATGAATAGGGCTCGATACGGCGGTAACCCTATAAACCTTAACAAGAATAATACAGGGTAAACAAAGGTGGTCTTCAGTTTCCCCAACAAGATCAGTACAGTACTAGTTGTAAGGACTGTGACGTTTACTTTGGGAAGTCCGGAATGACATGAAAACCAGAGTTGTGGAACATAAAATACTGCATATGCAAAGAAGGGAGTGTAAGAAAGTATAGTAGTACCAACACTCTTATATGGGTGTGAAGCTTGGGTGGTAAATGCAGCAGCGAGGAGACGGTTGGAGGCAGTGGAGATGTCCTGTCTAAGGGCAATGTGTGGTGTAAATATTATGCAGAAAATTCGAAGTGTGGAAATTAGGAGAAGGTGTGGAGTTAATAAAATCATTAGTCAGAGGGCAGAAGAGGGGTTGTTGAGGTGGTTTGGTCATTTAGAGAGAATGGATCAAAGTAGAATGACATGGAGAGCGTATAAGTCTGTAGGGGAAAGAAGGCGGGGTAGGGGTCGTCCTCGAAAAGGTTGGAGGGAGGGGGTAAAAGAGGTGTTGTGGGCGAGGGGTTTGGACTTTCAGCAAGCGTGCGTGAGCGTGTTAGATAGTGAATGGAGACGAATGGTATTTGGGACCTGACGAGCTGTTGGAGTGTGAGCAGGTAATATTTAGTGAAAGGATCCAAGGAAACCGGTTAGCCGGACTTGAGTCCTGGAAATGGGAAGTATAATGCCTGCACTCTAAAGGAGGGGTTTGGGATATTGGCAGTTTGGAGAGATATATTGTGTATTTTTATACGTATATACTTCTAAACTGTTGTATTCTGGGCACCTCTGCAAAAACAGTGATTATGTGTGAGTGTGGTGAAAGTGTTGAATGATGAATGTATTTTCTTTTTGGGGATTTTCTTTCTCTTTGCGTCACCCTGCCTCGGTGGGAGACGGCCGACTTGTATATATATATATATATATATATATATATATATATATATATATATATATATATATATATATATATATATATATATATATATATATATATGCAAAACAGCCACTGTGAAAGAGTAATGAGATTCCAAGCGCTTTCGTGACTACTCGCATTGTCAAGGAACTTGACAATGTGAGTAGTCACGAAAGCGCTTGGAATTTCATTACTCTTTCACAGTGGTTGTTTTGCATATTTTAAAATCACCTGTTTACTGTGATCTTATTGTGTGTTTTATATATATATATATATATATATATATATATATATATATATATATATATATATATATATATATATATATATGTCGTGCCGAATAGGCAGAACTTGTGATCTTGGCTTAAATAGCAACCCTCATCTTGCCATACAGGACAAGTGAAAATTTGTGTATGCAATAATTTCGCCAAAATCATTCTGAACCTAACGAAAAAATATATATTTCACTGTGTTTGTTTAATATTAAATTATTGTAAACAAATCTAAAATATATTTAGTTGGGTTAGACTAAAATAAATTGTAATTGTTATAATAAGGTTAGGTAAGTTTTCTAAGATTCTTTTGGATCAAAATTAAAAATTTCTACATTAACATTAATGAAAAAAATGTATCTTTAAACGTATAAGAGAAAATTTTAGAAAGGACTTAATTTTAAATGAGTTCTTGCTAATTGACCAGTTTTACATATTCGGCACGACATATATATATATATATATATATATATATATATATATATATATATATATATATATATATATATATATATATATATATATATATATATATATATATATATTAACACACACACACACACACACACACACACACACAGGAAAATTCGGCTCTATTTAAATAGGAAGAAAAGGATGATGAATTTCACTAGGACCTTTAAATCTTCACGAGGATATAAATCAAGTCTTCTGATGGCCTGCAGAAAATATGATGTTCAGTGAGGACAAATTCTATGTCCTCCGTTATGTAAAACCTGAGGAATTAAAAGCTAGAACGGGGTATAGCACAAGTTCTAACTACACAGTAGAGTTAAAAACTAAAATGAAAGACTTAGGAGCGATAATGTCAGAGGATCTCACATTCACGGACCATAACAGTGTCATTATCACAACCGCGAGGAAAATGATAGGATGGATAATGAGAACCTTCATAACAAGGGATGCCAAGCCAATGCTGATTCTCTTTAAGTCACTCGTTCTTGGTTGGCTGGAATACTGTAAATCTGGAGAATGTACAGAAGACCGTCACTGCAGGTATAAGTTCAGTAAAACATCTCAATTACTGGGAACGTTGGTAGGTAAGACACATAGGCAACATTTAGGCAACTTTATTCCGAAACGTTTCGCCTACACAGTAGGCTTCTTCAGTCGAGTACAGAAAGTAGTCAGGAGTTGTGGGAACGTTGGATGGCCCTAGACCTGTACTCCTTGGAGCGCAGGTGAGAAAGTTATATCATAATTTACACCCGGAAACTCTTAGAGAGATTTGTCTCAAATCTGCACAAAGGAATCACTCCCTATGAAAGCAGGGGCCCGACACTATTCAACAGCCCCCTATCACACATAAAGGGTTTACAACGCTGTGGTTCTTACGTTGGACTGCGCGTGGCCAACAGAAACAACTTGGTTGATCTGGCCCTGATCCACCGTGAGGGTTGGTCATGTACCGGACCGCGGGGGGGGGGTTGACCCCCGGAACTCCCAGCAGGTAGACAGGCAGATAGGAGACTCCAGCAAGTATTTCCAGAATTACGGTTATGTAGTGACTGTCTAATATACTTGTATAATTTATATTCCAAATATTAACATTTCCCATGAGAGTGGATACTGGATGACACATTATTATGTTGTGTAGAGACTAATATTCCAAGCTTACCCTACAATCCCTACTCCATATTTAATGCTCTGCCTGTGGAAATGCAAGTTCCAAATTTGAACGTACACCCATTTGCTACTAGACGTCAAGCAACTTTTTTTTTTTTAATTTCTGTTTTGTCGGGTATTTATGTGGAAGTACAGATCAATGTATGATAACTTAACCAAGCTCAAAATAACAGTTATGAAAATCTCCATGAAACTCCTGACATACAGAAATGCATAAATGGCAATCATTGTGACGTTGGTAGCACTTATTGAAGAACAAGTTATATACTGAGGCAGTCACCTCGTTACCTCATTCTGTGGAGTGACAAATAAAATCACTCTCTCACAGTAGAAACACCTAAATCCTATATACCAACAGAGATAAATGATGACACGCCTCGGATTTGTTGGAATCGAAGCCCGGACTTATAGTGAGTTATCACAGTTACGTTGCTGAAGTCACGAAGCAACTCCTCATAGCTTATATGTTTCCATGGCCCCACAAAAACACTTACCTTGATAATAATAATAATAATAATAATAATAATAATAATAATAATAATAATAATAATAATAATAATAATAATACAGGCTCGGACCACAACATACGGTATATGTTTCGATGGCCCAATATTCTCGTACCACCACATAAACTATGTAATCAACACTTGGCTTATACTACACAACACTAGCACGAATTATAATTATTTACTTTATTATAAAGCTGACGTTCATGGTAATATTAATTAAAGAAAGTTCACACCTCATAAATACCACTACACTTATATACCGGAACAGCATTACATGACAGTGTACGATAAAACTGATGATGCGTACTGTTGTGTTTGGGAGGGAAGGGCTGTGTGCAGGAGGCAGTGTTGATGGGTGAAGGTAGGAGGTAGTGTTGACAGGTGAAGGTAGGAGGCAGTGTTGATGGGAGAAGGTAGCAGGCAGTCTTGATAGGTGAAGGTATCGGGCAGTGTTGACAGGTGAAGGTAGCGGGCAGTGTTGCCAGGTGAAGGTAGGAGGCAGTGTTGATGGGTAAAGGTAGCGGGCAGTGTTGATGGGTGAAGGTAGCGGGCAGTGTTGACAGGTGAAGGTAGGGGCAGTGTTGACAGGTGAAGGTAGGCTGAAGGTAGGAGGCAGTGTTGATGGGTGAAGGTAGGCTGAAGATAGGAGGCAGTGGTGATGGGTGAAGGTAGGGGCAGTGTTGACAGGTGAAGGTAGGTTGAAGGTAGCGGGCAGTGTTGACAGGTGAAGGTAGGCTGAAGATAGGAGGCAGTGGTGATGGGTGAAGGTAGCGGGCAGTGTTGACAGGTGAAGGTAGCGGGCAGTGTTGACAGGTGAAGGTAGCGGGCAGTGTTGACAGGTGAAGGTAGCGGGCAGTGTTGACAGGTGAAGGTAGGCTGAAGGTAGGAGGCAGTGTTGATGGGTGAAGGTAGGGGCAGTGTTGACAGGTGAAGGTAGGCTGAAGGTAGGAGGCAGTGTTGATGGGTGAAGGTAGGAGGCAGTGTTGATGGGTGAAGGTAGCGGGCAGTGTTGACAGGTGAAGGTAGGAGGCAGTGTTGATGGGTGAAGGTAGGGGCAGTGTTGACAGGTGAAGGTAGCGGGCAGTGTTGACAGGTGAAGGTAGGCTGAAGATAGGAGGCAGTGTTGATGGGTGAAGGTAGGCTGAAGGTAGGAGGCAGTGTTGATGGGTGAAGGTAGCGGGCAGTGTTGATGGGTGAAGGTAGCGGGCAGTGTTGACAGGTGAAGGTAGCGGGCAGTGTTGACAGGTGAAGGTAGGGGCAGTGTTGACAGGTGAAGGTAGGCTGAAGGTAGGAGGCAGTGTTGATGGGTGAAGGTAGGGGCAGTGTTGACAGGTGAAGGTAGGGGCAGTGTTGACAGGTGAAGGTAGGGGCAGTGTTGACAGGTGAAGGTAGGGGCAGTGTTGACAGGTGAAGGTAGCGGGCAGTGTTGACAGGTGAAGGTAGCGGGCAGTGTTGACAGGTGAAGGTAGCGGGCAGTGTTGATGGGTGAAGGTAGCGGGCAGTGTTGACAGGTGAAGGTAGCGGGCAGTGTTGACAGGTGAAGGTAGCGGGCAGTGTTGACAGGTGAAGGTAGCGGGCAGTGTTGACAGGTGAAGGTAGGCTGAAGGTAGGAGGCAGTGTTGATGGGTGAAGGTAGGGGCAGTGTTGACAGGTGAAGGTAGCGGGCAGTGTTGACAGGTGAAGGTAGGCTGAATGTAGGAGGCAGTGGTGATGGGTGAAGGTAGGGGGCAGTGTTGATGGGTGAAGGTAGGAGGCAGTGTTGATAGGTGAAGGTAGGAGGCAGTGTTGATAGGTGAAGGTAGGAGGCAGTGTTGATGGGTGAAGGTAGGGGCAGTGTTGATGGGTGAAGGTAGGCTGACGGTAGCAGGCAGTGTTCATGGGTGAAGGTAGCGGGCAGTGTTGATGGGTGAAGGTAGGGGCAGTGTTGATGGGTGAAGGTAGGGCCAGTGTTGATGGGTGAAGGTAGGGGCAGTGTCGATGGGTGAAGGTAGGGGCAGTGTTGATGGGTGAAGGTAGGGGCAGTGTTGATGGGTGAAGGTAGGGGCAGTGTTGATGGGTGAAGGTAGGGGCAGTGTTGATGGGTGAAGGTAGTGGCAGTGTTGATGGGTGAAGGTAGGGGCAGTGTTTATGGGTGAAGGTAGGCTGAAGGTAGGGGGAGTGGTGATGGGTGAAGGTAGGCTGAAGGTAGGGGGCAGTGTTGATGGCTGAAGGTAGGGGGCAGTGTTGATGGGTGAAGGTAGGCTGAAGGTAGGGGGCAGTGGTGATGGGTGAGGGTAGGCTGAAGGTAGGGGCAGTGTTGATAGGTGAAGGTAGGGGGCAGTGTTGATGAGTGAAGGTAGGCTGAAGGTAGGGCGCTAGGGGGCAGTGTTGATGGGTGAAGGAGGGTAGGCAGTGTTGATGGGTGAAGGAAGGGGGCAGGTGATGGGTGAAGGAAGGGGGCACGTTGATGAGTGAAGGTAAGGGGTCATGGTGATGGGTGAAGGAAGGCTGAAGGTGATGGGTGAAGGCTAGGGGGCAGTGCATGATGATGGGTGAAGGAAGGGGGCATGGTGATGGGTGAAGGAAGGGGGCATGGTGATGGGTGAAGGAAGGGCATACGGTGATGGCTGAAGGTAGGGGGCATGTTGATGGGTTAAGGAAGGGGGCTACGGTGGGGCAGTGTTGAAGAGGCACTGTGATGGGTGAAGCTAGGGGGCATAGTGATGGGTGAGGGAAGGGGGCATGGTGATGGGTTAAGGAAGGGGGCATGGTGATGGGTGAAGGAAGGGGGCACGGTGATGGGTGAAGGAAGGGGGCATGGTGATGGGTGAAGGAAGGGGGCAGGGTGATGGATGAAGGAAGGGGGCATGGTGATGGGTGAAGGAAGGGGGTACGGTGATGGGTGAAGGAAGGGGGCACGATGATGGGTGAAGGAAGGGGGCATGGTGATGGGTGAAGGAAGGGGGCATGGTGATGGGTTAAGGAAGGGGGCACGGTGATGGGTGAAGGAAAGAGGCACTGTGATGGGTGAAGGAAGGGGGCATAGTGATGGGTGAGGGAAGGGGGCATGGTGATGGGTTAAGGAAGGGGGCATGGTGATGGGTTAAGGAAGGGGGCATGGTGATGGTGATGAAGGAAGGGGCATGGTATGGGTGAGGGAAGGGGGCATGGTGATGGGTTAAGGAAGGGGGTACGGTGATGGGTGAAGGAAGGGGGCACGGTGATGGGTGAAGGAATACGGTGATAAGGAAGGGGGGGTGATGGGGGAAGGGGGCATGGTGATGGGTTAAGGAAGGGGGTACGGTGATGGGTGAGGGAAGGGGGCACGGTGATGGGTGAAGGAAGGGGGTACGGTGATGGGTGAAGGAAGGGGGCACGGTGATGGGTGAAGGAAGGGGACACGGTGATGGGTGAAGGAAGAGGGCATGGTGATGGGTGAAGGAAGGGGGCACGGTGATGGGTGAAGGAAGAGGGCATGGTGATGGGTGAAGGAAGGAGGCATGGTGATGGGTGAAGGAAAGGGGCATGGTGATGGGTGGCTTAAGGTTGCTCTATCTGCTCGTGTGTCTATGTGCATGCTGCTGCTGCTGCTGCTGATGATGATGATAATAATAATAATAATAATAATAATAATAATAGTAATAATAATAATAATGATGCAGCAGAATGACTTAGAGCCACGAGAGTCATTACCTTAATTATTTTAATATATTAAATGGCGAAATGTTCGTGTTGATACTCGTGTGTTGGTGCTGACTTGTTTGTGTCTAACCTTCCGTCTTTCTCTCTGTTTTGTGTCATGTTATCATGGTTAACATTCATCTCCAAACGATTGAAACATTTCGCCTACACAGTAGGCTTCTTCAGTCATATACAGAGGCAGCAGGTGTAGTAGTAAAATGAAGATGATGTAATCAGTCAATCAACTTTGGAGAAAAAGTATTTGAGGTGGTCAGTCCCTCATCCTGGAGAAGAGTTCAGCTGAACTCTTCCTCTGAGTGCTCAACATGTTCTAGAACCTCAGCTCATTACCTTCGTTGTCGTACCCCCTGAAATGCCATCTGGCACTCCCTTGGGGTGCGTGCCCCCTAGGTTAGGAACCCCTGTTCTAGAACTTCAGCTCAGTGCCCCCTCTATGCGATTTGTCATATACTTTTTATTTTAAATTTCACCGAGTGTAAAAGTTAGTAGCGTTTCTTCCTCGGTCACATTCACACCTTCTATTACTCGTGTCAGTAATATTTTTTTAGTATAATTTCGGAATCATTTTTATAAACAGTTTATATTTATGGTCTTTCGTTCAGTTGTTGGTGCTCAGAAATCTTACCCATTTTCTTTTCTTCTTTGACAATAATATTTGTAGTAATATTTGTAGGTGTGTGTGCAGTTATAACTGTGATATTCATATCATCCATATTAATGACAAACAGCTGGCAGTGACCTTGCCTTATTCAACAGTTTGGTCTGGGACCGGGCCGCGGGGACGTAGTAGACATCCTTTGGGTGCCAGGTCCTGTGGCCTGTTCGCTAAAGCTCTCTCTTCACACGGCGAGGGTTTGCGTTCGATTCCCAGCGAGGGAAGAAACATTGGACGTGTTTCTTTACACCGGTTGTCTATATTCACCCATCAGTAAAATGGGTACCTGGGTGTTAGTCGACTGGTGTGGGTCGCATCCTGGGACAAGGACCTAATTTGCCCGAAATGCTCTGCCTAATAAGAGGCTTTCTGTGTAGTAGTATCATTGATGTCAGCTAGGACTGTATACCTTGTACATGTACTTGTAGTAAATAAAGATATTATATTATTAACGAGGTTCCTGGACGCCGGTGAGGGGCTCTTGGGTCAGTGAATTAGATCGAACCTCCCGTTGTCTCAGGCGCTATGACCACTACGGTTTAGTGCTTCCCTCATGCAATAATAATAATAATAATGTCATATATAATTGTGATATGTGAAGCCCTAACAAGGGCTGTCATAGGATGGGTTTACAATTGAGGTAGCATAGATAGAGCAATAAACTACCCGCTTGGAGTCACTTGATCTGTGCTCACTGGAACATAGGAGAGAGAGGTACATCATAATCTACACCTGGAAAATCCTAGAGGATTGGTCCCAAGTCTGCACACAGAAATCGCTCCTTACGGAAGAAAAAGACTGGACAGACGGTGCAACATACCCGTAATGAAAAATAGGGGCGCCATTAGTACACTAAGATAAAACATACTAAGTGTCCGGGGCCCAAGACTGTTCAACAGCCTCCCACCAGACATAAGGGGAATTACCCATAGACCCCTGGCTGCCTTCAAGAGGGAGCTGGACAGATACCTAAAGTCAATACCCGATCAGCCGGGCGGTGGTTCGTACGTTGGACTACGTGCGGCCAGCAGTAACAACGTGGTTGATCAGGTCCTGATCCACTGGGATGCTTGGTCAAGCATTGGGCCGCGGAGGCGTCGACTCCCTGGACGCCCTCCAGGTAGACCCACCAGTCGCACTGACATCACACATCATAAGTCTCTGAGAGGGTGATAGAATACAAATTGCCAGCTTTTTGGAAAAGTATGAGCTTCCCAGTCGAATTGTACAAGAAAAGTTCCGCCTCTCACAACTACTGGATCACTGCTGAGAAATCACATAGGTGTTAGAAGAAAATTCAAACGTATATAACGTGTAGTTGTTGGAGTGATACTGTAAACTGAGGTCAAAAGGTTTAATAGGTAAGAATATGAATGCTTATATTTCTAACAAATAAATCACAAAGAGGTTCAGCAAATAAAACAATCTCTAGTCGGAATTCATGAAGATTTTCAGTAGCACAAGACACAATCCTGGCACCTTTACTCGAGTATCAGACACTAATATTACCCATAGGTTCTTATCAGCTCTTGCGGATGGTACTGCAATAAGCACGAGAGTTGGCATAATAAGGAACATTCAAACACTACCGGCAGGTATGTACAAATAATGGTGAATATTGGCGAATTCCAACGGCTTTAGTTAAATGAAGCGTTCAAAAGAAGCACATAATAGACTATACTGTCAGATCTTTGTACAGAACGGTGGCAGCGTGAACAACATAGCAACACATGCGCCACCACCTGTCGTGGAGAGAAAACAATAAAGTAAATTTAGAGAAGATCGGGAAGATGCCGAGAGATATTACATATGCCAGTGAGGGTCGTTTTTTAAACACTTGTACTCTCTTAACCAAAATGTATTGTTGTGTGTTTACAGCTCACAAGAAATGTATTCAAGCTTGAAAATATACAGATATCATTTACTGGCCTCATAAAATAAGTGAAACGTGTCAAATATGGTGTGCTCCTAAAAGTACTCTGAATATATCCTCTGTAACGGAAAGTAGTAAGATTTTTTTATAATCTATACATGAACAATACTTGTTGGCGTCCCTTACACACTTTCTTAGCTTTAAAAAGTTAAGAGATACGACATGAAATATAGAAATTGAAAGGGTGCCATAGACACAGTTATAGTCTCCATCTCAAGTGCACAACATATAAATTTTATACCATTAGATATAAGAAATATTACCAGAACAAAAGCAGAAGTGTTAATGAGGTAACTGGACAAGTTTCTGTAGAAAATGGGAGACGAGTCAGGCGGTGGCGGGTATGTAGGCCTGTATGCAGTTCGTAGGTACAGTCACTCACTCCACAGCTTTGTCAACTGCAAAGAGTTTTTATTCATAGCTGATTTTATACACTAAAAACTGTTATCGTTTCTCATTTCAAAGACCAGCCCAATCTAACGTATACTACCACTCTCAAGGATGCTACAAACTAGTAACCACTTAGGTACCTGTGTGCTGTTAGGTGAGTATGAGCAGCAGGTGTGAAGGCTTGGTCCCACGTCTCGCCTCGCCGAGAATCGAACCTGGGCTTTTTATAGCTGAGACTTGCACCATCAAGGTAGAGGTGAGGAAGAGCTGGAGTGTGCGGGTGGTTGTGGAGTGGTCACTGGCACACATTAGCCAAGCAGACTCCACTTCCAGATAATAAACTTCACATTTGTCGCCAGTTGCTTTCACTACTGCTGCGAGGGATGGTCAGGGGGAGGGGGACCGGCCTGGGGGGGGGGGAACAACATGTAATGACTTGCTCAGTAAATGTTAAAAACTGTAAACTCTGGTGGGAATCCGTCCTCGTTGCGCCGTTTGCCGTCTTGCGTGGTTCTCAGCGTCAGCTTCTCAACGGTACCTGCAATACATAAATTTGTAAAAAGTTGTAATTGCAAATAAGAAGATTAAAAAAAAAGGGAGTTTCGAGACGTCTGGCAGCGCAGTATATGGGAATCATACTGTGTTTGCAGTTGCATGGAAGAAGACTTCTCCGAGGTGAAAAGAGCCCTCCTGATGGGACGGAGAGATAAGAGTCGGCTATCTCAAGAAGCTGTCACCAGGGGGAAGGAAATTCTTATCCACGTCACATCCTCTAGTGCTTTGTATACTGATATTGTCTGGTGGTGTTGACGCTCATTTTCACTGCCTGACAAAATCATGTTTGTTTTAGATAAGTTATGATACAGCGCAAGCTGCAGGTGACTTGTGGCTCCTGTGGTTGCACTTTTGTCTCACAGCTGAAGAACCCGGGATGAGTGAAAATGTTAGGCCTGTTTCCTTACATTTCTTTTGCCCTTTTTGAAACAATACAAGACAGACTCGTACGTGAGAGACTTAATAGTGACAAAGTCACAAGATCTCACATTCAGATGTGATAACAGTATTACTATCGTAACCGCAAGAAAAACGATAGGCTGGATAAATAGAACATTCCAAACAAGAGATGTCGAACCAGTGATGATTTTCATCAAACTTCGTGTTCTCCCTAGGCTGGAATATTGTTATATGCCAATTGCCTCCTTCAAGGCGGAAAAAATTGTACAAATGGAAAACGTACACAGAACCTTTACTGCTTATATAAATTCAGTCAAGTATATGAACTGGAAACACTTGAAGTTCTTTGAACTATACTTCTTGAAAGGTAGAAATAGAAGATATATCATAATCTGGAGAATTTTGGACTGACTGCTCTCAGATCTGCACTCTCACTGACTGCTCTCAGATCTGCACTCTTACTGACTGCTCTCAGATCTGCACTCTCACTGACTGCTCTCAGATCTGCACTCTCACTGACTGCTCTCAGATCTGCACTCTCACTGACTGCTCTCAGATCTGCACTCTCACTGACTGCTCTCAGATCTGCACTCTCACTGACTGCTCTCAGATCTGCACTCTCACTGACTGCTCTCAGATCTGCACTCTCACTGACTGCTCTCAGATCTGCACTCTCACTGACTGCTCTCAGATCTGCACTCTCACTGACTGCTCTCAGATCTGCACTCTCACTGACTGCTCTCAGATCTGCATTCTCACTGACTGCTCTCAGATCTGCACTCTCACTGACTGCTCTCAGATCTGCACTCTCACTGACTGCTCTCAGATCTGCACTCTCACTGACTGCTCTCAGATCTGCACTCTCACTGACTACTCTCAGATCTGCACTCTCACTGACTGCTCTCAGATCTGCACTCTCACTGACTGCTCTCAGATCTGCACTCTCACTGACTGCTCTCAGATCTGCACTCTCACTGACTGCTCTCAGATCTGCACTCTGACTGCTCTCAGATCTGCACTCTCACTGACTGCTCTCAGATCTGCACTCTCACTGACTGCTCTCAGATCTGCACTCTCACTGACTGCTCTCAGATCTGCACTCTCACTGACTGCTCTCAGATCTGCACTCTCACTGACTGCTCTCAGATCTGCACTCTCACTGACTGCTCTCAGATCTGCACTCTGACTGCTCTCAGATCTGCACTCTCACTGACTGCTCTCAGATCTGCACTCTCACTGACTGCTCTCAGATCTGCACTCTCACTGACTGCTCTCAGATCTGCACTCTCACTGACTGCTCTCAGATCTGCACTCTCACTGACTGCTCTCAGATCTGCACTCTCACTGACTGCTCTCAGATCTGCACTCTGACTGCTCTCAGATCTGCACTCTCACTGACTGCTCTCAGATCTGCACTCTCACTGACTGCTCTCAGATCTGCACTCTCACTGACTGCTCTCAGATCTGCACTGTCAAATCACTCTGTTAAAAAGCAAGAGGCTTGGCAGACGGTGCAAAATAACTGCAATGAAAAGTAGGGGATGTAACCAGTACACTAAGAGAGAACTCATCATTGCAGTGAGCCAAGACTTTGCAATAAACTCCTTTCGTACGTAAGAGAAATTGCCAACAAATCCTTGGCTGTCTTCAGGAGAGCTTGTTAAGTTTCCTTGTTAATCAGGATGTCGTGCATACGCTGGGCTGCGTGCAGCTGGCATCAACAACCTGGCTGATAAGGACAGTATCCAGGAGGCCTAGTCCGGAACCAGGTGACCGCCGAAATCGACTCTAGATAGACTTCAGGTAGGAGTAAGTAGATGCCTGGTTGTTAATCCACTGTTGTGGGTAGCATCCTGGGCAACAGAACCAAACAATCACAACGGAAACAAGTCCAAGTTCTTAAATTCCTTGGGTTACCCTGAGTTACTAACACTCCACGTTAATAATCAGCACAATTCTTGTTCTACAGGGTGTTTCAATCGTAGGAGACCCCGAGTTGGTACTCTTGTAGTTGCAACCGTTTTGTTTGTATACTTTGTCTGTAATAAACGATAACTCGGGACCTCCTACGAGTGAAACACCCTGTACTACTGGGTGAGTGATGTAGTACCCCAGAGTGGGTGATATAGTACCCCAGAGTGGGTGATGTAGTGCCCCAGAGAGGGGGTGACGTTGTACTCCAGGGAGGGTGATGTTGTACTCCAGGGAGGGTGATGTTGTACCCCAGAGAGGGAGATGTAGTGTCCCAGGGAGGGTGATGTAGTGCGCCAGAGTGTGTGATATAGAACCCCAGGGAGGGCCATGTAGTATCCCAGGGAGGGTGATATAGTTCCATGTAGAGGGAAGGCAGGTCCCAGAGCACACCTTGTACTAACTCTCCCACATCAATCACTGCACCTCACCTTCACCTGTGGTGGGTGTCACCAGTACACCTACTTTCAGTGGACCTGCAGTACCCGGCTGTGCTGGATATTACCTTATAGAGCAATCAAGGATGTGGAATAAGGTATACATCAGAAGATAGTTTAGGCTTAACAAGTTCCCACCCCCAGAATGTATGTATACACATATTGACACTATGTTCATCGGGTATGGACCAATTAATGTAAATCATAGTGTATAGATGAAGATTGAGACACTTATGCAGCATATGGGAATCTTTATTCAGGAAACGTTTCGCCACACAGTGGCTTCATCAGTCCAATACAAAGAGGAAAGCGTAAGGAGAGGAGGAGTATGAGGTAATCAGTCCCTCAGCCTGGAGTCGATGTGTTCAGTCCATCAGTGTATAGAGTTTGGAGAGAGAGTACATATGGAAGACATTACAGTATGATGTCAGCCATTCTGTCTGATATACCTTTACCTTTGATGAGTTCGGAGAATTTTTCTACTCCCGGACCCCGGCCATGGGCCTGGGTTCTCCCTGCATTCCAGGTAACTTCACTCGGGACCCACTCTCTCACTCTGAAATAAACACCCTCCAGCACACAATCTGGAACTCCCCCTCCATAACAGGATGCTGCACATATGCTAGCAAGTAATGACAACCGTACCAAGATGACATGTAGCAATGTGTGATGCACGTTGAGTGCAAAATTGCACTTGATGCACGCCAGAGTGGGCAGCCCACCGCTCTCTGCATCTCACTCATCATCAACAGACACACACAGGTATATATTTTTTAGTTTGTCTATTTTTTCATAATCTGCTTATTTTTTAAGAGGTCGCTGGATGACTGTGATGACTTTGTGGCCTGGCGGGTTATCAACACCTATAGCCTGGTTGAACAGGCAAACGACAAAAAAGTCTGGTCACAGGCTGGGCTATGAGGGTGGAAAAACTCTAGAAACCGACCATTACCCAGGCGCTCTATAACCCCTAAGGGTTTAGCGTTTTCTTTGTGTCATTGGGTACGGTTGTTGGGGGTGGAGAGGGGAGAGATTTTCCCTCTTCTTTCTACCAACCCCCTTTTCAACCGCTATTATCACTCGCCCACTCCTCTATCCTCTTTCCCCCGCTTTCTACATTCCCTCTCCACCTCCTCCCAGTTCTCTTTACCCCCTCCCCTCGTCCTCTCCGCGCTCTCCCCCCACCCACGCTAAGCCTGTTGATCGTGGATCAATGGGAGCTTGGCACTGCTGCCAGTCGTACTCCAGCACCCCTCCCTACTCTCTGCTGCTGGCCTCACTCATCATTATCTCACCTTCCTAGTCACCAACTTAACCAAATTAATACTAGAAACTAATAAAATCTTATTCAGGGTCAGTAGTGAGGCATCAGTGAATAACTTTCACGGTAGAAGTCTGTAACATTGACTGGCACAGAGAATTTAATTAATAACGACCAAGAGATAAGATCCTGTCTAAGTATTAACAAAAAAATCGATACCTCTAGAATCACCGAGTCATTTTATCTAATAAAAATCAAATGGGTCACAACAGAGAATAAACAGCCTATGGCTAATTAACAGCATTGTCAGGTCCATTGACAAACAGTCCATATTGGCATAAATACCCAAAGAACTAGCAGAAAAGATAGAAATCAACTCACAGGTTAAACCATACCACGGGTGGGGATAGAACCCGCGGTCAGTCTCAAAACTCCAGACCGTCGCGTTAGCCACTGGACCAGCTATCTTCAATAAGATACATCCAACATGGTATATTTCTACACCATAGGGAGGTTAGCACAGGCACCACTGTGACCACAAATGCAAGTTTTTTACAGACGAATCTCCAGCTAGCGTGGCTGTGACGAACTCTAGCTCAAGTCCCCTCAAAGTTAAGTGAAGCAAAATGCGATATAAAAACAAACCTGCAAAATACCTTCATGTTTACTGGGTTCAAGTAAATTCGCTGAGACCGATTACATTATACCAGTTAAACTAAATGAACTCAACATTCAAATCTCTGAAACAATAAATAACCAAATAGTTTTTCGACTGTAGGAACACAACCAGCAAAATTCCAAACTCTGTCTCCCAAGTTTGAGATTACCTCACTGGTAATTGCCCCAGACTCTCTGTACCTAATCTATCCCCAACTAATTCTACAGAGGTTATCTCAATCACAAATTCGCTAAAAAAGAAAGCAGGAAAATAGCCACTATACAACTTTTCATATATAAGAAAGCTGCTCATATGCTGTCACATACCATTGCATCATAGTTCAGCTGAACTAGCAAGTGTTATGCCAAACCACAAAGTGGACACCCAACAGAAATTAACATCTGTAAGCCATGAATAAGACATAAGTGCAATACTTGGATATCTTTAGTGAAAGACGTTTCGCCCACCAGGAGCTGTATCAGTAATACAAACGTGAGACTGGAGCCTTTTATAATGGAGCCACTAGAAGGAATAGAGTGATGCAGCAGTAGTAGACGTAGCTATATGTGGGCGGGGCCCACTAGTGGAAGTCGGTCATGTAAGCACGGTGAGCCAGAGATTTAACAATCCAGTTGTAGAATGCTACGTTCTCCGTACCAAGATTGAATGGTTGCTGTGTTGGATGAGGATCGTTAGATCAGAAGTATATAATACCGACAAGTTGACGAAGACGACCACGTCTACTGCGACTCTAACACTCCACTTCTTCCACTGACTATACTAACAGTTGACCACTTGTAGGATTGTTAAATCTTTAGTTAACATAAAGGACCTGACCTATGTCCACTAGTGGGCCCCGCCCACTTGTCACCACGTCTTGTACTGCAGCATTGCTCCACTGGATCCCCTATAATAGGCTCCGTTCTCAGGTTTCTGTATTAGATTCATAGAGCCCCTGGTGGGCGAAACGTCTCTCATTAAAAATACCCAGGTGTTGAACATGTCTTATTCATCAACTGGTCGGCATTGCATACATACCTTTGATGAAAAAAGAACTATAGGCTAATTTTTAACGTGCTCTCATTATTTATTTATACATATATATAAAATAATGCATAAATGTATGTATTCATGACTACGGTAAACATAATATTCTTAACCCTTCCCTATTTTATTTTAGACCAGAAAAAGTACTAATGATGCAGTGATAAAAACGTTTAACTCAATCATTGCCTCTCTAGAAAATAAAAATATCGAACGGGTAGCTTTATTGATCTAATAAAAGCTTTTGATGCAATAAACCAATAAACATTGTATTTGGAACGATAGGCCGTGTTGTATTTGGAACGATAGGCCGTGGTGTCACGTGCATAACCTGCCTTAACACTAACATGTGACCATTAATGTCAATACTTCATCAACTCGACCTATCAGCATGGACTTGTATCTATATGACGTTTGTGTAAATGGTTTAGCCCTTAATTCTGAGTGTAATAATACAGTGTTACAGGGCAGCGTCCGAAGCTCTCTGTTATTTGTCATCTATATAATGATCCACCTAATGCCACCCAGGAACATGAACCAGTTGTGTTTTCAGAGGACAACTCGTGTCATCTTAAATCCAGATCCAGTTGTCCTCAACAACACTGCTGATGACGAGCGCGTCAGCGTATCTATGTGGATGACAGCCAACAAACCCACTCAGTATTCATAAGAACTTCTACATAGTATTTGGCATTAAAGAAAAATCAGTTCTGTTGAATGTAAAGGTAAACATATGCATTATATATCAGTGGTATACAATACTGACACGATGATGAATTAGACACATGGGTAACGTGTCTAATTTATGTGTTTAATTTGCGCTCATTACTTGCTACTAGTCTGAAGGACCGCTTTATAACCCTTGTAGGTTTAGTGCTTCTTTTTCATTATAATAATATAATAATAATAATAATAATAATATAATAATAATAATAATAATAATGCTAGGCTGAGAGACTGATTACCTTGTCATCCACTGTCCTCTTTATACAATTCTACAGTCTTCAGATTATCTCATTGTAATGTATTGATAAAACCTCTGGATGGCGAAACGTCTATAAATTAATGATACCCAAATGTTGCACATGTGTGTAACTCAGCAGTATTTGCATTGAAAGACAAAATGAGGGGAAAGTTCTTAGGTATACACTTTCACAGCAAACCAAAATTCAAAAATTCAATACTCACATTCAGCATATATCTTACAAAATCTCTTAAGATATTTGTGTACCTCAAACACCATTGCTCACTGTGTACTTCTCTAAAACATCCTTATCTCAGGGTATATGCGCATGGTTTTCTATAAGAGTAAATCGCATGTAAACCTTCTAACTCAAAAATCTGCTTTCAGAATGGTCAAAGCCTATTGACTACGCTATGGTTATTAATGCCTTACATAACCTCACCGTCAGACAAGAATACTTTAATACCTAAAATAGGGATTAAAGTAAACTCTCAGTGTATATATATGGTGAGAGAGACACACCTCTCTCTGTATATACATCTTGTGTATCCTAATGCCAGTCACCATAACCTTAATTTTTAAAGGGGTGGACCGGTAAGCCAGCGGAAGGCTTCGGTCAGATGACCAAAAGCTCCAACTGTGAGTCGTCATATGACTATACCAGGTTCAGGAAACACTTGTCCTGTTTCCTGACAAACCTAATACCTACCTACCTTCCAGTCACTATTCATACTCATGCACTTGCAGTATTATCATCACTATATGTTTCCTCCCCAGTAATTATTACTGCTAAACGTATTAATAAATTTCTATTATTGCCTCGTCATATTATCATGACAGTTTTAATAAACAACTTTATTGTAGAATAATCATTATGTTTAATAATCTTATCTTAATTATATTAATCTTAGCATTCAAATGATCAAATTTGAAGTATATAATGTTAGGGGATAGGGAAGGGGGTTCATTGCAAAATATATGAAATGTCATCATTATTTAAAAATTATGCACATTTTGAAAATAAAATTAATTTGGTTTGTCACTGCTTATGATGTCACTGCTGAGTGATGATTCACTGCTGAGTGATGTCACTGATGGGTGATGATGTCACTGCCCCTAGTGTAGTGTTTCACTCGTGTTGATCACTACTAGTCAACTGTAATTCCAGCACTTAGCCTGGTTGATGCCTTGCCTTCATGTGCACCCGCGGAGCAGTGTGCACTCCACGCTGCTCATCTCATCTGATGCACACCCGTGTCAGGTGACACTTGTACTCTTTCCTGACGAACAAAACACTTCCATGACTTTTGTAAGGAGACACTTGCCGGCTGCAGCCACCACCACCTTGACGCTAATAAAAGGCTTTTGATTCCAGGTTAAGTGAGGTTGCTAAATTAGTTTTACCAAGGTTCGGTGAAGTTGCCAAGTTAATTTTGGCTCAAGATTTGAAATTTGTGTACGATGTTAATAACACACACATACACACACACACACACATTTCAACGCATAAGAAAAAGTTTTTGAAAACTTTTATTCTTAGGGCAGTTGGGTTTATTTGAAGAACTGACAGTGACAAGCTCGTCATATACACTTGACTGGTTCTTTTATTTGTTTTGTAGTTTGTCGGTATCGTAGTAGTCCATAAGACTGCATTATCCTCTGCTGACCACCAGTCAAAAATAATTTAATATTCAAGATGACAAGGTAAATTCTAAGTATTTTCACTTGAAGATAGATAGCTATTGGTTATATATATATATATATATATATATATATATATATATATATATATATATATATATATATATATATATATATATATATATATATATATATATATGAGTGGGGGGGAAGTTCGTGAGGCAGTGGGTAAGATGAAAGGGGGTAAGGCAGCTGGGATTGATGGGATAAAGATAGAAATGTTAAAAGCGGGTGGGGATATTGTTTTGGAGTGGTTCGTGCTTTTATTTAATAAATGTATGGAAGAGGGTAAGGTACCTAGGGATTGGCAGAGAGCGTGCATAGTTCCTTTGTATAAAGGCAAAGGGGATAAAATAGAGTGTAAAAATTGTAGGGGAATAAGTATGTTGAGTATACCTGGTAAAGTGTATGGTAGAGTAAGACGGAGAGTAGGATAGCAGATGAACAAGGAGACTTTAAGAAAGGTATGTGTGTAGACCAAGTGTTTACAGTGAAACATATAGGTGAACACTATTTAGATAAGGGTAAAGAGGTTTTTGTTGCATTTATGGATTTGGAAAAGGCGTATGACAGGGTGAATAGGGGGGGAATGTGACAGATGTTGCAAATGTATGGAATAGGAGGTAGGTGAGGCTCAGGTTAGAGTGTGTAGGAGAGAGGGAGATTATTTCCCGGTAAAAGTAGGCCTTAGGCAAGGATGTGTGATGTCACCATGGTTGTTCAATATATTTATAGGTGAGGTTGTAAGAGAAATGAATGCTCGGGTGTTGGCAAGAGGTGTGGGGTTAAAAGATAAAAAATCTAACACAAAGTGGGAGTTGTAACAGTTGCTCTTTGCTGATGACACTGTGCTTTTGGGAGATTCTGAAGAGAAGTTGCAGACGTTGGTGGATGAGTTTGGTAGGTTATGTAAAACAAGAAAATTAAAAGTGAATATAGGAAAGAGTAAAGTGATGAGGATAACAAAATTAGGTGACGAAAGATTGGATATCAGATTGTAGGGAGAGAGTATGGAGGGACATAAGAACATAAAGAAGGAACACTGCAGCAGGCCTACTGGCCCATGCGAGGCAGGTCCAAGTCTCCTACCGGCTTAAGCCAATGCCCAAACCTAGTCAGGTCAGGTCACATTCACTTAAGGAAGGAACACGGCAACTGACCTAGTAGCACAAGCTAATCAGGTCCAACTCACATCCACCCACACCCACTCATGTATATATCTAACCTATTTTTAAAATTACACAACGTTTCAGTTTGTTCCACTCATCCACAGCTGTATTACCAAACTAGTGCTTTCCTATATCCTTCCTGAATCTGAATTTTTCCAGCTTAAAACCATTGCTACGAGTCCTGTCTAGGCTAGATATTTTCAGCACGTTATTTACATCCCCTTTATTTATTCCTGTCTTCCAGTTATACACCTCACTCATATCCCCCCCCCCCCAATTCTACGTCTTTCTAGAGAGTGCAGATTCAGGGCCCTTAGTCTATCCTCATAGGGAAGATATCTGATACATGGGATCAACTTTGTCATCCTCCTTTGTATGTTTTCCAGATCAATTATACCCATTCTGTAATACGGTGACCAAAGCTGTGCAGCATAATCTAAATGAGGCCTAACCAAGGCCTAACCTGAGGATTCCTATTATTTATGCTTCTTGATATGAAGCCAAGGATTCTGTTAGCTTCACTGCGAACACTTATGCACTGCTGTCTTGGTTTCAGATTACTGCTAACCAGAACTCCTAAATATTTTTCTCAATCCATAATATTAAGATCTACATTATTTAGTTTATATGTGGCATAGTTGTTTTCCTGTCCAACATTTAGAACTTTGCATTTGTCTATATTGAACTGCATCTGCCACTTCTCCGACCACTGCATCAGTCTATTCAAATCTTCCTGGAGTGCTCAAATGTCCTAGTCAGAATGAATTCGACGGCTTATTTTGGTGTCATCGGCAAACTTGCTTATGTCGCTCTTTATGCCCTCATCTATGTCGTTTATGTAGATTGTGAACAGCAGGGGGCCCAACACTGACCCCTGTGGAACACCGCTCGTGACGCTTCCCCACTCTGATTTCTCCCCATTTATGCAAACTCTCTGCTGCCTATTTGTCAACCATGCCTCTATCCAGGAAAAAAATTCTCCTATTCCATGTGCCTTAATTTTCCTCAATAGTCTCAGATGTGGGACTCTGTCAAAAGCCTTACTGAAGTCCATATACACAATATCATATTCAAGGTTCCAGGACCGAAACGTTTTCTAATAAATATGTTATAGTGTTTGCTTACGTGTCTTTCTAAACCAACTTGTCGGTATTTATTACCAAGGTTTATACCATTACCATGATCTACCTCCTCAAATACCTTAGTGAAAAAAGTTAATAAATTCGTAAGGCAGGAATGCAGGAATGCTGAGATTCGTTGATTAATTTATGCTTTTCAAGGTGGCTACGAACTGCCTCGGCAATTATTTATTCCATAAATTTTCCCACTATGGAGGTTAGGCTTATTGGTCTATAGTTCGAAGCTAATGACCTGTCACCTGCTTTGAAAATAGGTATCACATTTGCCATTTTCCACTTATCTGGCACCATGCCAGTTTGTAGTGATATGTTGAAAAGATTAGCCAAAGGTTTGCTAAGCCCCTCTTTACATTCCTTTAGAACCCTTGCGTACAGTTCATCAGGGCCTAGGGATTTGTTAGGTTTTAATTTATCTATTTGCCTAAGGACCATGTCACTTGTGACCCTAATCGTGCATAGTTTATCATCCTGTTCTACATAATTTATTATTTCTGGAATATCGCTAGTATCTTTCTGTGTAAAAATGGAGAGGAAGTATGTGTTAAAAATTCTGCAGATTTCCTTATCACTGTCTGTGAGCTGACCCGAGTCACTTTTGAGTGTGCCTATCTTGTCCCTGATCTTACTTCTGTATACCTGAAAGAATTCTTTTGGGTTAGTCTTCGATTCTCTTGCAACTTTAACCTCATAATCTCTTTTTGCTTTTCTTATTCCCTTTTTTTATTCCTCTCTTTAACTGAATATATTGATTTCTTAATTGCCTCTCTCCTCTTTTGATTTGCCTATATATGCCTCTCTTTTGACCAGTGAGATGTGTTAATCTATTGTTCATCCATTTAGGATCATTTTTGCTTGATCTGATTTCCCTATTTGGAACATAGGTTGTCTGTGCAGCTAGAACTATGCCCTGGAAAACGTCATATCGGCAATCATCACCACCTACCTGACCCATAGTCAAGTCATTCCACTTCAGCCCACCCAAGTATTTTTTCAGTCCTATGAAACCAGCCAAGCGAAAGTCAGGGACAGAGACTTGATTGCCATTATTAGGGGAATTCCATGATATATTAAAACTGAGTGATTTGTGATCACTTTCCCCAAGCTCATCATTAACCTCAAGATTATTAATTAGCATTTCCCTGCTGGGAAGAACCAAGTCAAGCAGGTTATTTCCTCTAGTTGGTTCAGTCACAAACTGTTTTAAAAAACAATCCTGAATCGTATCAGAGTCACTTGACTCTAAATTTTCTGTCAAATTCCTCCAGTCAATCTGTCTATAGTTGAAATCTCCCATTATCACAACATTTTCGTATGTAGATGCCTTACGAATTTCATCCCATAGAAGTTTACCGCACTCCCTATCAAGATTTGGGGCCCTGTAAATCACACCCAAAATTAGTTTTTCACGGCCCTCGAGAAGCTGTAACCAAATAGATTCAGTGGCTGACGCTTCTAATTTTATATCTTGTCTAACACAAAAATTTAAATTGTCTTTGAAATACATCACTACTCCACCACCCTTCCTGTTGACCCTGTCAGTGTGGAATAATTTATAGCCTTGTATGTGATATTCAGAAGGCATCTCTCTATCTTTCAATTTGAGCCAAGAGGTGATTGTATTCAGATATTTGGGAGTGGACGTGTCAGCAGATGGGTCTGTGAAGGATGAGGCGAATCATAGAATTGATGAAGGGAAAAAGGTGAGGGTGCACTTAGGAGTCTGTGGAGACAAAGAACTTTGTCCATGGAAGCAAAGAGGGGGATGTATGAAGAGTATAGTTATACCAACACTCTTACATGAGTGTGAAACATGAGTGATGAATGTTGCAACACGGAGAAGGCTGAAGGCAGTGGAGATCTCATGTCTGAGGGCAATGGGTGGTGTGAATATAATAAAGAGAATTCATAGTTTGGAGATTAGGTGTGGGATTACCAAAACTATTGTCGAGAGGGTTGAGGAGGTTTGGACATGTAGAGAGGATGGAACAAAATAGAATGACATCGAGAGTGTATACATCTATAGTGGACGGAAGGCGGGGTAGGGGTCGGCCTAGGAAAGGTTGGAGGGGGTAAAGGAGGTTTTGTGTGCGAGGGGCTTGGACTTCCAGCAAGCGTGCGTGAGCGTGTTAGGAGGGAATGGAGACAAATGGTTTTTAGGACTTGACGTACTGTTAGAGTGTGAGCAAGGTTACATTTATGAAGGGATTCAGGGAAACCGGCAGGCCGGACTTGAGTCCTGGAAGTGCAATGCCGGCACTGAAGGAGGGGTGTTAATGTTGCAGTTTTATAACTGCATTCCAAGCACGCCTCTGGCAACACATTGATGAAGTGAATGATGAGGGTTTTTCATTTTCGGACCACACTGCCTTGGTGGGAGACGGCCGATGTGCTAATACCATATATATATATATATATATATATATATATATATATATATATATATATATATATATATATATACATGCATACATATATACATACATGCATACATATATACATACATACATATATACATACATACATACATACATATATACATGCATACATACATACATACATACATACATACATACATACATACCCCTTCATTCCTTTGCCATGGTAATTCTGCATAAACAGAATGCAGTTACCAATGTTATTTGCATTTATGGTTGGTTAATGGAGCATAAAGGCAGTATGTTACACTAGGGTCATTAAGGCTGCACCTAACTTTTCACCACCAGACAAGAATACTTTAATACCTAAAATAGGGATTAAAGTAAACTCTCAGTATATATACACTGAGATAAACACTAGTGTGTTGATCCTGTTCGTTACATTTATATTTCATACAATAAACATTTGCATTATAATTTTAATAGGTTTAATTGTACAGTAAACTCATGAAAATATATATATATATATATATTAATTATGGCCGGCTAAATGTCAATATTTCATGAAGACTTTTATGTGGTATATTTTGTATTCTGGCAACAACAGAGTTAATTGAAACAAAAGCTACTTTTTTTTCTATTTCTCTCACCGTTGTTTTTTTTATATGAGGATCCTAGTAATTAAAATTGATTTGGCTAATGCAAAAATTGACCTTCGTTACATAGTCAAAAGGGATAAACAAATAATATCCATAATGTTCGTTATTGTGAAGCCTCGCATCATTGTATTTCTCACTAAAATTCCTTCGCTGCTGAAGAACCAACAAATACTTTAATTTGGATATATTTTAAATTGATAATTACTTTTATGTTATACTTTATGTTTTTAATATTAGTGAATTGATTTACATTCGATAAAGCCGATAAAAATCTGTTATATATATTATGGTGAATAGTAAGGGGACTTTTTTTGTGTCATATTTCGTTACTTGATGAATTGTGTTGTAAACCTTTAATCTTTTTACATTTTATGTTCACACGAAGCGCTAAGCACTTGTGGGTTATTCAATACTGTGGATTGTGGAGGCTCGGTCCTCCGTCCGGTAATCAGGAGAGAAGAATCCTGCATTTCGTAGCGGGGGTCTTCTCCAGAGCTTGGAGAAGTGACGTGTTGCTGACAGGTATGAGAACAATGATGCAGCTTTTAGTGGTAGAACGTTTCACTCTGATTTAGCGCTCATCTTGAATGTTATAATAACATTAATAATATGATTTGGTTTTCTTAGGACCAACACAGGCACAGATGTTATACTATAAGTTCGTACGTCGGTTTGCGTGCGGCCAGCAGTAACATCCTGGTTGATCAGGCCCTGATCCACTGCGAGGCTTGGTCACAGACCGGGCCACGGAAGCGTTGACCACCGAAACCCTCTCCAGGTATACTCCAGGTAACACTTACACAGTATAGGTTATCGTGATGGAAATGTTGCAGTGACGGATGTGCCAGTTGCAGAAATATTATGTACTTAAAATTATGGAAATGAGTTTATCATTTTCTGTAGTTTAATTTTTTACATATGGAGTGGGTAAATACATACTAGTGTACCCCAATTAAAGCAGGTTAGTTACTGAACAGTGCTTCAAGTTGGAAAAGTTCAGATTCAGGAAGGACATAGGAAAGCACTGCTTTGGTAATAGAGTAGTGGATGAGTGGAACAAACTCCCGAGTACCGTCATAGAAGCTAAGACCTTCTGTAGTTTTAAAAATAGGTAGGTCTGGTGCCGTGCTCCTTCCTTAAGTGGAAGTTACCTGACTAGGCGGTCATTGTTCTAGGCCAGGGGGTGGCATGGACCTGCTTCGCATGGGACAGTAGGTCTGTTGCAGTGTTCCTTCTTTCTTATGTTCTTATGATATGGTGGCCGTCATGTGTCACAATAATAAATGTAAAGCCTTCACCTGTGTACCATGTTGGCAAGGTGGAAAACTCAGAGGAAGCTCTTGTGACGGATGGAGTCACTTCATGTGAGATTTGATGAAATAACTTAACACAAGCCTGGTGTCCCGGGGCATGAGATACACCGCCTAGCTTCGGTAAGGTGCCCACACTTTTATGGGATTTGGCTGTGTGGCAAAGCTACTGCATAGTTGGATGTTGAGTGCGCAGGTTCGAATCCTGCTGTGGACTAAGAGATTATGTTTTGTGTGTGTGTGTGTATATATATATATAATATATATATATATATATATATATATATATATATATATATATATATATATATATTATATATATATATATATATATATATATATATATATATATATATTATATATATATATATATATATAT
Organism: Cherax quadricarinatus; assembly: GCF_038502225.1. Lineage (NCBI taxonomy): Eukaryota > Metazoa > Arthropoda > Malacostraca > Decapoda > Parastacidae > Cherax > Cherax quadricarinatus. Next base: position 14,285,555 of record NC_091335.1, on the reverse strand, counting down.
ATATATATATATATATATATATATATATATATATATATATATATATATATATATATATATATATATATATATATATATATATATATATATATATATATATATATATATATATATATATATATATATATATATATATATATATATATATATATATATATATATATATATATATATATATATATATATATATATATATATATATATATAGTCCATCGGGAAGTGGAGAAAAATTCTTCCTCCCTAAACCATGCAACTAAAATACCGGGAGCAAGGGGGCAGTAACCCCTTCTCCTGTATAAATTACTACATATAAAAAGAAAAACTTTTTTCTTTTTATGTAGTGCCGAATAGGTAAAAACTGGTCAGTTAGCAAGAACTCATTTAAAAGTAAGTCCTTTCTAAAAAAAAAAATCTTATACGTTTAAAGATATAGTTTTTTTTTTCATTTATGTTAATGTAATGTAAAAGAACCTTAGAAAACTTACCTAACCTTATTATAACAAGCGCAATTTACTTTAGCCTAATCCAAGTAAATATGTTTTAGATAAGTTTACGATAATTTAATAATAAACACACACAAAGAAATATATTTTTTCGTTAGGCTCAAAATTATTTTTGCGAAATTATTGCATACACAGATTTTCGCTTTCCTTATTCATGGCCAGAAGAGCGTTGCTATTTAAGCCAAATTCGCAAGTTTTACCTATTCAGCATGACACACACACACATATATATATATATATGTGTGTTCGATTTGTTAGGAAGTTGAAGATCCATCTCCCCACTTTCCCAGTTATTCCTTTAGCACGTATTTTATGGGCTATTACGCCATGATTGTATTTGTCAAATGCTTTTGCAAAGTCTGTGTATATTACATCTGCATTCTGATTTTCTTCCAGTGCATCCAAGGCCATATCATAGTGATCCAGTAGTTGTGAGAGGCAGGAGCGACCTGCCCTGAACCCATGTTGCCCTGGATTGTGCAGATTTTGGGAATCCAGGTGATTTGCAATCCTGCTTCTTAGCACTCTTTCAAAGATTTTTATGATGTGGGACGTCAGAGCTATTGGTCTATAGTTCTTAGCTAATGCTTTGCTGCCACTTTTATGGAGTGGGGCTATATCCGTTGTTTTAAGTGACTGTTGAATTTCACCCATGTCAAAGCTCCTCCTCCATAGTGTACTTAGGGCACGCGAGAGGGGTTTCTTGCAGTTCTTAATGAAAACAGAGTTCCACGAGTCTGGGCCCGGGACTGAGTGCATGGGCATGTTGTCAGTGGCTTTTTCGAAATCTATCAGAGTTAGGGTAATGTCAGAAATCTGGCATACATTTATGGAGTTTTGAGGCTCATTCATGAAATCATTTGGGTCGTCGATCCTCAGACCGATTAGTGGTTCACAAAACACAGAGTCGTACTGGGATTTCAATATTTCACTCATTTCCTTGTTGTCATCTGTGTAAGTCCCATCCTGTCTGAGTAAGAGCCCGATACTAGATGTGGTATTGGCCTTGTTTTTGGCATATGAAAGAAATATTTTGAATTTCTTTCAACTTCACTAATAGCTTTAAGCTCCTCCTGTCTCTCCTGGTTCCTGTAAGAGTCATTTAACTTAAGTTCGATAGTTTCCACTTCCCTGGTCAGCGCCTCCTTTCGTGTATCAGATATTCTAGCACTCGTGAGGACCTCAGTGACTCTTCGTCGTCTTCTGTAGATATATATATATATATATATATATATATATATATATATATATATATATATATATATATATATATATATATATATATATATATATTCAACAAGTCGGCCGTCTCCCACCGAGGCAGGGTGACCCAAAAAAGAAAGAAAATCCCCAAAAAGAAAATACTTTCATCATTCAACACTTTCACCACACTCACACATTATCACTGCTTTTGCAGAGGTGCTCATAATACAGCAGTTTAGAAGCATATACGTATAAAAATACACAACATATCCCTCCAAACTGCCAATATCCCAAACCCCTCCTTTAAAGTGCAGGCATTGTACTTCCCATTTCCAGGACTCAAGTCCGACTATATGAAAATAACCGGTTTCCCTGAATCCCTTCACTAAATATTACCCTGCTCACACTCCAACAGATCGTCAGGTCCCATGTATCATTCGTCTCCATTCACTCCTATCTAACACGCTCATGCACGCTTGCTGGAAGTCCAAGCCCCTCGCCCACAAAACCTCCTTTACCCCCTCTTTCCAACCCTTTCGAGGACGACCCCTACTCCTCCTTCCTTCCCCTATAGATTTATATGCTTTCCATGCCATTCTACTTTGATCCATTCTCTCTAAATGACCAAACCAGCAGCAACAGCCTGGTTGATCAGGCTCTGATCCACCAGGAGGCCTGGTCTCAGACCGGGCCGCGGGGGCGTTGACCCCCGGAACTCTCTCCAGGTAAACTCCAGGTAAACCACAATAACAACCCCTCTTCTGCCCTCTGACTAATGCTTTTATTAACTCCACACGTTCTCCTAATTTCCACACTCCGAATTTTCTGCATAATATTTACACCACACATTGCCCTTAGACAGGACATCTCCACTGCCTCCAACCGTCTCCTCGCTGCTGCATTTACCACCCAAGCTTCACATCCATATAAGAGTGTTGGTACTACTATACTTTCATACATTCCCTTCTTTGCCTCCATAGATAACGTTTTTTGACTCCACATATACCTCAACGCACCACTCACCTTTTTTCCCTCATCAATTCTATGATTAACCTCATCCTTCATAAATCCATCCGCCGACACGTCAACTCCCAAGTATCTGAAAACATTCACTTCTTTCATACTCCTCCTCTCCAATTTGATATCCAATTTTTCTTTATCTAAATCATTTGATACCCTCATCACCTTACTCTTTTCTATGTTCACTTTCAACTTTCTACCTTTACACACATTCTCAAACTCATCCACTAACCTTTGCAATTTTTCTTTAGAATCTCCCATAAGTACAGTATCATCAGCAAAAAGTAACTGTGTCAATTCCCATTTTGAATTTGATTCCCCATAATTTAATCCCACCCCTCTCCCGAACACCCTAGCATTTACTTCTTTTACAACCCCATCTATAAATATATTAAACAACCGTGGTGACATTACACATCCCTGTCTCAGACCTACTTTTACCGGGAAGTATTCTCCCTCTCTTCTACACACCCTAACCTGAGCCTCACTATCCTCATAAAAGCTCTTTACAGCATTTAGTAACTTACCACCTATTCCATATACTTGCAACATCTGCCACATTGCTCCTCTATCCACTCTATCATATATTATTATTTTTTTTTATTATCACACTGGCCGATTCCCACCAAGGCAGGGTGGCCCGTAAAAGAAAAACTTTCACCATCATTCACTCCATCACTGTCTTGCCAGAAGGGTGCTTTACACTACAGTTTTTAAACTGCAACATTAACACCCCTCCTTCAGAGTGCAGGCACTGTACTTCCCATCTCCAGGACTCAGGTCCGGCCTGCCGGTTTCCCTGAACCCCTTCATAAATGTTACTTTGCTCACACTCCAACAGCACGTCAAGTATTAAAAACCATTTGTCTCCATTCACTCTATCATATGCCTTTTCTAAATCCATAAATGCAATAAAAACTTCCTTACCTTTATCTAAATACTGTTCACATATATGCTTCAATGTAAACACTTGATCTACACATCCCCTACCCACTCTGAAGCCTCCTTGCTCATCCGCAATTCTACATTCTGTCTTATCTCTAATTCTTTCAATTATAACCCTACCATACACTTTTCCTGGTATACTCAGTAAACTTATTCCTCTATAATTTTTACAATCTCTTTTGTCCCCTTTCCCTTTATATAAAGGGACTATACACGCTCTCCGCCAATCCCTAGGTACCTTCCCCTCTTTCATACATTTATTAAACAAAAGTACCAACCACTCCAACACTATATCCCCCCCTGCTTTTAACATTTCTGTCATGATCCCATCAGTTCCAGCTGCTTTACCCCCTTTCATTCTACGTAATGCCTCACGTACCTCCACCACACTTACATTCTGCTCTTCTACACTCCTAAAAGATGGTATACCTCCCTGGCCAGTGCATGAAATTACCGCGTCCCTGTCTTCCTCAACATTTAAAAGTTCCTCAAAATATTCTCGCCATCTACCTAATACCTCCCTCTCCCCATCTACTAACTCCCCTACTCTGTTTTTAACTGACAAAGCCATACTTTCCCTAAGCTTTCTTAACTTGTTTAACTCACTCCAAAATTTTTTCTTATTTTCATTAAAATTTCTTGACAGTGCCTCTCCCACTCTTTCATCTGCTCTCCTTTTGCACTCTCTCACCACTCTCTTCACCTTTCTTTTACTCTCCATATACTCTGCTCTTCTTATAACACTTCTGCTTTGTAAAAACCTCTCGTAAGCTACCTTTTTCTCTTTTATCACACCCTTTACTTCATCATTCCACCAATCACTCCTCTTTCCTCCTGCCCCCACCCTCCTATAACCATATATACATATATATACATATACATATATATACATATATATATACATATATATATACATATATATATACATATACATATATATACATATAACAAAATTAATGCTCTGAGAGATAATTTAAGAGTTTGAGTTATCACAGTGAAGCAAGGGAACATGGATATGCTCCAACATGTTGCTGCAACACAGACTAAAAAGATTATGCCATTGGTTTCTGATCATCTTGAAGTACTTGCCAGCGTTTTATGACCCTTGTGGGTTTAGCGCTTAGTTCTGATTATAATAATAACTGAAGTACTGTCAGAAAAAAAAAGAATCAGTATCATTTCCCAAATTTACGTAGAGAAGACTATGTTTCAAAAACATTTATTGCATCAGTACTAAGCCCGTCGTAGCTTAGTCTCACAGGAGAGGAATTAATTGAAATACGTAATGATCTCAGTCTGAAATTATAGCGTAAGTGAGTACCGCTGGACGAATTCTGGATAGAGATTAAGAATAAACATCCTCAAGTTGTAACATTACTTTCCTTGTGTATTTGTATGTGGCCTCCCCTGCTTTGGGCTGTTTTCTGGCGCACACAGTGGCCTCTAATAACCACCCAGTTATGCTTTCGGATGTTGAGTCTTAGCTTCTGGCCCATAGCTCAGGGTAGCTTTACGATGTCGTTATTGTACCCAACTAATGTAGTACTGACAATAGTGGAGTATATAATTTTTATGAGAATGAAAAAAAAAAAACGCGACCATCATACCAAACGCAACGTGATGACTGCTCAGGATTCCTCTCCTTTTCCTCTCTTCCTTTTCTCTTCCTCGTTTTTTTTTTTTATATATATTTGGTACGCTCAGGGATCCTGGGTTTAGCTTGTGTAGATTGCTAACAGCTCTTTGCTTTTATTTTTACGATGTGGGTAAGTTCTTTAAATATGCATGAAATCTAAATTTGTAACGCGACTTCCATTTGTTTTGTTGATTGTGTTAATTTACGGAGTTACCTTAAACTTTCAGAAAAAATGTTGTTAGTTTGCGTTTTAAGTAAATGGACGCATGTGCGCTTAACAAGACACTTTTCTGTGGCTACGTTTTCTTACTGAAGACAACACAAACAATGCCGTGCATAGTTTTTAATTTAATATGTCTATTATGTACCCCATACCCATCCTGTGGTGGGCCTCAAAGTTTTGATAGCCGAACAAGGTACAAAGGTAATGACCATAGATAAAGGAAATAAGGTAAGGCGTCAGGACTGCGGGAATTCTTGAAGGAAGTTGTAGTGGTGGTGATGGTAGTTGTAGCAGTAGTTTATAATAATTTCAAGTGATGGTGGAGCAGGTGTTGGAGTAGATAAAGTGATGACTTTTGCTGCTAGGCAGTCTAGTAGGAAACTACCGCGACGGATGTGAACGTAGAGAAGTGTGTCCCAGTAACGTATGATGTAAATGTCCATTATGATGCTCTGTCTCACTGCACCATACAATATGTTATGTAACTGAACACGTGTGACTGATAAGATATTTACTACCTCTGTTTCGCTCACTGGGGGCTTTGTTAGTTCAATACGAGAAAATGCAGTACATGGATTCATGCATTTTGTGTGTCCATACATTGTACTGTTTGTGTTGGCTTGACAAGAACTCTGGCGAGTGAATAATAGCCACAATAAATACATCACTAGTTGCATGCGTGTCCATTTACCTACCAAATTGCAATCTTATCAATAATGTATCATGTTTGTATTCTATTTGCCACAAAAATATTCTTACACGCACTTTTTCGTGCGGTAATATGTAAAAATTTTGGTGTAATTTTCAAAAATTGTAAAGCATGAACAAATAGTAATGAATATTTTATATTGAAAAGACCGCTTTAATGAATCTTCTGTAAATATATTTTTAGAATTCTATGCTTAGATTGCTCAGGTTAAATTCTATTTACATTTGCAAACATACGAGAACAAGTCGAAGCTTTCTTAGACCCTTTATTGTTCCCTGCAGGATGACGCAAGTGATGACGTACCGGTCTTCAATGACGTCAGTCACATTGTGGATGCTGATTCGTCAACGCTGAGGTGTGGTCGTTGATTGGCCACACGTAGTAAACAATGAGGTCACTGCTTCTGAAAACAGCTTCGAAATAGAATGTGATACGCAAGATCTTTATAGATTAATTATTTAAAACTTAAATGTTAGTGACTGCTGTGCGAGAAATACATTAGTATCGACTTTGGTGCAGCAGACTGTGGCAACTGTTACAGAGGACGACTGAGAGTTGCCGAATCTCACCATTGATGAGACTGTTGGTGCAGTAGAGGAGATATTGTGTCGAGTTGGTGGCAGGAGCTGCAAGTGAGGGTATACGTACCTCCTACACATACCCATCACTTACACTATACCCTTTAATAAACAAACCAAATTTGCGCATCAAAGAAAGTCATACGTTATATATAACCTGTGCAAAGTGACATGTGAATGCCTAAGGCCACATAATTTTCATATTGTAGGTATGAAAAATTTAAGTAAATAAGAAGAGTAAGACGATAGTGTGTTGTGGTGGAGACAGACAACATTTAGAGATAACAGGGATAACGCACACCAGCTGGAACATGGTGGGTGCCCTCAGTGTAACCTTCATCTAGCCTACTCTTGTAGTATCGTCAGCCTTCACAACATCTACACGCATGCTGGTACCCAAGGTAAGTTATACTACAATCTTTTCTAAAAAGAATAATGTTAGAAAGCCTTGTTTATTTATCAGGGAAAGCTGACGCGGGTGTTTCATGATGACCCCGTCAGTCTTACTATCAGTATCTTAAAAACTGGGCATTGCTTAGATGCTGGTGAAGGGCTCTTGATACGAGAAATTGGAGCTACCTTTCCCTTTCATTACTCCTGTTTATCTCCAGTTCCTTCATCGTGATGCTGGTGAAGGGCTCTTCATAGAAGAAATTGAATCTGCTCCAATTCCTTGAATCGAGCCAGTGTGTTCATTTCCCGCAGGCGCTGTATAACCACTACGAGTTTAGAGCTCTCCATGAACAATAATTCATCGTTGTACGACCCTTGCTTGTTTAGCGTTTCCCAGAATAGTGATAATAATACGTAATAATAGTGTCCTTGACAGCACTGAGGTCATTTGAGTGTATTTAGGATCTAATCCATTCAAAGGCGGAGCCTTGATGCAGATGAGGGGCTTTTGATCCAAGAAACTAGATTGACTGGAGCAATTTGACAGGAAATTTAGAGTCAGGTGACTTTCTTGATACGATCCAGGATTGTTTTTTAAAACAGTTTGTGACAGAGCCAACTAGGGGAAATAACCTCCTTGACTTGGTTCTTGCCAGTAGGGAAACACTAATTAATAATCTTGAGGTTAATGATGAGCTTAGGGAAAGTGATCACAAATCACTCAGTTTTAATATATCATGGAATTCCCCTAATAATGGCAATCAAGTCTCTGTCCCTGACTTCCGCTTGGCTGATTTCATAGGACTGAAAAATTACTTAGGTGGGCTGAACTGGAATGACCTGACTAAGGGTCAGGTAGGTGGTGATGGTTGCCGATATGACGCTTTCCAGGGCATAGTTCTAGCTGCTCAGTCAAATTATATTCCAAATAGGGAAATTAGATCAAACAAAAATGATCCTAAATGGATGAACAATAGATTAAAATATCTAATTGGTCAAAAGAGAGGCATATATAGGCAAATCAAAAGAGGGGAGGGGCAATTAAGAAATCGATATATTCAGTTAAAGAGAGAAATAAAAAAAGGAATTAGAAAAGCAAAAAGAGATTATGAGGTTAAAGTTGCAAGAGATTCGAAGACTAACCCAAAAGGATTCTTTCAGGTATACAGAAGTAAGATCAGGGACAAGATAGGCCCACTCAAAAGTTCCTCGGGTCAGCTCACTGACAGTGATAAGGAAATGTGTAGAAGTTTTAACACATACTTCCTCTCAGTTTTTACACAGGAGGATACCAGCGATATTCCAGAAATGATAAATTATGTGGAACAGGACGATAATAAACTGTGCACGATTAGAGTCACAAGTGACATGGTCCTTAGGCAAATAGATAAATTAAAACCTAACAAATCCCCAGGCCCTGATGAACTGTATGCAAGGGTTCTAAAGGAATGTAAAGAGGAGCTTAGCAAACCTTTGGCTAATCTTTTCAACATATCACTACAAACAGGCATGGTGCCAGATAAGTGGAAAATGGCAAATGTGATACCTATTTTCAAAGCAGGTGACAGGTCCTTAGCTTCGAACTATAGACCAATAAGCCTAACCTCCATAGTGGGAAAATTTATGGAATCAATAATTGCCGAGGCAGTTCGTAGCCACCTTGAAAAGCATAAATTAATCAACGAATCTCAGCATGGTTTTACAAAGGGGCGTTCCTGCCTTACGAATTTATTAACTTTTTTCACTAAGGTATTTGAGGAGGTTGATCATGGTAATGAATATGATATTGTGTATATGGACTTCAGTAAGGCTTTTGACAAGGTCCCACATCAGAGACTATTGAGGAAAATTAAGGCACATGGAATAGGAGGAGAAATTTTTTCCTGGATAGAGGCATGGTTGACAAATAGGCAGCAGAGAGTTTGCATAAATGGGGAGAAATCAGAGTGGGGAAGCGTCACGAGCGGTGTTCCACAGGGGTCAGTGTTGGGCCCCCTGCTGTTCACAATATACATAAACGACATAGATGAGGGCATAAAGAGCGACATCAGCAAGTTTGCCGATGACACCAAAATAGGCCGTCGAATTCATTCTGACGAGGACATTAGGGCACTCCAGGAAGATTTGAATAGACTGATGCAGTGGTCGGAGAGGTGGCAGATGCAGTTTAATATAGACAAATGCAAAGTTCTAAATGTTGGACAGGACAATAACCATGCCACATATAAACTAAATAATGTAGATCTTAATATTACGGATTGCGAAAAAGATTTAGGAGTTCTGGTTAGCAGTAATCTGAAACCAAGACAACAGTCCATAAATGTTCGCAATAAAGCTAATAGAATCCTTGGCTTCATATCAAGAAGCATAAATAATAGGAGTCCTCAGGTTGTTCTTCAACTCTATACATCCTTGGTTAGGCCTCATTTAGATTATGCTGCACAGTTTTGGTCACCGTATTACAGAATGGATATAAATGCTCTGGAAAATGTACAAAGGAGGATGACCAAGTTGATCCCATGTATCAGAAACCTTCCCTATGAGGATAGACTAAGGGCCCTGAATCTGCACTCTCTAGAAAGACGTAGAATTAGGGGGGATATGATTGAGGTGTATAAATGGAAGACAGGAATAAATAAAGGGGATGTAAATAGTGTGCTGAAAATATCTAGCCTAGACAGGACTCGCAGCAGTGGTTTTAAGTTGGAAAAATTCAGATTCAGGAAGGATATAGGAAAGTACTGGTTTGGTAATAGAGTTGAGGATGAGTGGAACAAACTCCCAAGTACAGTTATAGAGGCCAGAAAGTTGTGTAGCTTTAAAAATAGGTTGGATAAATACATGAGTGGATGTGGGTGGGTGTGAGTTGGACCTGATAGCTTGTGCTACCAGGTCGGTTGCCGTGTTCCTCCCTTAAGTCAAGGTGACCTGAACTGACTAGTTTGGGTGCATTGGCTTAAGCTGGTAGGAGACTTGGACCTGCCTCGCATGGGCCAGTAGGCCTGCTGCAGTGTTCCTTCGTTCTTATGTTCCTTGGATTGAACCTTAATGCCTCCCATCCCCTAGGCACTACATGACTCATACGGGTTTAGCGCTTCCCCTGAGTAAAGACAGGATCTGTTCCTGTCTCCATTTACCTTACCCTTCACAGTGGGTGCCTTGATGCTAGCGACGAGCTCTTGATCCAAGGAACAGGAGGTACCCTCATTTTTTTTATTGAACTTGATTGTTTGCCAGTCCCCAGGTAATGTATGACCTCTGCGGGAGTTTACGCTTCACGTGAATGTATTACTCTCTACTGTAATATTTTATACGGTATTGTGATATCTTAGACGAATTTGTATTCAGTGTTTATATCTAGCATATAATGTTTATATAAAGCAGTAGATACTTTTGGAGGTCCTTGATTCGAGGAGTTGGATATGTTCTTCCCTTGGGTCGAACCCGATTACTTCCCAATCTTCATGTACTGTATGACCGCTATGGGTTTAGCACTTTCCCCTCAATATTATAATATTCTGCTTGTCAGATTGCTGCATTCGTCTACAACTCTTGTTACTAAACCAGTTTTTTTCATTTAGCCTTTCTAAACCATTATTTCTTGTTCTTTTCATATTAGATATCGTCAGCACCCTATTTGTATCTCCATTATTTATACTTGTCTTTCCATCATTCTGTCTTTAAAGGAAAGATTACTTGTACAGTGGATTAACCTGATCCTTCTCTGTGTGCTCCCCAACACATTTATATCCATTCTGGGCCCAAAATGAGTTTACCTGCTTACTGGAGTTGGTGATAATCACAAGTAGTATAAAGTGTACAATATGTTCAAGAATGGAGATGGTTTTATTTTGTGCAAATGGCTGTAAAGGTATTTTTTAATGTTAGGCTAGGTTTTAACCAAGCCTAACCCAGCCTCCATCTCTGTAGAATATGTCGGGGACTTCATTTCATCTTTGTAATCAACATCAGTAAATCACACATGGTTAAATGCTTGCCTAGGCTTACTCAGACACCGTGCTGCCATGTGTCTAATTTGCGTCTGCGTAATTGTTTGTGGTAGGTTTTCACGATCCTTAGCTAACTAGAAATAAATAAAAATAATTTTTCTAATGCAGAGAATAGCATAAGAAAACTTATTGTGTAAAATGAAGATAACTTTTGGTTTTCCCCAGGCACATTGTTGTTGGTGGACGGGATGCGCAAGATCCTACTACGACTATTGTTTTACTGGTTTAGCGTTCTGTTTTTATATAATTCTAGAAATATTCATATTTTAGTCAGTTTGAACTGTGAGTACATTTTGCATTTCTTGTTACTATTTGCATGTTATTAAATATTATACGTGCATAATTATAATTGGCTTAACCAGTCGCTATGATAGTTTCCTCTAGCCCTATGGGCTCTGAATATTGTCAACACCCGATCGAAAACACCACAGAATATCAAATGCAGAGACAAGATGTTGTTCAAGTTCCTTGATTATTCACCCTTGTTGCAGATTGATTATTCACATGGTTCATCACTCATGTTACAGAATGGACCTAATACGCTGTAAAATATACGAAGATAGGCTGAAGGCATTGCATTTGCACTCTGCAAAGACCTAGATTCTGGGGAATGTGATTCGATCACGTTCCCCAAATTCTAGGTACAAATGGAAAACCGGATAAATAAAGGGAATATAAGTAAAGTGTTAAAAGTATTAATCCAAGACAGGAGTCGCTGCAGTGTAATCAGGTTGGACAAATATAAATTTACAAAAGGTATAGGGAAGTACTCGTGAATATAATAGATTTGACGAGAATATGAATGGATGAGAGTTAGGCCAATAGTCCTACTGAAGTATTCCTTCATTCTTATATAATTACAATCAAATTAAGCGCTAAACCCGAAAAGGTCGTACAGCGCTGCTTGTTCTTATATAGATTTACAAGGCTAGTGCACGCAATTTGAAAATACTTAGTCATTTCGAGTGATACATTGCTAATACATTCAACATAAAATGATCTGTCACGAGCATGTCATCATAAGAAGTCTTTCCTGTTCAGTTGGCCGTATGGTGGAGACACAAGAAGCAACCACTGATGTGTGGTACTGTAGACGGTGATATTTAATACATGTAAATGAAGAAGCCGTTAATTAATCGTATGTCAGTGCCAGGGCAGAGTGACCGCTGGCTTTCCTGTCGAGCTCAATGTAATATAAACACCTCCATCTGTTATCTTTGTGTTGGTGATGACGCGACCTGATAACCTACTCCGCTCCTGCAGAACGTTCCATATAGCTACTACCCCTACTTGCACTTCAGTAAATGTGTGCTGGCATATTTATGTATTTGATAAGGACCTTGGAAAAGTAATTCTCTCTCTCTCTCTCTCTTTCTCTTTATCTCTATCTCTCTCTCTCTCTCTCTCTCTCTCTCTCTCTCTCTCTCTCTCTCTCTCTCTCTCTCTCTCTCTCTCTCTCTCTCTCTCTCTCTCTCTCTCTCCCTCCCTCCCTGTTTCCCCCCTCTCTTCTGTATCTCCATTAATAATAACGTAGCTTTCGGGGTTGTTTATCTTCACATCTCAGAGGAAATAAGGCAACATGCAGGTTAAACAATTTTAGTATGTCAGTTTACGAAATTTATTTACAGTTAAGCTTCAAGACCATTAATTACCCAACAAAAGGCTGCAGTCAGAATAACAAATTCCCACTACAGGCAGCACACTCCACCAATATTCAAAATTCTAAACCTCACCATACAAAACATCCATACTTATTACTGCACCTACTACATACATAGAACACTTAACTCTGATATTAACCCTCCCCTCAAACGTCTCCTTACCAACCTCAACAGAACACATGACCATAACACAAGGCACAGATCACTCTTTGATGTTTCCCGTGTCCATCTCACTATGCAAAAATTCAATGCACATAAAAGACCCAAAAATCTGGAATGCATTACCTGTAAATATAAAAGAAACACTGTCTGTTTATAAATTCAAGTTTCTTCTTAAAAATCACTTACTCACCCACAACTAAATAAATACTGCTCATTATTGTATCTCATAAATGTTTAACCAGTGACCCAATCAAACTTTGTTATTTTTAATTACATTACCTAACAGAATACTCAATTTTACTGAATGCTCAGCAACACAATAAATGACCATATGACCTGTCTTTGTAATACTCATTTGTGCTTAATTGTTAAAAGTTTACAAGAATGTTTACCACTGAATATATCATTGCTTAGTTAATCTTAAGTTAATTTTAAGCATGCCCATTATGCTCTGTATACAAGGGCCTTTGGCATGTTGCACTGTAATAACTGTATTCCTTTGTACTTCACTGTGTCATGTTCAAATAAATAAATAAATAAATACTTGTGCCTAAATAAACTTGCGTAGTGAGAATTATATGGCAGAGGTTCTGCTCCTCCAGCTGTGTCAGTCTTCTCACCCAACAACAACAACAACAACAACAACAACAATAACAACAAGTGCTGTGATCTTAGTTGATATTAGTCATGAAAAGTAATTATACACAGGACAATAATTAACTTTAGAAGTGATGTAGTTTATCCATGTGTAGATTATTTTTTTTTCATTGTACCATTTCAGATAGCGGGTTATTTATCCTTTTAAGAGTTTTACATGTGATAGTTAACCAGTTGCACCATCCATTTCCCAGGCGCTATATAGTATATGACTCCTACGGGTAACACTTCCCCTTATTAAAGTATATATAAATAAAGGTTCAGGAAATACCCTCGTTGGAAAGCAATTGAAAGAGAGCTGTGGTAACTACATAAACATATATAAAAGGTTAAAAGTGGACAACTAGGATCTGTGCGACCGACAGTGAAAACAAGATACAATGACTTTGGTATAAACCTTGGTAATAAATACCGACAAGTTGGTTTAGAAAGACACGTAAGCAAACACTATAACATATTTATTAGAAAACGTTTCGGTCCTGGGACCTTGATCACTTCTAACATAGAAGTGATCAAGGTCCCAGGACCGAAACGTTTTCTAATAAATATGTTATAGTGTTTGCTTACGTGTCTTTCTAAACCACAATGACTTTAAACTATGTAAGAAGCAGAGTGAAAATGTCTACACAAATTGAGACTGTACGACTCTTACGGGATTAGCACTTCTCCATGATAATATTATTATAATCAATACTAAGCGCTAAACCACCAGGGTCATTCCGTCTGTGATAAAACTCATTAATAATAATAATAAATAGTGGTAAGTGGCAGAAATTAAATAAGAAAAATAGTGCCATAATCTACTGGATGCTGAATTATATCAGGGGAGGACACCACCACAAGCAGTGTTATTCTTTCAACTGCAAATAGTAACTTACACACACAGGATCCATACATAGCTTTAAGAAGAGGTATGATAAAGCTCATGGAGCAGGAAGAGTGACCTAGTAGCGACCAGTGAAGAGGCGGGGCCAGGAACTGTGACTCGACCCCTTCAACCACAAATAGGCGAGTGCACACACACACACACACACATACAATGTCCTACGAGGAGAGGTTAAGGGAAATCTACCTGACGACACTGGAGGACAGGAGAGATAAGGAGGATATGATAACGACATTTAAAATAATGAGTTGAATTGACAAGGTGGACAGAGACAGAATGTTCCAGAGATGGGACACAGCAACAAGGGGTCACAGTTGGGAGTTGAAGACTCGCATGAATCACAGGGATGTTAGGAAGTATTTCTTTAGTCACAGAGTTGTCAGGAAATGGAATAGTCTGGAAGTGATGCAGTGGAGGCAGGATTCATAAGTAGCTTTAAGAAGAGGTATGATAAAGCTCATAGAGCAGGAAGAATGACCTAGAAGCGGCCAGTAAAGAGGCGGGGCCAGGACCTGTGAATCGACCCCTGCAACCGCAACTACACAAGTGCAACTAATGTGACATTTATTGTGGCAACGTTTCGCTCTCCAGGAGCTTTATCAAGCCATTACAAACAATACATGGACACAGAGGGTATATAAAGGCTCAGAGTGAGGAGTAATACTAGTGAGGTACCATTTCGATGTTCACTAGTGGTAGTAGTAGTAGTAGTAGTAGTAGTAGTAGTAGTAGTACTACTACTACTACTACTACTACTACTACTACTACTACTACTACTACTACTACTATCACTAGTGAACATCGAAATGGTACCTCACTAGTATTACACCTCACTCTGAGCCTTTATATACCCTCTGTGTCCATGTATTGTTTGTAATGGCTTGATAAAGCTCCTGGAGAGCGAAACGTTGCCACAATAAATGTCACATTAGTTGCACTTGTGTCCTTTTACTTTACATATTGTCGGTAATTCTACCAACTTTATTACAACCGCAACTAGGTGAGTACACTATATATATATATATATATATATATATATATATATATATATATATATATATATATATATATATATATATATATATATATATATATATATATGAACACTATTTAGATAAAGGTAGGGAAGTTTTTATTGCATTTATGGATTTAGAAAAGGCATATGATAGAGTGGATAGAGGAGCAATGTGGCAGATGTTGCAAGTATATGGAATAGGTGGTAAGTTACTAAATGCTGTAAAGAGCTTTTATGAGGATAGTGAGGCTCAGGTTAGGGTGTGTAGAAGAGAGGGAGAATACTTCCCGGTAAAAGTAGGTCTTAGACAGGGATGTGTAATGTCACCATGGTTGTTTAATATATTTATAGATGGGGTTGTAAAAGAAGTAAATGCTAGGGTGTTCGGGAGAGGGGTGGGATTAAATTATGGGGAATCAAATTCAAAATGGGAATTGACACAGTTACTTTTTGCTGATGATACTGTGCTTATGGGAGATTCTAAAGATAAATTGCAAAGGTTAGTGGATGAGTTTGAGAATGTGTGTAAAGGTAGAAAGTTGAAAGTGAACATAGAAAAGAGTAAGGTGATGAGGGTATCAAATGATTTAGATAAAGAAAAATTGGATATCAAATTGGGGAGGAGGAGTATGGAAGAAGTGAATGTTTTCAGATACTTGGGAGTTGACGTGTCGGCAGATGGATTTATGAAGGATGAGGTTAATCATAGAATTGATGAGGGAAAAAAGGTGAGTGGTGCGTTGAGGTATATGTGGAGTCAAAAAACGTTATCTATGGAGGCAAAGAAGGGAATGTATGAAAGTATAGTAGTACCAACACTCTTATATGGATGTGAAGCTTGGGTGGTAAATGCAGCAGCGAGGAGACGGTTGGAGGCAGTGGAGATGTCCTGTCTAAGGGCAATGTGTGGTGTAAATATTATGCAGAAAATTCGGAGTGTGGAAATTAGGAGGTGTGGAGTTAATAAAAGCATTAGTCAGAGGGCAGAAGAGGGGTTGTTGAGGTGGTTTGGTCATTTAGAGAGAATGGATCAAAGTAGAATGACATGGAAAGCATATAAATCTATAGGGGAAGGAAAGAGGGGTAGGGGTCGTCCTCGAAAGGGTTGGAAAGAGGGGGTAAAGGAGGTTTTGTGGGTGAGGGGCTTGGACTTCCAGCAAGCGTACATGAGCGTGTTAGATAGGAGTGAATGGAGACGAATGATACTTGGGACCTGACGATCTGTTGGAGTGTGAGCAGGGTAATATTTAGTGAAGGGATTCAGGGAAACCGGTTATTTTCATATAGTCGGACTTGAGTCCTGGAAATGGGAAGTACAATGCCTGCACTTTAAAGGAGGGGTTTGGGATATTGGCAGTTTGGAGGGATATGTTGTGTATATCTCTACGTATATGCTTCTAAGCTGTTGTATTCTGAGCACCTCTGCAAAAGCAGTGATAATGTGTGTGTGTGTGGTGAAAGTGTTGAATGATGATGAAAGTATTTTCTTTTTGGGGATTTTCTTTCTTTTTTTTGGGTCACCCTGCCTCGGTGGGAGACGACCGACTTGGTGAAAAAAATATATATATATATTTATATATATATATATATATATATATATATATATATATATATATATATATATATATATATATATATATATATATATATATATGCAAAACAACCACTCTGAAAGAAGTGGTTGTTTTGCATATTTTGAAATCACCTGTTTACTGTGATCTTATTGCATATATATATATATATATATATATATATATATATATATATATATATATATATATATATATATATATATAGTGGGGGGGTTGAAGAGGGTTGGAATGGTTTTAAAAATGCAGTATTAGAATGTGGGGCAGAAGTTTGTGGTTATAGGAGGGTGGGGGGCATGAGGAAAGAGGATTGATTGGTGGAATGATGAAGTAAAGGGTGTGATAAAAGAGAAAAAGGTAGCTTATGAGAGGTATTTACAAAGCAGAAGTGTTATAAGAAGAGCAGAGTATATGGAGAGTAAAAGAACATAACATTGTAGATGAATGGTTCAGAGAACCGACATGTTGTTAAATTAGACACATGTGCAACTCTTGGGTATCTTTATTGAGGAAACGTTTCGCCACACAGTGGCTTCATCAGTCCATACAAAGGAGAAACTTGAACGTATTCTATTCAAGATTGATGGACTGGCCATATCGACTCAAGGTTGAGGGACTGATTACCTCATTCTCCTCCTGTTCTTCAAGTTTCTCTTTTGTATGGACTGATGAAGCCACTGTGTGGCGAAACGTTTCCTCAGTAAAGATACCCAAGAGTTGCACATGTGTCTAATTTAAGAACATAAGAACATAAGAAAGGAGGAACACTGCAGCAGGCCTGTTGGCCCATACTTGGCAGGTCCTTTACAAAACATTTGCCCAACCCAATTTTCAATGCCACCCAAGAAATAAGCTTTGATAACTCTGTCCACTCTCATATGCAACTCCCACTCAAATCCAACCCCTCTCACTCATGTATTTATCCAACCTATATTTGAAACTACCTAAGGTTTTAGCCTCAATAACCCAACTAGGTAGACTGTTCCATTCATCAACTACCCTATTTCCAAACCAATACTTTCCTACATCCCTTCTAAATCTAAACTTGTCCAATTTGAATCCATCACTGCGGGTTCTCTCCTGGAGAGACATCCCCAAGACCTTGCTAATATCCCCCTTATTAATACCCATCTTCCACTTATACACTTCGATCATGTCTCCCCTCATTCTTCGTCTAACAAGTGAATGTAATTTAAGGGTCTTCAATCTTTCTTCATAAGGAAGATTTCTAATGCTATCTGTTAATTTAGTCATTCTACGCTGAATGTTTTCTAACGAATTTATGTCCATTCTGTAATATGGAGACCAAAACTGATCTGCATAATCTAGGTGAGGCCTTACTAAAGATGTATAAAGCTGAAGTATAACCGCTGGACTTCTGTTGCTTACACTTCTTGATATATATCCCAGCAATCTATTTGCCTTATTATGCACGCTTAGGCACTGCTGTCTTGGTTTAAGGTTGCTGCTTGCCATAACCCCCAAATCCTTCTCGCATTCTATACGGCTAAGTTCAACATTATTAAGCTGGTAGGTGCTAGGGTTATGGACATTTCCGAGAGAGTGGTGAGAGAGTGTAAAAGGAGAGCAGATGATAGAGTGGGAGAGGGACTGTCAAGGAATTTTAATGAAAATAAGAAAAATAATTGGAGTGAGTTAAACAAGTTAAGAAAGCCTAGGGAGCAAATGGATTTATCAGTTAAAAACAGAGTAGGGGAGTTAGTAGATGGGGAGATGGAGGCTTTGGGTAGATGACGAGAATATTTTGAGGAACTTTTAAATGTCGACGAAGGAGGTATACCATCCTTTAGGAGTAGAGAAGAGCAGGATGTGAGTGTGGGGGAGGTGCGTGAGGCATTACGTAGAATGAAAGGGGGTAAAGCAGCTGGAACTGACGGGATCATGACAGAAATGTTAAAAGCAGGGGGGGATATAGTGTTGGAGTGGTTGGTGTTTTTGTTTAATAAATGAATGAAAGAGGGGAAGGTACCTAGGGATTGGCGGAGAGCGTGTATAGTCCCTTTATATAAAGGGAAGGGGGACAAAAGAGATTGTAAAAAATATAGAGGAATAAGTTCACTGAGTATACCAGGAAAAGTGTACGGTAGGGTTATTATTGAAAGAATTAGAGGTAAGACAGAATGTAAAATTGCAGATGAGCAAGGAGGTTTTAGAGTGGGTAGCAGCGCTGTATAGCCCTTGTGGCTTAGCGCTTCTTTTTGATTATAATAATAATTTAGAGTGGGTAGGGGATGTGTAGATCAAGTGTTTACATTGAAGCATATATGTGAACAGTATTTAGATAAAGGTAGGGAAGTTTTTATTGCATTTATGGATTTAGAAAAGGCATATGATAGAGTGGATAGAGGAGCAATGTGGCAGATGTTGCAAGTATATGGAATAGGTAGTTACTAAATGCTGTAAAGAGCTTTTATGAGGATAGTGAGGCTCAGGTTAGGGTGTGTAGAAGAGAGGGAGAATACTTCCCGGTAAAAGTAGGTCTTAGACAGGGATGTGTAATGTCACCATGGTTGTTTAATATATTTATAGATGGGGCTGTAAAAGAAGTAAATGCTAGGGTGTTGGGGAGAGGGGTGGGATTAAATTATGGGGAATCAAATACAAAATGGGAATTGACACAGTTACTTTTTGTTGATGATACTGTGCTTATGGGAGATTCTAAAGAAAAATTGCAAAGGTTAGTGGATGAGTTTGGGAATGTGTGTAAAGGTAGAAAGTTGAAAGTGAACATAGAAAAGAGTAAGGTGATGAGAGTATCAAATGATTTAGATAAAGAAAAATTGGATATCAAATTGGGGAGGAGTATGGAAGAAGTGAATGTTTTCAGATATTTGGGAGTTGACGTGTCAGCGGATGGATTTATGAAGGATGAGGTTAATCATAGAATTGATGAAGGACAAAAGGTGAGTGACGTGTTGAGGTATATGTGGAGGCAAAAAATGTTATCTATGGAGGCAAAGAAGGGAATGTATGAAAGTATAGCAATACCAGCACTCTTATATGGGTGTGAAGCTTGGGTTGTGAATGCAGCAGCGAGGAGACGGTTGGAGGCAGTGGAGATGTCCTGTCTAAGAGCAGTGTGTGGTGTAAATATTATGCAGAAAATTCGGAGTGTGGGAATTAGGAGAAGGTGTGGAGTTAATAAAAGTATTAGTCAGAGGGCAGAAGAGGGTTCGTTGAGGTGGTTTGGTCATTTAGATAGAATGGATCAAAGTAGAATGACATGGAGAGCGTATAAGTCTGTAGGAGAAGGAAGAAGGGGTAGGGGTCGTCCTCGAAAAGGTTGGAGGGAGGGGGTAAAGGAGGTGTTGTGGGTGAAGGGTTTGGACTTCCAGCAAGCGTGCGTGAGCGTGTTAGATAGGAGTGAATGGAGACAAATGGTATTTGGGACCTGACGATCTGTTGGAGTGTGAGCAGGGTAATATTTAGTGAAGGAATTCATGGAAACCGGTTATTTTATATAACCGGACTTGAGTCCTGGAAATGGGAAGTACAATGCCTGCACTCTAAATGAGGGGTTTGGGATATTGGCAGCTTGGAGAGATATATTGTGTATTTTTATACGTATATACTTCTAAACTGTTGTATTCTGGGCACCTCTGCAAAAACAGTGATTATGTGTGAGTGAGGTGAAAGTGTTGAATGATGAAAGTATTTTCTTTTTGGGGATTTTCTTTCTCTTTGGGTCACCCTGCCTCGGTGGGAGACGGCCGACTTGTTGATATATATATATATTTATATATATTTATATATATATATATATATATATATATATATAATATATATATATATATATATATATATATATATATATAATATATATATATATATAATATATATATATATATATATATATATATATATATACTGATCTCTGGCTGAAGGAGACTCGAACCTACGAACCTTAAGACAAAGCACTGCGTACCTTGTCCTAAGGTTCGTAGGTTCGAGTCTCCTTCAGCCAGAGATCAGTGTTTGTGTATCTTTCGCATGCTCTCGCGAATTCCTTGCATATATATATATTATATATATTATTATTATTTTTATTATCACACTGGCCGATTCCCACCAAGGCAGGGTGGCCCGAAAAAGAAAACTTTCACCATCATTCACTCCATCACTGTCTTGCCAGAAGGGTGCTTTACACTACAGTTTTTAAACTGCAACATTAACACCCCTCCTTCAGAGTGCAGGCACTGTACTTCCCATCTCCAGAACTCAAGTCCGGCCTGCCGGTTTCCCTGAGCCCCTTCATAAATGTTACTTTGCTCACACTCCAACAGCACGTCAAGTATTAAAAACCATTTGTCTCCATTCACTCCTATCAAACACGCTCACGCGTGCCTGCTGGAAGTCCAAGCCCCTCGCACACAAAACCTCCTTTACCCCCTCCCTCCAACCTTTCCTAGGCCGACCCCTACCCTGCCTTCCACTACAGACTGATACACTCTTGAAGTCATTCTGTTTCGCTCCATTCTCTCTACATGTCCGAACCACCTCAACAACCCTTCCTCAGCCCTCTGGACAACAATTTTGGTAATCCCGCACCTCCTCCTAACTTCCAAACTGCGAATTCTCTGCATTATATTCACACCACACATTGCCCTCAGACATGACATCTCCACTGCCTCCAGCCTTCTCCTCGCTGCAACATTCATCACCCATGCTTCACACCCATATAAGAGCGTTGGTAAAACTATACTCTCATACATTCCCCTCTTTGTCTCCAAGGACAAAGTTCTTTGTCTCCACAGACTCCTAAGTGCACCACTCACCCTTTTCCCCTCATCAATTCTATGATTCACCTCATCTTTCATAGACCCATCCGCTGACACGTCCACTCCCAAATATCTGAATACATTCACCTCCTCCATACTCTCTCCCTCCAATCTAATATCCAATCTTTCATCACCTAATCTTTTTGTTATCCTCATAACCTTACTCTTTCCTGTATTCACTTTTAATTTTCTTCTTTTGCATACCCTACCAAATTCATCCACCAATCTCTGCAACTTCTCTTCAGAATCTCCCAAGAACACAGTGTCATCAGCAAAGAGCAACTGTGACAACTCCCACTTTATGTGTGATTCTTTATCTTTTAACTCCACGCCTCTTGCCAAGACCCTCGCATTTACTTCTCTTACAACCCCATCTATAAATATATTAAACAACCACAGTGACATTACACATCCTTGTCTAAGGCCTACTTTTACTGGGAAATAATTTCCCTCTTTCCTACATACTCTAACTTGAGCCTCACTATCCGCGTAAAAACTCTTAACTGCTTTCAGTAACCTACCTCCTACACCATACACTTGCAACATCTGCCACATTGCCCCCCTATCCACCCTGTCATACCTGGAGTTTACCTGGAGAGAGTTCCGGGGGTCAACGCCCCCGCGGCCCGGTCTGTGACCAGGCCTCCTGGTGGATCAGAGTCTGATCATCCAGGCTGTTGCTGCTGGCTGCACGCAAACCAACGTACGAGCCACAGCCCGGCTGGTCAGGAACCGACTTTAGGTGCTTGTCCAGTGCCAGCTTGTAGACTGCCAGGGGTCTGTTGGTAATCCCCCTTATATATGCTGGGAGGCAGTTGAACAGTCTCGGGCCCCTGACACTTATTGTATGGTCTCTTAACGTGCTAGTGACACCCCTGCTTTTCATTGGGGGGATGTTGCATCGTCTGCCAAGTCTTTTGCTTTCGTAGTGAGTGATTTTCGTGTGCAAGTTCGGTACTAGTCCCTCTAGGATTTTCCAGGTGTATATAATCATGTATCTCTCCCGCCTGCGTTCCAGGGAATACAGGTTTAGGAACCTCAAGCGCTCCCAGTAATTGAGGTGTTTTATCTCCGTTATGCGCGCCGTGAAGGTTCTCTGTACATTTTCTAGGTCAGCAATTTCACCTGCCTTGAAAGGTGCTGTTAGTGTGCAGCAATATTCCAGCCTAGATAGAACAAGTGACCTGAAGAGTGTCATCATGGGCTTGGCCTCCCTAGTTTTGAAGGTTCTCATTATCCATCCTGTCATTTTTCTAGCAGATGCGATTGATACAATGTTATGGTCCTTGAAGGTCAGATCCTCCGACATGATCACTCCCAGGTCTTTGACGTTGGTGTTTCGCTCTATTTTGTGGCCAGAATTTGTTTTGTACTCTGATGAAGATTTAATTTCCTCGTGTTTACCATATCTGAGTAATTGAAATCCATAAATGCCACAAAGACCTCTTTAGCCTTATCTAAATACTGTTCACTTATATGTTTCACTGTAAACACCTGGTCCACACACCCCCTACCTTTCCTAAAGCCTCCTTGTTCATCTGTTATCCTATTCTCCGTCTTACTCTTAATTCTTTCAATAATAACTCTACCATACACTTTACCAGGTATACTCAACAGACTTATCCCCTATAATTTTTGCACTCTCTTTTGTCCCCTTTGCCTTTATACAAAGGAACTATGCATGCTCTCTGCCAATCCCTAGGTACCTTACCTTCATCCATACATTTATTAAATAATTGCACCAACCACTCCAAAACTATATCCCCGCCTGCTTTTAACATTTCTATCTTTATCCCATCAATCCCGGCTGCCTTACCCCCTT